>NC_089491.1:82949892-83264123 GCF_036850765.1 Saccopteryx bilineata | reverse complement strand
ATGTATCATATGTGTTATGTCTAATCTTTACAAGACATCTATAGCACAGATAATATTGAAATTTAAAGATGAGGAAAGCTAGGATAAAAAAAGGACTCACTCAGGGTTACATAGCAAGTATATTGTAGGTAAGTCATTAAACTTTGGATCTTTCAAACTCCAGAGCTAGCACTATTTTTAAACACCTCAATGCTAGTAGAAGAATATCTACACAGGGGGGGGGGGAGGAAACAGATGTGTAACTGTAAAGGTGTCATGTAGTTTAATTATGCTCCAAATAAAAGAATTAAAGATGCTAGCTAATAAATCCATCTAATGTTATGTAAATGTATAACTGCTTAATTTAATTTCTTGCTGGGAACTTATTGCTATTCTAACTGCAGTTTGTTTTATTATTTTTTAAACCTTGCTCTTCTCCAAACATGCCAGGAATTGGATCACCAGGAAGTACAACAGTCTATGGATAGACGGAATCTACTGGGGTAGGTTGAATTTTTATTTTAATTCTTCATTCTCCAATAACAGATTTATATTTTCTCTTGCCTTGTTCTCGTATGAGTGAAGTGGGTTCTTCCTCCTCTGACTTTGGGTTTAGACAGGTAACTTGTTTCGGTAATGGGGTGTTGGTGACACAAACAGAGACCAGAAACGTGCCTGAATGGTTCTGCTTGCCCGTATTCCATCATGAGGACAACATACCCTGCATAGCTGTTTTCCGTCAGCCTAGTCCCAGAACCAAGACCCTTGTAGCATACTTGAACTGAACTGACAGCCACAGCCAAGGTCAACCAGTGCACATTCTCAAAGAGCTGGATTAGCTAAACCACATCACCTGCAGCTCAACGTGGGTAAGAATAAATGTTTATCGCTGTAACCTCTGAGTTTTAAAGATGGTTTGTAATGCATCAATATTGTGACTTTAGTGACTTAGGTAGCCACGAGTTGCACTCAAAATTATTAAAGATGCATAAGAAGGAAAATATTCTTTCTGATCTTTAGTCTTTCTGAGTCATCTGAGAGAGAAAATCAGAAATGAAGAGCCACGAGTAAGGAACTTGAACACATGGCCTAAGCACATGTGAGAGAACTGTTCTTGAGATTTGTTTGCATGGTCAGGGAAAAGGTGGAAGGCCAGGTGTGTAAGAGAGCCTGCCAGAATGACAGCTCTTCCCCAGCCAGACTCTGAAGCTAAGTCCTAGGAGCCAACCAAATGCTGCCTGTCAGTGGGTGGAAATAGGATAAGGAACAAAGGATTAAGGCAATTGTTGTCTTGGTTCTCTGTTTTGCAGCCTTACAAATGAAATTAATAAATTACTAAACATAGTTTTTATGTTGCTAGCTGGTTTCATAATAGTAACCACATTTCATTTCCCAAGAGAATGATATTTTAAGCCAAATAGAGTTTAGGCCTCATTAAATATATTGGTGTATACTTTGCTCATGAAGTAAGCTGTAGATTAAAGTCACTGGAACAAAGTACTAAAATGAAGGTGCTTGAGGCAATTTTAGTCTCAGTATATAGATCATAGCCCAGTGAAGGATTTACCACAGAAATATATTATTCAGACTCATGCAGGTGAGGATTTACTGTAATATTTAATAAAAACACGTCCAGGGCTTATCGTGAAATATGCTGATGTGATGTGTCTGACACCTTTCAGGAATTTGGCACGAACACTAAAGCTCTGCTGTATAATGCCAGAGACACTAATATAAGGTGGTTTTATTCAAGAGATATAACTATTTTATTTCTACAGTAGACAACTGAAAATAGCACTTTAGCTCAGTTAAAAACAGCCATATGCTATTCCTGCATGTAAGCCATTTTCTGATAGATTTAAACCATTTTTTGGTAGATTTTGTTACTTAGTAACTCCTTTTTATTGACTTTTTTTTTGGTTCTTGAACTTTTTACATAAAAAATTGTACTAGAACAGGGAGGATGCTTTTGTCACTTGAGTTATGTGAAGTATTCATCTCGAGATAGTGAGATGATGAATATTTCTTTTCAGAAAAATTCTTTTATTAGGCTAATTTTTTAATTTTTAAAGCCATATGCTGTATGATGATAAGTGCAGTCAACCAGTGTTTCACATTCATTCTGGGGGAGGGGGTGGAAGAAATAATAATGTCATTAAAGAAAACAAACTTCACCTTATTATCTTCTTCATAGTCAAAATTATGAGACTGTCTTATTTTTTTTTTTTTTTTTTTTTTTATAATTTTATTTTGTTAATGGGGTGACATCAATAAATCAGGATACATATATTCAAAGATAACAAGTCCAGGTTATCTTGTCGTTCAATTATGTTGCATACCCACCACCCAAAGTCAGATTGTCCTCTGTCACCTTCTATCTTGTTTTCTTTGTGCCCCTCCCACCCCCTATCCCTCTCCCATTCCCCCCTCCCCCCCGTAACCACCACACTCTTATCCATGTCTCTTAGTTTCACTATTATGTCCCACCTACGTATGGAATAATACAGTTCCTGTTTTTTTCTGATTTACTTATTTCGCTTCGTATCATGTTATCAAGATCCCACCATTTTGCTGTAAATGTTCCGATGTCATCATTTCTTATGGCTGAGTAGTATTCCATAGTGTATATGTGCCACATCTTCTTTATCCAGTCATCTATTGATGGGCTTTTTGGTTGTTTCCATGTCCTGGCCACTGTGAACAATGCTGCAATAAACATGGGGCTGCATGTGTCTTTACGTATCAATGTTTCTGAGTTTTGGGGATATATACCCAGTAGAGGGATTGCTGGGTCATAAGGTAGTTCTATTTTCAGTTTTTTGAGGAACCACCATACTTTCTTCCATAATGGTTGTACTACTTTACATTCCCACCAACAGTGTATGAGGGTTCCTTTTTCTCCACAGCCTCTCCAACATTTGCTATTACCTGACTTGCTAATAACAGCTAATCGAACAGGTGTGAGGTGGTATCTCATTGCCGTTTTGATTTGCATTTCTCTAATAGCTAAAGAAGATGAGCATCTTTTCATATATCTGTTGGCCATTTGTATTTCTTCCTGGGAGAAGTGTCTATTCATATCCTCTTCCCATTTTTTTATTGGATTGTTTGTTTGTTTGTTGTTGAGTTTTATGAGTTCTTTGTATATTTTGGATATTAGGCCCTTATCTGAGCTGTTGTTTGAAAATATCATTTCCCATTTAGTTGGCTTTCTGTTTATTTTGTTATCAGTTTCCCTTGCTGAGCAAAAACTTCTTAGTCTGATGTAGTCCCATTCATTAATTTTTGCCTTCACTTCTCTTGCCATTGGAGTCAAATTCATAAAATGCTCTTTAAAACCCAGGTCCATGAGTTGAGTACCTATGTCTTCTTCTATGTACTTAATTGTTTCAGGTCTTATGTTTAGATCTTTGATCCATTTTGAGTTAATTTTTGTACAGGGGGAGAGACTGTAGTCCAGTTTCATTCTTTTGCATGTGGCTTTCCAGTTTTCCCAGCACCATTTATTGAAGAGGCTTTCTTTTCTCCATTGTGTGTTGTTGGCCCCTTTATCAAAAATTATTTGACTATATATATGTGGTTTTATTTCTGGACTTTCTATTCTGTTCCATTGGTCTGAGTGTCTATTTTTCTGCCAATACCATGCTGTTTTGATTGTCGTGGCCCTATAATAGAGTTTGAAGTCAGGTATTGTTATGCCCCCAGCTTCATTCTTTTTCTTTAGGATTGCTTTGGCTATTCGGGGTTTTTTATAGTTCCATATAAATCTGATGATTTTTTGCTCTATTTCTTTAAAAAATGTCATTGGAATTTTGATGGGAATTGCATTAAATTTGTATATTGCTTTGGGTAATATAGCCATCTTGATTATATTTATTCTTCCTAGCCAAGAACAAGGTATATTCTTCCATCTCATTATATCTTTTTCGATTTCCCTTAACAATAGTTTATAGTTTTCATTATATAAGTCCTTTACATTCTTTGTTATGTTTATTCCTAAGTATTTTATTTTTTTTGTTGCAATCGTGAAGGGGATTATTCTTTTGAGTTCCTTCTCAGTTGTTTCATTGTTGGCATATAGAAAGGCTATTGACTTCTGTATGTTAATTTTGTATCCTGCGACCTTACTGTATTGGCTTATTGTTTCTAGTAGTCTTTTTGTGGATTCTTTGGGGTTTTCGATGTATAGGATCATATCATCTGCAAAAAGTGATACCTTTACTTCTTCTTTTCCGATATGGATGCCTTTTATTTCTTTGTCTTGTCTGATTGCTCTGGCTAGAACCTCTAGTACCACATTAAATAAGAGTGGAGAGAGTGGACAACCCTGTCTTGTTCCTGATTTAAGGGGGAAAGCCTTCAGTTTAGTGCCATTTAATATGATGTTAGCTGATGGTTTATCATATATGGCCTTTATCATGTTGAGATATTTTCCTTCTATACCCATTTTGTTGAGAGTCTTAAACATAAAATTGTGTTGTATTTTATCGAAAGCCTTTTCTGCGTCTATTGATAAGATCATGTGGTTTTTGTTCTTTGTTTTGTTGATATGGTGTATTACATTAACCGTTTTACGTATGTTGAACCATCCTTGAAATTCTGGGATGAATCCCACTTGATCATGATGTATTATTTTTTTAATATGTTGTTGTATTTGATTTGCTAGTATTTTGTTTAGTATTTTAGCATCTGTATTCATTAGAGATATTGGTCTGTAGTTTTCTTTTTTTGTGCCATCCTTGCCTGGTTTTGGTATGAGGGTTATGTTGGCCTCATAAAATGTGTTTGGAAGTATTGCTTCTTCTTCAATTTTTTGGAAGACTTTGAGTAGAATAGGAACCAAGTCTTCTTTGAATGTTTGATAAAATTCGCTGCTATAGCCGTCAGGGCCTGGACTTTTATTTTTGGGGAGGTTTTTAATGGTTTTTTCTATTTCTTCTCTACTGATAGGTCTGTTTAGGCTTTCTGCTTCTTCTTGACTCAGTCTAGGAAGGTTGTATTGTTCTAGGAATTTATCCATTTCTTCTAGGTTGTTGAATTTAGTGGCATAAAGTTTTTCATAGTATTCTACAATAATTCTTTGTATATCTATGGTGTCCGTGGTGATTTCTCCTCTTTCATTTTGTATTTTGTTTATATGAGTTCTTTCTCTTTTTTCCTTGGTAAGTCTTGCCAAGGGTTTGTCAATTTTGTTGATCTTTTCAAAGAACCAGCTCCTTGTTCTATTAATTTTTTCTATAGTTTTTCTGTTCTCTAATTCATTTATTTCTGCTCTGATTTTTATTATCTCCTTTCTTCGGCTGGTTTTGGGTTGTCTTTGTTCTTCTTTTTCTAGTTCCTTAAGGTGGGAAGTTAAGTGGTTCACTTGGGCTCTCTCTTGTTTGTTCATATATGCCTGAAGCGATATGAACTTCCCTCTTATCACTGCTTTTGCTGCATCCCATAGATTCTGATATGTCGTATTGTCATTTTCATTAGTCTGTATATATCTTTTGATCTCTGCACTTATTTCTTCTTTGACCCATTCATTTTTTAAAAGTATGTTGTTTAGTTTCCACATTTTTGTGGGATTTTTTTCCTCTTTTTTGCAGTTGAATTCTAGTTTCAAGGCTTTATGATCAGAAAATATGCTTGGTACAACTTCAATTTTTCTGAATTTGCTGATATTGTTTTTGTGGCCCAACATATGGTCAATTCTTGAGAATGATCCATGTACACTGGAGAAAAATGTATACTCACTCACTTTGGGATGAAATGTCCTGTAGATGTCTATCATATCCAGGTGCTCTAGTGTTTTGTTTAAGGCCACGATGTCTTTGTTGATTCTCTGTTTGGATGACCGATCTAGAGCCGTCAGCGGTGTATTGAGGTCTCCAAGTATGATTGTATTTTTGTCAGTTTTTGTTTTAAGATCAATAAGTAGCTGTCTTATATATTTTGGTGCTCCTTGGTTTGGTGCATATATATTAAGAATTGTTATGTCTTCTTGATTCAGTGTCCCCTTAGCCATTATGAAATGGCCATTTTTGTCTCTAAGTACTTTTCCTGTCTTGTAGTCAGCATTATCCGATATGAGTATTGCTACACCTGCTTTTTTTTGGATGTTATTTGCTTGGAGTATTGTTTTCCAGCCTTTCACTTTGAATTTGTTTTTATCCTTGTTACTTAGATGAGTTTCCTGTAGGCAGCATACAGTTGGATTTTCTTTTTTAATCCATTCTGCTACTCTGTGCCTTTTTATTGGTGAGTTTAATCCATTTACATTTAGTGTAATTATTGATACTTGTGAGTTCCCTATTGCCATTTTATATCTTGCTTTCTGTTAGTTTTGTGTCTTGTTTGATCCTTCTCTTTCGTTTTTCTATCTTTTGTTTTTATTTGGTTGTATTCCATACATCTTTCCTCTGTTGCTATCTTTTTTATCTCATGTGCTTCTGTGGTGGTTTTTTCAATGGTGGTTACCTTTGAGTAATGAAAAGGGTCCCTACCCTGTTCATTGTAGCGAACTATTTTGTGAGTACTTTTGCACTCCATCGTCCTTTGCTACTGTTAATCTCCGTCTTCTCCCCCTCTTTCTTTTTGTTGTTGTCACAGTTTAAATTTGGTTTTATTGTGTTCTTCTTGGAGCTTTTACTTGTGGCTCTGTTTTTTTTTGTTCTTTGTATCTGATTGGAGAACCCCCTTTAGTAATTCCTGGAGTGGGGGTTTTCTGATGATAAATTCCCTCATCTTTTCTGTATCTGTGAATGTTTTTATTTCTCCTTCGTATTTGAAGGATAGCTTTGATGGGTATAGTATTCGTGGCTGAAAGTTCCTCTCTTTCAGGACTTTAAATATTGGGGTCCACTCTCTTCTAGCTTGTAGAGTTTCTGCTGAGAAATCTGATGATAATCTAATGGGCCTTCCTTTATATGTTGTATTCTTCTTTTCCCTGGCTGCCTTGAGAATTTTTTCTTTGCTGTTGGTTTGTGTCAATTTCATTATGATATGCCTTGGAGTAGGTTTGTTGGGGTTAAGAAAACTTGGAGTTCTGTTTGCTTCTTGAACTTGAGGCTTTAGTTCTTTCCACAGGCTTGGGAAGTTCTCATCAATTATTTGTTTAAGTATGTTCTCCATTCCATTTTCTCTCTCTTCTCCCTCTGATATACCTATTATTCTTATGTTATTCTTTTTGATGGAGTCAGATAATTCTTGTAGGGCTATCTCATTTTTTTTAATTTTTGAGTCTCTTTCTTCTTCTCTCTGTTGTGCCTCAAGTTGCTTGTCTTCTATTTCACTAATCCTCTCTTCTATCTGACCTGTTCTATTAGCTAAGCTTGTTACTTCGTTTTTCAGCTCGTGAATTGAGTTTTTCATCTCTGTTTGATTTGTTTTTATAGTTTCAATTTCCTTGGACATATATTCTTTGTGTTCATGGAGTTGTTTTCTGATTTCCCTATATTGCCTTTCTGTGTTTTCTTGTATATCTCGGAGGATTTTTAGGATTTCTATCTTGAATTCTCTGTCATTTAGCTCCAAGGTTTCCAATATATTAAATTTTTTCTCCATAGATTTTTCCTCATCTAGCTGTGTTACCTCTCTTTCTTTTGTATCCATGATATTCGATTTTCTCTTCCTTAATGGCATCTGAGGGTGGTTTTGTTGATAGTATTAATGAGATTTAATAAAGAATAAAAAGTTAAAAAAAATAAAAAAATAACAAATCGAAAAGAGTTGTTTTTTTAAAAAAAAATTAATAATGAAATAAAGAAAAATAAAATAAAATAAAAATTTTTAAAAAAGGAAATTATTCCCCCCCTCTTTTTTTCCTCTCCTCTCCTCTCCCCTCTTTCTTGAGAAAATCTTGTGGTGGACTGTGAGTTATAACAAACAATGCCTGTGATGGAGGGCCTGAATTGGGGAAAAGTAATAAAGGGGCAAAAAAGAGAGAAAGAAAAAAAAAAAAAAAAAAAAAAGGAAAAAAAATAAAAGAAAAAAGAAAAAAAAAGCGTATGGACCCACAAAAAGCAAATAAGGAAAAAATTTGGGTCAAGAATAAAATGATTTGCTTTTAGGTGTTGGTTTTCTAAGAGTTATGATGAGAGGAATAAGAGGAAAATGGAAAAATGGGGGGACAAATTAAAAACTTACTATTGTATTTAGTGGAACAAGAACTAGATAATATGGAGAGCCAGGGATGGGAGCACTGCTAGTGAGTTAAAAAGGTGAAGTAAAAACCCCCCAAAATGCCACAAACATAGGTTTGAGTCCCAGATAAGATAATTTGTTTGTTATTGAGGTTTGAATGAGAGGAGATGTAAAGGAGAAAGGAAGAAACTAATATAGAGGGAGAAAAGAAAGAGAGAGAGAGAAAAAAAGAGGGAACCACTAAAAGAAGAAAAAAGAAAGGAGAGAGAGAGAGAGAGTTAAGGGTTTTGGAGTGCAACCCTCATAGAGAGAAAGGAAGAGAAGAGAAATGATAATGGGAGATGTAACACTTATGGGTAGTGTAGTTCAAGGAGAGGAGAGAGTAAGACCGGTAGAGAGTTAATCGGCCAAATTGGAGGAGGAAAAAAAAGTCTCAAGAATGAAGATAAGAGAAACAAACGAACAAATATAATAAAATGGGATAGGTTATAAAGTCTGCAGATTATTCTTGATTTTGAGAGGTTATCTTCTTGCTTTTTCTTTTCTCTCCCTCTTCCTGGTCGGTGACTCTGTACCCCGGGTTCTGCCCCTTTGGCACGCTCAGGTAGAGGTTTGCAGTTGATAAGTCTCTATGGCAATGTCATGTATTGTGCTTTATTCTCGTTCGGAGTCGAGGCTCATTAGCATTTATAGGCTCCGACAGTGAGAGAGTCTGTGTTCCTGGAGCCTTTCTCCTAGTCTTTCCTTCCTCAATTAGTAGCCTGATAGTCCAGGTATGGGGTTGCTGCTGCCTCTGCCTGGATAGTAAGAGGCTCAAATTGCTGGCAACTCCCCACTCTATTTCCACTCAGCACAGGGCTCTGGGTAAGGCTCAGTCAGTCAGAGCTGCCAGCATAATCAGGCGGGCTTTCCGCCCACTCGAAGACCTCTGGCTCTGCCACTCTATCCGGTAACACAAGCGGGCGCCCACTTCCGGGGCGCTTGGAGGAAACTCTCACTCACTGTCTGCAACCAGGATATCCGGCCAGCAGTCTCACGCTCTGAGTGAAACCCCCAACCGCAGGGAAAAGTTGCAGCGTTGGAATTGAGTCTCGCTCCGTCCCCGTGTGCGGCTTTTGCAAGGCGCTGGGGCGGCCCGAGATTCCGCTTTGGCCCACACAAAGGCCCCTGACTCTGCCCCTCTCTGCGATAACACGGGCGCGCACTGCCGAGGCACTCGGAGGAATCGCTCACTCCTTATCTGCGCGCGCAAACCAGGATATGAGGCCGGCCGTGGTTCCCTCTGAGTGAAACAGCCTCCAGCACGGAAAATCTCCACCGTTGGGATTAGTTCTCACTCCCTCCCGTGTGTGGCTTTCCCAGGGCGCTGGGGCTGCCCAGAGACTCTGCCCTCAGCCCACAGAAAGGCCTCTGACCCTGCCTCTCCGTGGGGCAACACGGGCACCCACTTCCGCGGCTTAGGAAGAAATCTCTCTTCCACTAACTGCGCACCGACCAGGTGACCGGGTAAAATGGCCGCTCCGCTTGTCTTTCTTTGTTTGGGTTTGGCGCGAGTGTTAGCTTGTATTGCCCGGGTTGCCACAGGATCAGATTTTCCTCGGCTTGGATCTCTGAGCCACAGCCTGGTTCGGCCATTTTTGCTGCGGGGGCCTGGATCTATTCACCCCCTTTGCCCGCCTCAGTTTCTATATTCACAGTTACCAGAGAAAGCTGCCCTGTTTAGGTTAGTGAGGAAGGCGGAGCATTTCTTACTCCCTATTTCCTTCGGGGTTTGGTTATATATTTAGTCAATTTTTCACTCAATCATACCTTTGGGTGTATTGCGAAGAATCTGGAAGCTCCAAGTATAGGTTTTTCTGTTTCTGGTTGAAGATCTTGTTGAGTTTTGGGGGAGATTTATCGGTATCGCTTCCTACTCCGCCATTACTCTCAAGAGACTGTCTTATTAAAAATGTATTTCTACATTGAGGTAATTGACTCCCCTTAGTTGGGATTCAACATTTCTCATCTAAAATTCAGGAAAATAATAGTAACCCACCCTGGCCTCCTATTAGCATCCTACTGCTTCTGTAACAGATTGTCACAAACTAACCAGCTTAAAACAGCACATGATTATTTTTTTATTTTGTAGGTCAGAAGTCTGATGTAGGTCCTACTGGGCTAAATAAAGATATTTGCAGGGCTGCATTTGAGAGGCTGCTCATGTTCCTTGGTTTATAATCTCCTTCCATTTTCAAAGCCAACAAGAGCCAGCTGAGCTTTTTTTCCACATTGTATCACTTCGGCAGGGCTCTTCTGCCTCTTCCATATTTACGAACTCTTGTGGTTATGTTGGGTTTACTCAGATAAATAAAGCATAATCTGTCTATTTTAAAAGTGGCTGATTAGCAACCTTAATTTCATCGGCTGCCTTGTTTTTTGCATTGTAACATGTCGTATGCATAGGTTGGGGGGGGGATTAGGATGTAGAAATTTTTAGAGATCATTATTCTACCTACCATACTTTTTGATTGTTGTGAGGAAAAAAATTAGACAATACATATGTAAATTTGGCTGATAGCAAATACTCAAATCCTAGTTAATATTGTTACTGTTACTTTGTAAAGGCATGGCTTTAGGTGTGTTACCTCCAACTGAATGCTCACCAAGCACACGTACATTCAGGTAAATAGTCACAGGGATTGGATTTTGCAAACTCAACAATTTTTAGCAGGCTTTGTTGCTAAGCATTTGGGACATCAGTTTCTGCCTGGTTCATAAAGGATAGGCCAAGTAATTGGGAAACGCTATGATTTTCAGGATATGACTTTCATTGATAGGATGGTTCTTAGACATACGTAACAGTCCATTTTTCTTTTTTTCTTTTTTTTTTTTGTATTTTTCTGAAGCTGGAAACGGGGAGAGACAGTCAGACAGACTCCCGCATGCGTCCGACCGGGATCCACCTGGCACGCCCACCAGGGGCGATACTCTGCCCACCAGGGGGCGATGCTCTGCCCCTCCGGGGCGTCGCTCTGCCGCAACCAGAGCCACTCTAGCGCCTGGGGCAGAGGCCAAGGAGCCATCCCCAGCGCCCGGGCCATCTTTGCTCCAATGGAGCCTTGGCTGGGGGAGGGGAAGAGAGAGACAGATAGGAAGGAGGGGGTGGGGGTGGAGAAGCAAATGGGCGCTTCTCCTGTGTGCCCTGGCTGGGAATCGAACCCGGGTCCTCCGCACGCTAGGCCGACGCTCTACCGCTGAGCCAACCAGCCAGAGCCTACAGTCCATTTTTCAATGCCCATAAGGACCAAAAAGTAAACTGGTACTCATTCTAGGTAGGTGTGTGACAACCATGGGGACAAAGTCATTTTCCAAGTCATTAGCATGATTCCACTTGCCCTATTTGGTTTGGTTAAGGCCCCTGCCAATGGATAAAGAGGGTAGGGTCTACTCATATTGAAAGGTATCATGATAACCAGACTTCAGCCAAGGACAGCCATTGCACTATGTAAATGGAATATCCAGTAGGAAACTAAAGTTCAAGTTCAGTATTGAACTGCAGAGTAAACAAGCCAGTTGCTGAGCAAAGAAAGCAGCCTGGTGAGATGATCTTGGCACACTCTTTTTAGGGGAACAAGACTAATTCTAGATTAAAGTAGTGGATGAGTCTGAAACAGCAAGTACTTAACTGCTTTGGCCAGGTTTAGCTCAGGGTGTGATCAGGGTTTGCTTGCTGGTTGCAGGCCATAGCTGACCAAACCTGGGAGATGACAGTGTATGACATATCACTAGATTCCTATGGTTGTTTAAAATTAGTCATTAATTTAACAAATAGTTATTGAACTCTGTGTATGTACGTATGTATATAATGTGGAACCTTGAGATACGAGCAGACCAACATATGAAATTTTTTTTTTAAGATACAAGCTGCAACTTGGTCCGTATTTTTGTTCGAGATCAGAGTGAAATTCTGAGATACGAGTCATGATTCGGGAAACTGCCACTAGTTGGCACGTTGGCACACGGGTCCAGTATTGGCAGCACAACACCAGCATCTTGTTCTTTCTCATGTGTTACCTGCAGAATCAAGTAGAATCTGGTGTGCTGTACTCATTCTTGCATCATTTTTGCATTTTTACTAACTTTTTTGTGTGGTATCATGGAGCTGAAGAAAGTGAGTATAAAGGACAATGGTGAGAAGAAGAAGAGAAGGATGTTGATAGAAATAAAGCAAGAAATAATAGAAAAACATGAGCGTGGTGTATGAGTGATTGAACTGGCAAGGCTTTATGACTGCAGTACATCTACAATTTGTACCATCCTTAAACAAAAGGATGCCATCAAAAGTGCAAATCCAGCGAAAGGAACTACAATTCTGTGCCAATTAAGGACAAATATCCATGAAGAAATGGAGAAGCTTCTGCTGGTGTGGGTGAAAGAGAAAGAGCTGGCAGGAGATGCAGTGATGGAGACTGTAATACGCGAAAAGGCATGCATTATTTATGGCGACTTGAAGAAGAAAGAACTGTCAACCTCAAAAGAGGCAGCAGAAGATACGTTTAAGGCAAGTCATGGCTTGTTTGAAAATTTCAAGAAGAGATCTGGCATCCACTCAGTGGTGAGGCATGGTGAAGCTGCAAGTGCTGATGTTCAGGCAGCTGAGGAGTACATCGCACATTTTGCTGCGCTTATCACAAAGGAAGGCTACATCTCTCAACAAGTTTTCAACTGTTACAAAACAGGATTGTTTTGGGAAAAAATGCCCCGGAGGACTTTCATCACTGCAGAGGAGAAGAAGCTGCCAGGCCATAAACCCATGAAGGACCGTCTGACCCTTGCATTGTGTGCAAATGCTAGTGGTTACTGTAAAATAAAGCCACTGCTAGTTTATCATTCTGAAAATCCTCAAGCCTTTAAGACTCACAAGATTCTTAAAGAAAAACTGCAGGTTATGGGTTTTGCGGCAGTTAACCCATAACTGCTAGGGCATGGGTTATGCGGCAGTTTTTTATTGAATGGGTAAATCTAGTCTTTGGTCCTGTGGTGAAGAAATATCTTCAAGAAAATAAACTCCCGATGAAAGCATTACTAATCCTTGATAATGCTTCAGCCCACCCACCTGGTCTTGAAGATGACATTCTGGATGAGTTCAAATTCGTGAAAGTCCTCTACCTCCCATGCAACACGACTTTAATCTTGCAACCTATGGATCAGCAGTTCATTCCCAATTTTAAAAAGCTTTACAACACAGCACTTGTTCCACTGCTGCTTTGAGGTGACTGAGAATACAATTCTAACCCTTTGAGAGTTTTGGAAAGATCACTACATCATTGTGATATGTTTATGCATTATTGACTTGGCATGGCAAGAGGTTACAAGAAGAGCCTTGAACTCAGCATGAAAAAGTTATGGCCTGATGTTGTTGCAGACAGGGACTTCAAAGGATTCGAACCAGAGACCAAGAACGAGGTAGAAGCGTTGGAGGAGATTGTGTCCCTCGGAAAGCTTTCATTGTAGGCAATAGCAGAGCAACCAAACGGCGTTGCAATTGGCCCACCATGAAAGCTGGAATGCCCACTAGTGGGCGGGAGGGACCAGGTTGACCAGCACTGCAAAAGTGGGTGGTTTTTATAAGAAGGTTCGCCATCACGGACCTAGCACATAGTAGAAACTCAATAAATGAGAAATGTATACCAATTTGACAATGGAGAATAAAGCTCTTTTTTTTGTTTTTTTCTTTTTCAATGATTATAACCAGGAACCAAGACCTTTGTCTTCATGGAGAGAAAAGCACTCTTTGTGGAGATATTGACAAGCTCTTTCTCTCTCTCTCTCTCTTTTTTTTTTTTTTTGTATTTTTCTGAAGTTGGAAACAGGGAGGCAGTCAGACAGACTCCCGTATATGCCCGACCGGGATCCACCCTGCACGCCCACCAGGGGGCGATGCTCTGCCCATCTGGGGCGTTGCTCTGTTGCAACCAGAGCCATTTTAGCACCTGAGGCAGAGGCCACAGAGCCATCCTCAGCGCCCAGGCCAACTTTGCTCCAATGGAGCCCTGGCTGTGGGAGGGGAAGAGAGAGACAGAGAGGAAGGAGAGGGGGAGGGGTGGAGAAGCAGATGGGTGCTTCTCCTGTGTGCCCTGGCCAAAAATCGAACCCGGGACTCCTGCATGCTAAGCCGACACTCTACCACTGAGCCAACCAGCCAGGGCCAACAAGCTCTTTGAAGTGAGGCTCCAACTTCAAGTGTTTCTTGTGTCTCTAAAGCAAACTTAAAATATAACATTTAGATTTATTATGTTTGAAATTCACTGAACTTCTTGGATCTTTGGAGTACCATATTTAATCTTATATGGAAATTTTTTTTTGACTGGCATTCTGTTTTAAAAACTCATTGACTTCCGATGAAATTTTAATTACCGTAATTTTTGCTCCTTGAGATGCATTTTTTTTTCCTCCAAAAGATGAGGGGAAAATGCCCATGCATCTTATGGAATGAATGTTCATTTTTTTGAGCTGCTATGGGGCACTGTGCTGGTAAACATATGTAGAACGAGTACCAACAGAAGCATAATCATACCTGCCCCTGTGGTGTGTGGAATGCCAACATCTGCTGAGTGATATCCTGGTTCTGGTTTCCACAGTTGCATGTAGCACAGGAGGGAAGGCAAATGACTTGTGTGGGCGCATTCATCTGGCATCATCGAGGGCAGACGTGAGAGGCGCACTGCAGTGGTGGAGGGCTGCACTGCAGCTGCTGGAGCTCTGTGTGAAGTGCTGACTTCACTTTCTGCCCTATTAGTGCTTGACTAGTTTAGAGCACATATTAGTAAAACTGCAAAAAAAAAATAAATAAATTTAAAGAAGTGAAGACTCATCTAGCTGTAATTCCTGGGGGTCTTACCAGCCAGTTACAACCTCTCGACATTTCCATCAACAAACCATTTAAAGTCTTTATGCAAGAAGAGTGGAACAAATGGATGGCTGCTGGTAATCATGATCTGACACCAACTGATGAATGAAGAGACTCACTATCACAAGTTTGTGAATGGATGAAAACATCATGGCAGTCAGTGAAGAATGAAACCGTAGTATGGTCATTCAAAAAATGTGACATTAGCAATGCCTTAGATGGCACTGAGTTGGTATCATATATGCAAATAGTGAAGAAAGTGACCCAGTGATTCTGAGCAACTGAGCTTCTTAAATTCTGACACTAGCGATGATGAGTTCCTGGGCTTCCTGGACAACTAGAAGGGTATTTGAACATAAAGTCTCTTCTCATTTGTTAATAACAGAGCTAATAATGGTTGTTAATACTGCTATTGAGTTTACCTTGTTGAAATACTATTGTGGTATATTTTATTAAATATACATATTTTAACACATCATTTGGTTCAGAATATTTTTTTTTCTTATTTTCCTCCTTAAAACCCTAGGTGCGTCTTATGGTTAGGTGCGTCTTTTACTCATTTTAGAGAGGAGAGGGAGAGACAGAGAGAGAGAGAGAGAGAAGAGACCAGAGAGAGAGAAGGGGGGGGAGGAGCTGGAAGCATCAACTCCCATATGTGCCTTGACCAGGCAAGCCCAGGGTTTCGAACCGACGACCTCAGCATTTCCAGGTCATAGGTGCGTCTTATGGAGTGAAAAATATGGTACATGCAAGTCAGATTGCTTGATATTATCCTAGATCATTGATGCTTTGTTCATTTTTGAGGCTGCTTTTTCTCTGATTTCATCTTTTCTAGGATTTTTTTTTTTTTTTTGCAAGAGAGAGAGAAAAAGAGAAAGAGACAGATGAGAAGCATCAATTCTTGGCTGCAGCACTTGAGTTGTTAATTGATTGCTTTCTCATATGTGCCTTGACCAGGGAAATCCAGCAGAGCCAGTGACCCCTTGCTTAAGCTAATGACCTTGAGCTCAAGCTCGCAACCCTGGGCTCAAGCTAGATGAGCTCCCCATTCAAGCTGGCAACCTCAGGGTTTTCAACCTGGGTCTTCAGCATCCTTGGCTGACTCTCTATCCACTGCATCACTGCCGGGTCAAGCTAGGAGGAAATTTTTTTTTAAGTTTTTTAGATTCTTTTTAATTTATTTATTTTTAGGGAGAGAGGTGAGAGGCAGAAAGAGAGAAGGGGAGAGGAGCAGGAAGCATCAACTCCCATATGTGCCTTGACCAGGCAAGCCCAGGGTTTTGAACTGGCAACCTCAATGTTCCAGGTCGATGCTTTATCCACAGAGCTACCTCAGGTCAGGCAGGAAGAAAATTCCTAATTTGACTCTTCAGGCCAATAAGACCGCAGATTTTTTTTTTTTGAGCTCTATGTTCAAGCACCACAGAGACCAGAGACACCCTCAGGTGAAAGACTGTATAAATCCAGTGTGATTCCCTAATTTCAAGGGTTACATCATCTTATTATATGCTCTTGGTCATTCTCCAGTGCCTTTAAATTATTGGTTTTTAAATATTTTGTGCAGAGTTTGTAATTTTTTTCTGAGGAAAGAGTAGTTTGATACAAGGTGTTCTGTCATTATCAAGCTGGAAGTCTCTGAGATCATAACACTGAAATTCCATTAAAACCTTTCAAAGAAGGAATAAAAGCTCCATACTGAAAGAAGCACTGGCAAGGTGATGGAGGAGTTTAGACAGAGTGTAACCTGGTTTTTCTCATTGAACAGTTAATCAGCATCTTTCAAAAATATCTATTGAGGACACTGAGGACTATGAGTTAAAAAGCCAAGTCATTTGGTAGACTAGTCTGCCACCTATATAAAGAGTGTATCTTACAATGTTATATGTCAATTATACTCAATAAAGCAGGGGGAAAAAGCATATTAGTAACAATCAGAACATAATCATTCTTGGAATTAAACAGTAAGGGAAACTTTAAGGACAGCCTTTGAGTGAAAGGGTTAATTCATTCTGAAAGCCACAAATGGCATCCCAACACTTCCACTCATAGAGATTCACTCAAGAAGGCTAGAGCATTTGACATTATTCACATAAAAGCGTCAAGTCTACTTCTTGCTCTAGGAACTTATAGAAGAGCTATTCAAACAGAATTAGAAATGGCAAGAGCTATAGAAATGTGGTTGATGAAGTCAGCATAGTTAAGATCAAAGCCTACATTTGCAGCTCTGAGTTTAGAACAGTTGCAAAGTAGACAAAAAAGCTCCACCTTTAGTGCACTGTCCTGTTACCAGGAAGTGACTAACTAGTCTGGCATACAGCAGTGTGGAGATGTAGAAAAACCAACAAGGGTTATAAATACAAATTTAGGAGAAGGGAGAAGCAGATCCAGACTAATATTGACACAAATTTCTAGTCTAGTCACAGCTGCTTAAGAGCAAGCATCATCTATACCCAACTGAAGAAGAATTGGTAAGTAACATCAGAGTATACTGAAGTTATAGTTTTATGTTATTTATAATTTGTTGTATGCTTGAGAGAATTGAGAGAATCTTAAACAACTGAAAGACTCTATCAAAAAATTTTGTCTGGGAGAAAACTGAAACTCCAGTCATTAAGCTATTCTGTTCAGTGCATCTAGGTATTTCTGAAACCTAAGATTGATGGACTGGTTTAGTTTTTTGCTTTTACAGATGTTTGCATTTAAGTTGACAATATTTCAAACATTTCACAGGAATGGATAGGTTTACAATCTTCACTCTGAACGAATTTCCAATAAATGAAAATGAGAACCGGTCTTGAAAACTGGATGTGGAAATAAAACTTTAAAACAGTAGTCATAGTTCCTGCTCTCTCTCTGCCACCATTCCCTTATTACTGCATCATTCTAGGTAGATGGTGGTAAAATGAAATCAGAAGTAAAATTTTAGGACATACAGGTATAAGGATATTTATGTTTTATTCTCAGCCCTCCCACCACTCAGGAAAGTTAAATCTCTAAATAATCAAGTGAATGTGTTGCAATTTTTCTAACTGATGGACAAAATTCAGTCCTTATGTAGAAATAAAAGGTCTAAAGTATTTTGGGAAAAGGCTCCATAAGCTGTGTAAATAAATGGTTTGTCAGGAGGGCCCCACTTGTAAAAGCTTGCTTCCTCTTACACACAAGCACAATACAGCTCTATATAACAACATCTATAAATATTTATCTTGGCCAAAAGCATATGAATTAATGGGAGAGAAACTGCTCAACTTGACGTTCAAGTGAGCATTTCCTTATTTTATTTAAAAAATTATTGATATATTTTTGATAAATAAAAATTGTGTGCATTTAAGGTGTACAATATATTTTGATATATGTATACATTGTAAAATGGTTCACCACAGACAAATAAATATATACATCACCTTGCATAGTTAACTTTATGTATGTGTGTGGAGGGGGCGGCAGTGAGGACACTTGAGATCTATTCTCTTAGCAAAATTTAAGTATACAATATATTATTATTAACTATGTTCACCATGCTGTACATTAAGTCTCTAGAAATTATTCATTTAATAACAAAATTTATACTCTTTGATCAATATCTTCCCTACTCCCCCCCCCAACCTCTGGTAACAACCATTTAAATTTGTTACTATAACTTTGACTTTTTTCTTTCTTTTTTTTTTAGATTCCACATATATATTAGATCATGCAATATTTGGCTTTCTGTGTTTGCCTTGTTTCACTTAATATTTATATAATGTCCTACAGGTTAATCCATATTTTTGCATATAGCAGAATTTCCTTCTTTTTAAAGGGTGAATAATATTCCATTGTATATATTTATACACCATATTTTCTTTACTCATTCATCTGTTGATAGACACATATTTTGGATGCCAACTGCCTATCATGTCTCAGAAATCATTCCTTTACTCAATTGTTTACTTGTTCACATATCCTTGTTCATTGACCAAACATTTATTGAGCACCTACTATGTATGAGGAAATGTACTGAGGGTAGAGGGCAAGAGAACTATCAAGAGGAATAATACTATCTAGTATCAGAGACAGATCTGTAAACAAATAGAAGATATCATGACAAAAGGAAAAAGTGGAGCACTAATTGACTATGGAATTAGAGGTGGATAAACCATAATTTTTGTTGGTGTGTGAATTGGGCAAGAAAACTGTGGGTGTTTCAAATTATACTTCTATCCTAAAAATTTCAACCCCAAAGGAGAGAGGCATTGCCCTCCATGTCTCACAGCGGCATTCCTTTTTCATACAGAATCCCACTGAGCCACATTACTAACAGGATCGTGCAATATCCCAGAGGTGCAGGAGCACTAAGAAGGTTGAGGGACATTGAATTAAGAGGATTTACAAAGTGCTATGGACATTAGGGGATCCTGGATGACTTCGTAGAGAAGGTAGAGTTTTTGCTGCATTTCTGTTTTTTTGAGAGAGGCAGGGACAGAGAGAGAGACAGAAACATATAGCTGCTCCTGTATGTGCCCTGACTGTAGAGTTAAACAGCAACCCACCATGCTCTGGGACTGAGCTATCCTGCCAGGACTTAATTTTTGTTGATTTTTAGAGTGACTGAGAGAGGAAGGGAGAGAGAGGGGAGAGGAAAGGAGAGTATTTGTTATTCCACTCAGTTGTGCATTTTTTTTTTATTGTTTCCCATGTGTGCCCTGACCAGGGATCAAACCTGCAACCTTGTTGTTCCGGGACTACACTCTTAAGCAACTGAGCTAACCGACCAGGGAGTTTCTGCTGCATTCTGAAGGATAACTTGGTCAGTACAAAGAAGATATCTGGGCAAAGGAGACAATTTGTAAAAGCATAGAAACAGGAAAGTGGGAATTTATTCTATGTATATTTTGAAAACCTCAAGGATTTGTATAACCAGCATAGGTTGTGTGTGTGTGTGTGTGTGTGTGTGTGTGTGTGTGTGTGTGTGTAAATATGCTGTACATGGTTGATAATATATTTATAATTTGGGACTATCTTTCCATGAGTGAGTGGGTTATACTCCACTAGAAAGTTTTCACACTGTTTTTTAGAGAATGAGCAAAAATTGTTTTTATAATTAATATCTTCTCCATAGTCAAATTCAAATTTTGGAATAGCCTGGATTAGAATTATATCTCTCTGGCTTCTCTCTGTCCCTATCTGTTCTTTTCAGACAACTGAATTTGCAGGTTTGATGTGAACTGGTGGCTGAAAAATACGCCCGCTGTCAACTACTTTGCTTTGCTACTGATATGAGTAACCAGATTCAATTGGGTTAAACAAACTGTAACTCACTGTCAAAAGTCAATAAGCAATATAAGAACCTCTAGCCATAAAGAACTCTTTTTTGTATATCTTAGAGTTTTCCTCACAAAATGAAAAATCTCAAACTAAAGGAAATAATGTGTTTTACTTACAAGCTCAGTCCTCTAGGGTCTTCTTTGTGGTTTGATTTTTTTTTTCATTTTTCCTGGCTATTAAGAGCAGGCAGTGCTATCTTCTTGATAATCTCAAATGTATAATGTTTTCTTGGTAAGTTTAAAAACCTGGATATATCAAAATTTTTAGATTTTCCAAAGGAAAAAAAATGATTTGTAATAAAAACCAAGGCAGAGGAAACTGATACCTCGTTCTGCCTTTTAAGAGATTCTTTTGACCCCTTCCTGGAGCCACTGTGATATTTTCTGTGACTCCATGACACCATATATCTCTTAAATTCACATGCCTGTCAATTCCCTGTAGATACACAGGTAGAGAAGTTGGCTATTATAATTTTCCAGATGCTAGGCTCACAGGACTGT
Source organism: Saccopteryx bilineata (assembly GCF_036850765.1). Lineage (NCBI taxonomy): Eukaryota > Metazoa > Chordata > Mammalia > Chiroptera > Emballonuridae > Saccopteryx > Saccopteryx bilineata. The sequence continues at coordinate 83,243,321 of NC_089491.1, read as the reverse complement.
CAGAAATAGAAGATGTTAATAGAGATATATAAATGCTTAAATGAGCTGAAAATGGACTTGTATTAAACAATACTAGTTCCACTTTCAACTGATCAATTTTATTTAAAGAAAATGCCATTGCTGGCAAAAGTATTGTCTAATGTCTTCTATTTGATAACTTGATTAAAATGTCAAGAGAATAGAGATTACTTACACCTGCCTGATGCATTTTTGAATATACATACGTTCTTGCTGCAATGATCTATCAAGCCAGATATAAAAAATGAAACGGAAACTCACCCAACCATTTTTCCTTCTCTTTAGGACTTAATCATTCCAACCATGTGATGATCCTGGGTTGAAGTAAATAAAATGAAAGTAGAAAGAAAAAAAATGGATGGAGTTTAAATGCCTCCTGTAGATTCATTTTCACGAAGTTCTAGAGGACAATATTATAAATAATATTTATGCAGGCATCCTTGCTCCCCAGTACCTCAGACAGATTTTATCTCTTTTGAAGTTTAGGTAGAAGGAGATGAGCTCCAATCTCAATTGAATCTTCTTGTATTAGAGATTTAGTTAAATCCTTCAAGCTTAATCTTGATCTTTGTTTAGACAATAAGTGGTTGATCTCCAATGGCAAGCTTGGGGAGTTCAGTTTGCAAGGAGTACTGCCAAGTTTCCTTAAATGCTACTCATGTATTTCTTGTGAGAAAACACCTGAAGGTATTACTTGAAGTACAGGAAAATAGGTTGCTGGTAGTCCTCATTATTCCAAGCTTGGTCGTGGGAGCAGACCCAGACATGAAGAAGGCCTGTGAAGAGGGCTTTATTTGTCTTCCTCGTCCTATAGGACACCAGAGTTTTAGCTGCAGTTGTCAGTTGGGGTTCCTCTGACCTGGTTTCCTATCTTCAATATCTGGACAGGTCTTTTATCTTCAGACTTTATAAAAAATATAAAGGATTAATAATCATTGAAATTAATTTTAGAATAGAAACTATATAGAGTTTATAGTACATTCACTTAGGAATAATTACTCATTATAAATTATTATTTAAATTATAATATATAATTACATATTATAAGTGAAATTTGTAGGTCTCTGCCAAAATTTCAAATCATTTCTTTCCAAGAATAAGCCAATATGTGTTGGTTAACCATCTCTGGTTTGTCTCATTTGAATTTTTTCCTTTGTTTTCTAGATCCCTTTTATTCTCACCTCTACGATCCTTGCTGACCTTACTAAGATGGTCATTTCCTCATGTCAGTGTTCGTCCATTATAGCAAAAAAAAATTTGGTCATGGAATTATTTCCTTTATGGTCTTTAATAAGTGTATTACTAGAAAGTGACACTTCCCCACACTGCTGGCCTCTCGGAATCCCTCTGGAATGACCTCTTTTTCCATTTGCCTGAATCTCCTGCTTTCTATCACTCTTGGGCACTGTCTGGTTGCTATCTCTCTGTCAGTCTGCTGCCTACTACTTCTTTATTTTATTTTATTTTATTTATTCATTTTTAGAGAGGAGAGAGAGAGGGAGAGAGACAGAGAAGGAAAGAGAGGAGAGAAAGACACACAGAGAGAGAGAGAAGGGGGGAGGAGCTGGAAGCATCAACTCCCATATGTGCCTTGACCAGGCAAGCCCAGGGTTTCGAACCGGCGACCTCAGCATTTCCAGGTCGACGCTTTATCCACCGCGCCACCACAGGTCAGGTGCCTCCTACTTCTTAAGAAAGGAATTGTTGCCCTGGCCGGTTGGCTCAGCGGTAGAGCATCGGCCTAGCGTGCGGAGGACCCGGGTTCGATTCCCGGCCAGGGCACACAGGAGAAGCGCCCATTTGCTTCTCCACCCCTCCGCCGCGCTTTCCTCTCTGTCTCTCTCTTCCCCTCCCGCAGCCAAGGCTCCATTGGAGCAAAGATGGCCCGGGCACTGGGGATGGCTCCTTGGCCTCTGCCCCAGGCGCTAGAGTGGCTCTGGTCGCAACATGGCGACACCCAGGATGGGTAGAGCACCGCCCCCTGGTGGGCAGAGCGTGGCCCCATGGTGGGCGTGCCGGGTGGATCCCGGTCGGGCGCATGCGGGAGTCTGTCTGACTGTCTCTCCCTGTTTCCAGCTTCAGAAAAATGAAAAAGAAAAAAAAAAAAGGAATTGTTATGTTTTACTTCATTCAGAAAGAACTTCCAGACTGAGTTGGAGTTGAGAGTAGATACTCCATTTGATAGAAAGATGAATGCCATGTAAACATTTCCTATGTAAACATATTGTATTTGCTCCTTGGCTGCATGTAGGGAACTCATTATACAGATGTGTTATAGCTCCCGCAGCAGAGGTTTCTGGGAAGTACTATGCTCTCAGTGTTGAGTTCTCTGTGACTCTGCAACCTCACTCTGGGCTGACTGCGCCAAAGCCGGAATGCTGCTGCCCAAAGGAGGGAGGTTAATAAATGTATAGAATGTAGCAACTGACTTATGTTATCTTTTAACTGAGAAATAAATGGTTCTTTCCAGTGGTCTATGTGACAAACCACCATATGGTTTGGCTGTTAACCCCCTATGAAAATGGGACCCCGTCCTGGGAGGAGTGTGGATTTTGCCTGGCCCACCACCTGGGAGGAAGCAGCTCTGTGTCCACATGTATAAGTTTCTGCTATTAAAGCTTTTAGGAATTTGAATAATGCTATGTCAGTTCTTCAGAATCTATCCTGATTTTAGAGTTTGGGGGCTTTTCAAACATTGCTCCAGAGTCAGGGGTATTAGTCTTTAAATATCATTCTCAGCCTTGTATGTGATATTCTTTAGTGGCATGAATAGTTTCAAGGAATATCCTGAAATACTTTCCAAATGCTCTTCAAAGATAAAAAAGCATTTGATAAACAGCTTCTAAAACTTTAGGAGAAAACAAACCTTAAAATCAGACAAATTTCAATAATCAATCAGCAAAGAAGCCTTTATTGAACACCTATATCATACCTCTGTTGGTTTGTCTATATTTGATTAGCAATGAAGCTTATGTACAAAGCATATTATTTTTGCCGTTATATTGTTTGTGCTATAAGGCAATTTTCATATAATTATAAAACATTTTTAAAATGCTTATGTGCAGATTCTATCAAGTAAATATGACATCATAAAGAAAACATTGTGAACACTGGTAGTATAGCCTATAATTTGAAGATAAATTATGAGCAAGTATATGTGTACATATTGACTAAAATGGCTTTCTGTTTTCCTCAGCATGAGTAAACTTTAGACAAGCTTCTTCCTGACTCTAGACCCTTACCTCCCTTAGACCGTTTAAACATGCCATTGTAAATTCTTTCTGAAGCCTCTAGCCAGTTGTACACCCAAGACTGTTCTCAAAGGACTGAGAGCTAATATTTTGAAATGTAATCATTAAGGAAGCTGACATCCCTCTCTCCTGGTCTCTGAGGTAGGCAATAAATAGCAACAGTCCCCCCCAAACAGATATATAAACCAGTGATTTTCAACAGGTGTGCAGCAAGGACTTTTAAATATGCAATACCTGACAATTTAGTCAGGGCACTGACCGTTTTTCCCATAGACTGTCAAATTAAAAAATGACAACAGCCAACACAACAATAGCCATGCAGTTTGAATGAATTAAAATTATATCTATTTTTTGTGTGTGAGATTGACAATAAATAGATTTTTCATGGGCCGTAGAATTTTAGTAATTAGTTTATGTGTACCATAGATAAAAATGGTTGAAAATTGCTGATATATATTAATAGATATAAAGACTAAGTACTAAAATGGAAAGGAGTAAATGCTGCTGGCAAGTAGAAACCCTCCGGGAAATTTCTAATACAAATAAAAAGACACCCATTAAATGATTTTCACTGTAAAAAGGGGCAATCATGGGTTCTCATTAAATATTAAGAATGTCTTCAGCCCTGGCCGGTTGGCTCCGCGGTAGAGCGTCGGCCGGGTGTGTGGAAGTCCCAGGTTCAGTTCCTGGCCAGGGCACACAGAAGAAGTGCCCATCTGCTTCTTCACCTTTACCTCTCTCCTTTCTCTCTGTCTCTCGCTTCCCCTCCCGCAGTCAAGGCTCCATTGGAGCAAAGTTGGCCCAGGCGCTGAGGATAGCTCCCCCACCTCTGCCTCAGGTGCTAGAATGGCTCCAGTTGCAGAGGTACAAAGGCTCAGATTGGCAGAGCATCGCCCCCTGGTGGGTATGCCAAATGGATCCCAGTGGGGAGCATGCCGGAGTCTGACTGACTCCTTGCTTCTATCTTCGGAAAAATACAAATATATATATATTTTTGTTTTATATAAACAAAAATAAATATATATATATATCTCAAGAATGTCTTCAAATTACTTTACCCTAAGAAATAATTTTAAAAGTTTAGAAAATAAGACTACTGAGAATATTTTACTTTCCCTTTGATTTATATAATATTAATATTAGCAATATTAGCAACAAGGGCTGTCTTTTTTGAGTACCTACTAAGTGCTAGGTATCATGATTACTTTACATATTCTTTCTTTTGTTTTCTCAATATGACTTTATTTTTTTTTATTGACATATACTTTTCTAATTTAATCTTCACAGTTATCTGTTATTTCCTTATTTATAGATGAGAAAACCAAGGTTTAAAAACTAAATAAATTACCAAAGATCCCACAGAAGCAGATCTAGGGGAGAATAGAAGGACACTCAGGTTACTCCCCTCTACTCCACTCCACAACAGCAGTTCACACACACTTGTGCTATATAGGTGCCAGACTGAATATACTTCACACGCACCATTTCATTTAATCCTCAGAACAGCCCCTTAAGACAGATACAACTGTTATCTACATTTTACAGATAAAATAACTGAGGCCAAGGGAGCTTGTGTGATTCAAAAAGAGTAAACCTTAGGTAAAAGAGTAGGAATTTAGACCAAGGCAGTCACATTGCAGAGTTTATTACTATAAACTGTGACGCTTCCATTAGGTTGACTTGTAGTAATCCAGTTTATGTAGATCCACAGAAAGAGTATTGTGAGTTATATCCAAGTTAAAGCCATCACAGGAAATTAAAGGACTCTACAACGACAGTTTTGCTAAAGGATATACTGTACTTTAACTTTAGTCTCTACTTAGTGTTGACATGGTGAGATCCTGTCAATCAACATTTTTTTTTTTTGCTTATTAAACCTGTCTTCTGTTTTTATAGAAATTGAAGTTGGATATGCGGTAAGCCCCCCAAAATTGTGTGTACTTTGATGTGCTTAGAGACCTTCCAGGTGCTCCAATGAGAAATGACAGATTGGTCTTAAATTTCCACTGAAATGTTTAACCAGAACAGCTTCTGGGTCTGAACCTTCTCTCTTTGAGATGTGATAGAGAAAAGAGTAGACAGTATGTCTGCCTACTTGTCATTCCTTCAAACACCACTTTTATGCCCCTGTGCCATTCCTTAAGCTGTTACCTCACATTAGAATTCCCTTAATTTCCTTAACTAGCTACTTGAATCCTTTAATCTTCAAGATCTGGCTCAAACCTCACTTTCTCCACGAGAAATCCCCAACTTTTTTCCTCTGCATAACCTTCAACCATATTCTTTGAGAGAATAAATGACGTCTGTACTCTGACTTTTTTTTACCTTATTCTAGCATTTTTCATTATATATATATATATTTATATATAGTATATGCAATTTTATGGTATTTGATTTTGCACATGTATATGCACATCCTAGGTTGTTAGTTCTTTGAAAGCAAGGACCATATATTTAAATTGTTATTGAACTTTTTGTGCCTAGTATAGTGGCCGGCATATCTAAATGCTCAGGGTATTAAGTTGATATTTAAAAATCTAAGGATATTTAAAGGTATAGAGAGGTATTGCTTATTTAATCAGATTCTATAGAATTGAAATTTCCAATAGATGTGTCAGGAACATTCATCAGTTCAGAAATCCATTAATAACCTTGTCTGGGTATGGGACAGTGTGATGTCAGAGACCATGTTTATTTTATTTCACATTGGCACCTGACACGTAGCACACATGATATATGGCACACATGATATCTGCTTATCATGTAGTTGCTGAACCAACACTGTGAAACCATTATTCTTACAAGCCTGCCGCAGAGACACAATGTACACTCCTACCTGCATATTATTACTATGAAAAAGATCTATTTTTAAAAGTTGCATTTCTGTGCCAAAATAAGGGAAGTAACCCTTAGTCAAAATAAGGACTTGGTGACCTGCTCCATGAGTGTACTCAGAAATTTCACCTTTCAGGCACTGTATGATGTATTTTAGCAACAATCAAGATTCCTGTGACTTTCCCACCATTGATTGGCTCATATTACAACTAATGGCAAACCAGGTTCTGATAAATCATGTCTTTATATGAGCACTGGAGAACAGCTCATGAGCTGATGGGCCAGGTGTACTGCAGCTAACTCAAGCGCCTCTCCTTCCCTGGCAGAGCTTCAATCACTGCATTTCAATCCAGTGTGATTTGGCCAGCCCTTCCCCAACTTGGGGAGACCTTTAATGCACAAATTCAGTTCTTCATATCCATACCCACCCACTCATTCACCTGCAAGTCTTTTCCCACCTGAGCTTCCTAATGGACCTCATGCTCCATTTACAATGACATTTTCATTCTTCCCTGAGATTCCTGTATATCCTTCAGCAAACTCAATGTCCATAGATGATGAATCACCCTGTGACAGTGGATGATGATGGCTTGATTAAAATAAGAAGGTTGGAGGATTGGAAAGAAAATGTGAAAGGGGGAAATTTGTCAGAAGTCAACTTAAGAAAAGAGTGAGGAGCTTTTGTCACTATGTCCATTTAGAACTGGTTTTAGTACCAACAAAACACAAGGTTCTTTCCTTCATAAAGAAAATTTCTTTATAAATGTTTATATAGTGTCATTATTCATAATAGCCCAAAGGTATAAACAATCCAAATATCCATAAACTAATTAATGGATAAACAAAATGCAGTATATCCAAATAATAAATCATCATTTGGCCAAAAAAAGGGATGTATTACTGTTACATGCTACAACTATGAATCTTGAACATGTTAAGTAGAAGAAGCCAGTCATAAAATGCTACACACTATATAATTCCATTTATAAGAAATTTCCAGAACTAACAAATATATAGGGACAGAAAATAGATTAGTACTAGGGTGACAAGGTGATAAGGTGTTGATAGCTAAAGGATATGGATTTTTTGAGTGATGAAACTGTTTTAAAATTGACTGTGGTGATGGTTACATATACTTGTGAATTTATGAAAATCCATTGAACTGGACACTTATAAATGGGTGAATTGTATTATATATTAGTTTTCTAGGACTAACATATCAAAGTACCACAGACTTGGTGGATTAAACCACAGAAACTTTTTTTTTTACAGTCTTGAAGTCTAGAACTTTGAAATCAAGGTGTTGGTAGAGTTAGTTTTTCTGCAGGTTGTGTGGGAAGGATTTGCTCCAAGCCTCTCAGACTTATAAATAATTGTCTTCTCACTGTCTTCACATATTCTTTCTCTGTGTATGTCTGGGTCCACAAGAACATAGCCATCTTGGATTAGGACCCACTCTAATGACCTCTTTTAATTTAATTAATTAATAAGTACCTTTTCTCTAAATATGGCCACATTCTGGAACATAGGTTAGAATGTTGGACTTCAATATATGTATACAAAGTGCGAGGTGGGGAGATAGAAGGTTCCCACATGGGCACCAACAAGGATCCACCTGGCAACCACCATTTGGGGCTGATGCTCGAATCACTGGAGCTATTCTCAGCACCTGAAGCTGAGGCTTGGACCAACTGGGCTAACCTCAGTGCCTTGGGCTGACCTCGAACCAATCAAATCACTGACTACAAGTGGGGAAGAGTGAGAGAAGAGGGAGAGGGAAGGGAAGAGAGGCAAATGCTCACTTCTCATGTGTGCCCTGACTGGTGATCAAACCTGGGACATCCACACACAAGGCCAACGCTCTATCCACTGAACCACTGCAGGGCCTCAACATATATATGTTGAGGTCACACAATTCAGCCTATAACATATGGTATATGAGTTATACCTTAATAGAAGTGTTTTTAAAAAAATTTCCCTCTAGACATTGAGTCTGATTCTTAGATAGAGTCGACCTAGGTAAGAGGAAGTTAAGAAACACACCTGTTTTCCACAGAGCAGTCTTTTCCTGCTTCTGTGATTGGTCCAGGCTCACTCTACCTCTAGGTCAACAAGTGTGAAACTACAAGAATGCAATAGGAATAAACAAAGATTCATAAAATAGGGCTCATAATTTGAATCCAATAACTGATATTTTATTTAGCCTGCAAAGTGATTTCACAATTTTCAAATTTAAATCTTTGAATTCAAGGCATGTAGGTGTACTACAGTTTGCTATAGTCCTCACCATCCCCTATCGTGTTACACATGGCATGCTTCACTCATTTGTCAATGACTTGAACATGAGACATTAGGAACAAATACATTTACAGGCCACAACATCTCTTAGAACATCTAACACAGCAGTATTATAAAAAAAACCCAAAAAACTGTTTCATGATTTACTGATTAAGAGTTCCATTGTATAGAAAACTTTTATGAGACTTGGATTTAAAGTTCCTATGAAGGCTATGTTTTGTTGGACTGGGCACAGCAGTTATAAATATAGGCAAGTTCTAAATCTATAATGAATTCTATTATCAAAGGAGGACTGTGTATAAGGAGGTTCCAGATATAAGCAAATAATTTTATTTAAAATTTAAATCAAAAAGTTCTTAAAATCAGAAATACATATTTAAGACATTTTCCTTCTTAGTTTAATATGTCATATATGAAGCAAGCAGTCTAGAAGTCTGACATGATATAGTTACATATACTTGGGTATACCACCGGTTTCATTATTTTTCTCCAGTAGGGTACCATTATATGATAAAGACTCATGCATTGGGGTTAGCTCATAACAGTATTTTTTTTTCCTGAAACACTGTGGAGGATGGTATTGCTAAAGTTTATTTTTAATTTTCTTCTATCACAAGATGCTAACACCATTATAATCACACTGAGGAAATGACCAAGAAGGTGCAGATTATTCCTCTTATAGAACATTATTGATCTCAGAGACAAAAACAGCACATTTCCTACAGGAAGCATTTAGCTGTATAGCATACTCAAAACTATTATTTTGAACCCTGGGCTCTTGATCATGCCTTCCTTTCAGAGGAAGTCCTTGGAATAGTCTGCACAGTGACTTACAAATATTTCTATACCCTGAAGCAGAATAGACCCTTCCTCTAGAATTGTGGGTATTATAGGTATCCCCTGTAATTTCCCTGCTTTGCTAATGAACCTTACTTGAGCATTTTTTAAGGCTAAGGGTACATCATCATCATCTGGAAGGCTTGTTAAAACAAATTTCTGAATGCTATCTCTAGGGTTTCTGATTCAATAAGTTTGTAGTGAGGCCCAAGGATTTCCATTTTTAATCAGTTCCAGATGATGATGCTGGTCCAGCACCACACCTTGAAAATCAATAGCCTGAGCAATGAATGTGAGCCCTGTCTCTCCATTTCACCTTAAACAGAAACATGGCCTCATCCAAATATATATATATATTTTGAATTCAAGGCATGCAGGCGTACTACAGTTTGCTATAGTCCTCACCATCCCCTATCGTGGGGATATATATATTTGTTTGTTTTTGAGAGAGAGTCAGAGAGAGGGACAGATAGGGACAAACAGACAATAAGGGAGAGATGAGAAGCATCAATTTTTCATCTTAGTTGTTCAATGATTGCTTTCTCATATGTGCTTTGACTAGGTTGGGAGCAGCATAACGAGTGACCCCTGCTCAGGCCAACAACCATGGGCTCAAGCCAGTGACCTGTGGGCTCAAGCCAGTGATTATGGGATTATGTCTGTAATCCCACACTCAAGCCAGCGACCCTGTGCCCAAGCTGGTGAGCCTGCACTCAAGCCAGATGAGCCCAGCGTCCAAATCAGAGACCTCAGGGTTTTGAACCAGGGTTCTCTGTGTCCAGTCTGATGTTCTATCCACTGCACCACTGCCTGGTCAGGCCAAATAGTTTTAATTTTTGAAAAAGATTTGGGGAAAAAGCCTAACTGGCTGATATAAGTGCACAAGCCTTCAATCAGTAAGGTGGTAGCATTTGTTGGTGGAAAGACATAGAGAAGGCATGCTGGGGAGACTAAAACAATTAATGTCCACCATATGCTTTCTTTGAGTAAGTAGAAAAAAAATTTTAAAGAAACTTTCTCTTAAATATTATAGAATCATCTGCTTATTTTATTCATAATATTGTATTTTGAGATTGTCAAATTCATGGACTTGACCAAATGATTAGTGGTCACTAGACTTTTGCATTTGAAATCATGAACTAGAAAATAAAATAGGGCAGAGAAATCATGTTTGTGAGATCTATTATGCCCTGCATAGGTCATAAAAATTGGGAATGGAATAGGAGATATGAAATAATGGTCATTCATTTGTTTTTCAGAGCTAGGTTTTACTTTATGATATAGAGTAAAACATCTTTCTATCAACTTGGGTTAATCTCTAAATTGTATTTCTCCAAAATTGTAGCCATGTTTACACTGAGGTTTTTTTTCTATATTTATTGAAAATGTTAACAGTAATAATTATTCCTGTTAAATCTATATTTTTTACAGAGGTGTTCTGTTTTTCTTTTTATTTAAATTAAATCTATTGGGACATTAGTTAATAAGATTACATAACTTTCATGTGTACAACTTTATAATACATCATCTGTATACTCCATTGTGTGTTCATCACCCAAAGTCTAGCTTCCTCTGTCACCAAAATTTGGCCCCCTTTACCTTCTTCATTTTCCCTCCACCCTTTTTCCATTCTGGTAACCACCATACTGTTGTCTGTGTCTATTAGTTTTTTTGTTGCTTTTTATTGTATATCCCACATATATGTAAAGTCATATGATTCTTGTCCTATTCTGTCTGACTTAATTCACTTAGCATGTCACTTTCAAGGTCCATTCATGTTGTCACAGTGGCAATATATAATATTTTTTTATGACTAAGTAGTATTCTATAGTATAGATATACCACTTCTTTTTTATCTAATTGTTGATGAGGGACACTTAGGTTGTTTCCATATCTTGGTTATTGTAAATAATGCTGCAAGGAACATAGGGGTACATATATTTTTACAAATAAGTGTTTTCAAAATTTTCATGTAGATACTTAGGGAAGGAAGAGAGAGATGAGAAGCATCAACTCATAGTTACTTCACTTTAGTTATTTGTTGGGTGCTTCTCATACATGGACTGATGGAGAAGGGTCTCAAGCTGAAATAGTGACCCCTTGCTCAAGCCAGCAACCTTGGGCTCAAGCCGGTGATCCTGCAAGGCCTGTATGCTCTAGAGAAGGAGCATGTACAGCCTCCTGTATGGGAGGAGGGGAGGTGGGAGATACGGGGCAGGGCAGAGGCAGGATGGATGGGACTGTCCAGGTACCTTCAACTCCAAGACTCCCAGACTCTCTTCTTCCCTCCCTCCCTGAGGTCTGAGCCCCAGGACTCAGGACCCCTGCTTTTCCAAACAAGGCTCAAAGTGGGCAAGATGACATCAGATGTAGAAACTGTACCCAACACCTTAAAATCCTGTATACATTAGACAAAGAAGTAAAAAATGAGAAACAGTCCAGGTTCCACATCAGAGAGCTTTGGAAATTCTGATGTGGAGTCACAGAAAATGCCAAGGACACTAACTAGCAGTGTCCACCCCTAGAGAAATGAGGGTTTGGAAAAACACATGCCCAGAAATCCTCCCTGCCAAACACCCACCAACAACACACATATGAACATGCACAGGCACCTACCTACAAATGCACACATGGCTACGGGAACACAGGTGGACACACGTGCACATGCCAACACTGCATGCACACACAGGGAAAGGATGGGCATGGTGAGTACCCTGTGTCAGGGCTCGCCTCCCTAGAAGAACTTTGTTCTTTGTGTGTAAATCTCTTTAGAATTCTGGGGTAATGTCCTACAGTGAGCACCGCCAGGTGAAGGTGAGCACCCGTTGAACATTGATGGGTTCTGCATTCTGTCCTCCCAGAAGAGGGGCCTTTTCCACTTCCCTCTAGGGAGCTGCTGGAGCCTCTTCATCCTCACTTTTTCCCTGGAGCTGGTCGCCACCAGACCAGAAGCCTTCCAGTCTGATGGGGACAGGGCTCTCCTGCCAGTGTTTACAGAGCATGTGTCTCCATAAGAGAGGTCAGCCATCATCTGACTTGCACTGGCATGTGCACGTCCTCTCATTGGAAGCACATGTGTTTGCCCTCTGTCCCTTTAGAAAACACCGACTATCAGGAGGTTTCTGCGCCACAGGGATGTGAAACCTCTCTCTGGCCTTGGGTTGGGAGGAATGCTTTCCAGCTTGTGGTTTGTCTTTGCAGATTTCTGCATTTTTCTCATGTTTGTTTTAGGCCCAGGAAGGGCCAGCCTTTGCCTGACTAACTTTTGGCCCTGGGGTCACACTTAGCACACTGGTCTCTACTCTGAGGTGAAACACAGGCTTACTATAAGGGCTTTTTTATTCCCTGTCTGGTCTCTATTCCACCTGGGATTTGCCTTTTAAAAAACAAAAATGTTAGTTCAGATAAAAACAACAAAAAATGTATATGAGTGCACCAAAAAAGAACCTATTGTAATATTTCATTCATAGGAAGCACCCAGAATAGGTAAAGGAGCAGAGACAGAAAACAGATGAGAGGTTGCCAGGGGTGGGAGGAGTGGGGAGTGAGTCCTTTTGATGCAGGATTTCCATTTAGGGTGATGGAATATTCTGCAACAAGATAGTAGTGATGTTTGCACAGCATGGTGGAGGTATTTGGATCTCAGAAATGGCACAACTTAAAATCTAAACAATCATTCTTATTTCTTATTTAGAATGAATCACACTATGGAAAAAAAAAGATAAAAAAAGAAAAGGACAAAGAACAAAAGAAAGAAAACCAGACCAATTCCAAAGAAAATTAATAAAATAAAAAACTGAATGATTCAAAGGTGAAAATAAAAATATAAGGATAAAAGAAGATAAAACTATCAAAGACGGGTAGAAAAATAAATTCTTCAGATATGTTAGGAACAGCTGATTGAAAAACAAGTGGTCCCAAGCTGGCCCTGAGGTGTTGTTCAGGGGCAGCGTCCCTTGTCTGGGCGGAGCCAGGACAGGCTCATTGGAGGCTTCTTGAGGCAGTGGTTTTCAGCCTCAGAGTGGACCAGGAGGCTGGTCCCAGCTCCAGTGCTGCATCTGGAGGGACTTCAGAAGGTGGCATGGCCACTGGAGTTGGGCACCAGGTCTGGGTCAGCCTCCAGGTCTGGGTTGGCGTCCAGGTCGGCCTGTGCAGCTGGCTCCTCCAGATGTCCCTCAGGTGGAGCAAGAGCAGGCTCTGCCTCCTGGGCTGGTGCTGGAGTTGCTAGAGGAGAAAAGATCACCCATGTGTCTGCATATCCATGCTTTTCCCAAAGACAAAGCACAGTCACAACCGAAGGCCCACTACAGGATGTCCTCCCCGCTAGCCTTCCAGTAGGTGGGTGGTCTGAGGCTGGTCTTTGCTCCTGGCCAGCCTCTAGGGGTGCTCCCTGTGTGTCTGACACCGACTCTTCCCATGCATCTCCACTCTCCCCACCACCCCTTGCCCCCCATCTTACCATCAACCTCAGGCTCTGCCTCCTTTGGCTCAGGGTTGTATGGCCCAGTTCAATGAGCGCAGGACTGTGTTCCAAATAGGAGTCAGACATGGTGAGGTGTGCATGGAGCCTGGACAGCTTCAGCGGAGATCTCTGACCCTTGAGAGAAGGTCTCTTCAGCCCATCCACGGCCCTGGTTCCCCAGAAGCTGGCGTGGCCACTCCAACTGCAGACCTGTGCTGGCCCTGAGTAGTATGGTGCACCTGGCCCACAGTGATAGAGAGGGTGTGGGAGTCCCCTCCTACCAGCTGCTGCTCCTCCATGTTTTCGATTGAACCCTGCAATGACATGACCAGCAACTGGACAGGAGGCCTCAAGCCCAGCCTGGCCCTAGTCGCTGCTGCTTCTGCCCACTGTACCTTCTGCTCTGAAATCAGACCCAGTCCTGTGTGTGAAGAGACCACCACCCAGGAGCTGCGGCAATGGCAGAAAAAAACACTATGTTTGCTTTTCAGGGTGCCATGGCCTTGGAACAGGGGCAGACAGCATGAAAACAGCATGCTGAAGTCTCTGGTCAAGTGAGCTGGGTAGCCTCTAGTTTAGAATGTGGTTGCCTGGTTACCAGGGTTCCAAGTTCTGTTGGGCTCTGTTATCAGGTAGTGAGGTCACTGGTGAGGTCATTGCTCTTGCCAGGTAGTGATGTCACTGCTCTTGTCTGAGTAGATGCTTGGGGAAGGGGACCAGGAGGCAGAGCCAGCTCCTACTTCACCTGAAGGACATCTGGAGGAGCCAGCTGTACGGGTAGACCTGGAGGCCGACCCAGACCTGGAGGGGCGTCCAACTCCAGTGGCTGAGCTTCCTCCAGCAGCCACTCCAGCTGCAGCTCTGGAGCTGGGCGGCCTGTGCAGCTTCTCCAGACCACACTGAAGCCTCCTCATTGCTGCCTCAGGAACCCTCTACCGAACGTGTCCTGGTTGTGGCCAGACGAGAGGAGCTGCCTCAGAACAACCCATCAGGGCCAGCTCGAGAGCTGCTTGTTCTTCAACCAGCTGTCCCTAGCACATCAGAAGAATTTGTTTTATCACCTCTCTTTGATAGTTTTATCTTAATTTTAACATTATGTTTTTATTTTTTTCCATGGTGTGATTCACATTTTTATTACTTTAACTTTTTAATTGTCCTGCATTTTTATATTTGGTTCTTGTTTGTTTTCTATATTTTGTTTTTCTATAGTGTGATTAATTTTAAGTAACAAAAGTGATTCATTATATTTTAAGTGGTGCCATTCCTGAGCGTGAAGTACCTTCACAATGCTGTGCAAGCATCACCACTATCTTGTTGCGGAATATTCCATCACCCAAGATGGAAACGCTGCACCAAAAGGATTCACTCCCCACTCCTCCTGCCCCTGGCAACTCCTCACCTGCTTTGTGTCTCTGCTCCTTTACCTATTCTAGGCACTTTTTAAAATTAAGTGGACTCTTATAGTATGTGCCTTACTGTGCTTACTCACATACTTTTGTTTGTTTTTATTTGAAATACCACTTTTGACATTTGAGAGGGAAACCCCAGGTGGAATACAGACCAGATTTTAGGTAGATGCCCTTTTAGTAAGTGTGTGCATCTTCTAGGGGGAGAGACCGCTGTGCTAAGTGTGATCCCAGGGCCAGGAGCTAGTCAGGTGACAGCTAACCTTTCCTGGCCCTAAAACAAACAGGAGAAAAATTTAGAAACCTGGAAAGACAAACCACAAGCTGGAAACTATTTCTCATAACAAAAGGCAGAAAGGTTTCACATCCCTGTGGTGCAGAAATCTTCTGAAAGTGGCTGTTTTTCTAAAGGGACAGAGGGCAAATGTGCACTTCCGATGAGAAGCAGTGCACACTCACTAGTGCAAGTCACATGATGCCTGACCACCCCAACAGAGACACACGCTCTGTGAAACACGGTTAGGAAAGCCCTGTCCCCATCAGACTGGAAGGCTCTGGTCTGGTGGTGACCAGCCCCAGGGACAAAGTGAGGACAGAGAGGCCCCAGCAGCTCCCTGGAAGGAAGTAAGAAAGCCACTTCTCTGGGAGGACAGTGTGCAGGACCTGGCAAATTCTACAGGTGCTCACTTAGTGTTGGCAATTGCACATGCATACACCTGTGTTCCTGCACCCATGTGTGCATATGTGAGTGCCTGTGCATGTTCATGTGTGTGTGTGCACTGGTGGGTGTCAGGTGGGGAGGATTCCTGGGCATGTGCTCTTCTAAAGCCTTATTTTCCTTAGGCATGGACACTGCCAATCGGTGTCCTTGCAATTTCTGGTCCCCACATTAGAATTTCCAAAGCTTCTGCTATACAACTGAGTCATTTCTGATTTTTATTCCCATCATGTGCTGAAGGGAATGACTGTGTTCACAAATCTCTATTTAGGTAGGACAGTCTCTAGAAGTCAAGAATCTTGGTCTAACGTATATAAGATTTTAAGATGTGAGGTACAGTTTTCTACATCCCAGGTCACCTAGTGCATTTTAAGCCTTGTTTGGAAAAGCAGAGGTCCTAAGTCCTGAGGCTCAGAGCTCTGGGAGGGAGGGAAGAGCAGGGACTTGGAGTAGAAGATGTGCAGTTACCTGGAAGTGACACACTCAACTGGAATGTTCCACCTGACATGCCTGTGTTCTGCTCCATGTCTCCCACCTCCCTTCTTCCTTCCAGCCCACATGAACCCTGCCCTGCTTCATAACTCAACTGAGCTGAGCATCCAATCACAAGAGAGTGCACACCTGGACAAGCTGGCCTGCTCACTATCTTTCCAAGTGGGAAGATGCTTCCTCTCCATCACAAAAGCAGGTCTAAGGAGACTGAGCTAGTCACAGGGACCACCGTGAACATGCTCTATTCAGGAGAAGTTCTCAGAGGCCACAGCAGGACACACTAGAGCTTGTATGAAGTGAAGGGACCAGCAAGAGCTTGACTGGGGGTTCCAGATTGTCAAAAAATCAGGTCTGGGACTTCGTGGCAGGCCACAGTGCCAAAATCATACCTCCAGGTCCTCCAGCAGTGACCACTGACCCAGCCCTGTGCTAGCTTCCAGCCCATATTCCCAGCATCTTCAGTTTCTGTGAATAGGTGGGGGTGTGGGACTCTGCTCAGTGGGTTAAGAGAGAGAGCTCTCACCTCTTTCAAAGTCAGGTCAAGTGGAGTCCATTGGGTCTGATTGTGCTAAATGAGGCCATGGTCACTGACATTTCTCATATCTGGCCAGAAATGGACCACAGAAGCAGAGACTATTAGTTCTTGAAGTGGAGACTCACCAGGCTTTCCCTGGAAGAAGAATGACAAGCTCACAATAATAGGTGAAACAAGAGAGAGAAGAACATTGGAGAACATTTTTGTGGATGTCAGTTTTCTAACTGATTTTAATATAAACCACTGACTCAGAGATGTTTTAAAAATACATATTTGATAAAGAACTGGTATCCAAATATATAATAAAAAGTTATAATGCTCAACAATAAGGAATCAAACAACCCAATTTAACAATGAGCATCAGCTTTGGACAGACACCTGACCACAGTAGACACAGAGAGGGCAGGAGATCCAAGATGGAGGTGGTGTAGGTAGAAGTTGCACTCAATCCTTCCAGAACAAAACCAGAACCCCCCCCTTTTAAATGAATTTTATTTTGATAATTTGAAAAGTAAAATCAGGACCAAAACTAAAGGCAATGTAAAAATTTTTAATATATTCTTCTTATAATGTAGAGATTTATAATTTCTGGAAGGTCCCTTGGGAATGAAAGTCTAAAGGACAAAGGGGAATGCAACAACATCATCATGCTATTCAGTCAACCAGAAGAGGTGTTTTTAAGAGATAAATGGATCATGAAGAAAGGGAGAGAAGAACTATCACCCTTAATAATCAATGGAAGAGTGGTTAAACAGAGAAATCTTATACACAAGGATTACAAAAGGAGCTACATCTAGACTGGTAGGAAGGAGGAGATGTGAAAAGGCCTGGCCCCGCCATCTCATGTGGTGCAAAAGAAACCGCAGAGATATCTCAGCAGCAAAGGTACCCCCAGGAAAGTGAGGGGTCTCTATCTAATGCCAAGCTCTTCAGCCTGGGGCACCAGAGCCGGGAAGAGACATCCACCTAACATCTGGCTATGGAAATCAGGGGGGATTCTGTTTGCCTGTTAGAGAAGGTGAAGCAGAAGATTGAATCAATAATTTGGAAGACCAGGTAGTAGAAAACCCCCATTCACATCTTCAGGGAAAAAAAAAGAATTTAAAAAGGAGAGAATAGTTTAAAGGACTGTTGGGAAAATAGCTGTGTTCAGCTTGCTTGCTTGTATTTTGTATGATTGGTGCATGAACACATGGCAGCGCCACGTGTGTGTAGTCTATGCAAGGCTATGAGTGCTTGTCCTCAGGGTGAATGGCAAATTGTGGATTGCCTGCCTACCACTGTGAGGGGCTGTTGCTTTGCTGTTTGTTTGCTTGCTGACTTGAGAAGAGGTTTTCCCCTGCCAGTTTGCTCATCCACCATTGCAAGACTCTATTAAACAGGAATAGCCCAATGCTTTCTGGCTCCACATTTTCTCTACTAACTGCCTAAATCCAATGTGAACCTGCCTGGCCATAGCCACAGGTGTTACAGGGACTTCTAGTACAACATCAAGTGTAACAACTTATACGTTGTAGGGTACCAGAAGGAGAACAGAGAAACAAAGGACTGAGGACCTATTCGAAGAAATGATGACTGAATACTCTTTCAACCTGGCAGAGAAAATTTAGACATACAAGTCCAAGAAGCACAGAGATTCCTAAAGTGCATAAACCCAAAGAAGCCCACAGCAAGACACATTATAATTAAAATGGTTAGGTTTAAAACAAATAGAGAATTTTTTTTTTAAAGAAAGAGAGAGGAAGGGAGCAGGAGAAGAGAGAGATGAGAAGCATCAACTCATAGTTACTTCACTTTAGTGGTTTACTGACTGCTTCTCATACATGCATTGACAGAGGAAGGGCTCAAGGTGAGCCAGTGACCCCTTGCTCAAGCCAGCAAACGGGCTCAAGCCAGTGATCCTGCGAGGATCATATGCGCTAGAGAAGGAGTACATACAGCCTCTTGTATGGAAGGAGTGGAGGTGGAAATCTGGTAGCTCTAGTCTTAATTTTTTGATGAACGTCATAATGTTTTCCACAGAGGCTGCACCAATTTACATTCTCACAGGCATTATATGATGGTTCCCTTTCTTTCACATCCTCTCCAAAAAGTGTTACTTCTTGTTTTATTGATAACAGGTGTAAGGGGGATAGCTCATTGTCATTTTGATTTGCATTTCCCATATAGCTAGTAAAGTTGGGCCTTAACATAGGTGTTTTCTACATGATAAATAATTTGAATCTTACAATAACCCAGTCAGATATTATTACCCAGTAATATTATCCATTATTAGCTTTTACAGAAATTGAGGGTTAGAGTGTTTTAATCACTCTCCCATGGTCACATTTCCCCAGCCTGATTTGCTATAGGGCTTGGGTACCTGGGTTTTTTTCACTTTCAAAATTTCTTTCAAAAGTACTGCACCAGCCCTGGCCAGTTGGCTCAGTGGTAGAGCGTCGACCTGGCGTGCAGAAGTCCCGGGTTCTATTCCTGGCCAGGGCACACAGGAGAAGCGCCCATCTGCTTCTCCACCCCTCCCCCTTTCCTTCCTCTCTGTCTCTCTCTTCCCCTCTCGCAGCCAAGGCTCCACTGGAGCAAAGATGGCCCGAGCGCTGGGGATGGCTCCTTGGCCTCTGCCCCAGGCGCTAGAGTGACTCTGGTCGCAGCAGAGCGACCCCCCTGGAGGGGCAGAGCATCGCCCCCTGGTGGGCAGAGCGTCGCCCCCTGGTGGGCGTGCCGGGTGGATCCCGGTTGGGCGCATGCGGGAGTCTGTCTGTCTCTCCCCGTTTCCGGCTTCAGAAAAATACAGAAAAAAAAAAAGTACTGCACCAGATATTCATAGCAAGATACTGATTAGAGCATGAGAATAATAAAGCAAATTGGTGATCTCTGAGGTTCCCAGAGATTTGTATTAACTTAAAAATCAAATAAAACATAGGCATTTGTGGGGAAAACAGCTGCGGTTAGGCTCGCTCGCTGGTTTCCCGGCTGCAAGCACTTTGTATGACTAGTGCGTGAGCATGCAGCAGAAAGCCACGAGTGTGTCTCTACGAAAAGTTATGGATGCTTTTCCTTGGTGGCATCTCACAGATGCCTGGCACTGCCGAGGTGCAATTCCCTGATTCCCTCAGCTGCCACGACGAGAGGTGGTTTTCCTAATCCCTTGCCCACAAGTGCGAAAGTGGTTTTTCTTTGTTTATTCACTTGCGCATCTCTGCGAGCCTCCAATAAATGGGAATGGCAATGCTTTCTGGCTCCGCAGTTCTCTACCATCTGCCCGAATTCATTGTGAACTCACCTGGCCTTGACCACTGGCATGACAGCAAGTAATGCTGGAAAGTGTGATCTAATGGTTGAAAAAAAAAAAGGGATTACAATTTATATATTTTGTTATTTTTGCCCAATTTTTTAAAACCAATTTTTTGTTACCTTGCCCAAATTTTGAGGGCAAAAATGTGATAAGAACAATGGGGAAGAAAGAAAAATACACCCTGAAAGAAAAAATGTTATTGCTAAAATTTTATAACAGAATAAACTTTGGTATTAAGTCTTCAATGTTAGAATATTTTGTCATACTACTTCATTTATGTTTATGCATCCAAATTTACATTTTCTCTTTCAAAGCTCCTGATTTTAGATTAGGTAAAAGCCCATATTATTTTTTTACAGCTCAGAAAAGTTAGTGGTTTTCTCCCTGCAAGACTCAACCACAAGCTGACGAAGGGTGATGTCAACTCCCAATTAACAAGACAGAAATAGTATTTACTGTTATGAAACTTATATGTGTGCCGACCATATCCTGCCCTTAAAATGACACACCCTAGTAGTTAATTCATGCTGATTTATGAATGACATAAGAAAATAATCACACATTAGCTTCCTTCTGCATGTGGGCATAGACATTAGATTCCTCCTGTATCTGGCTTGCTTGCTTTGCCAGGTGATTTTACTGACACATTAGACTCTGGCTGTTCAGTTGCTCAATTTAAAAACAGTGGGATCCAGCTTGATGACTTTGATTCTCTCCCACTCCGAATGCTGTCAGCAAATTCTGTCAGCTCAGCTGCATTTGAAATCTAGCCATTTCTCACCACTCCCACTGCTTTTACCCTGGTTTAAGCCACCATCTCTCATTTGGATCCTTGCAATGACCTCTGGGCTGGATTCTCTGCTTTCACCTCTGCTCCCCTGCAGTCAGCTCCAGCAAAGCAGCCAGAGTGATTCAAATAGTGATCATACAACATAGACTGTTTTTAAAGGAGTTATTGGTGTGCTCAGAATCCTCCAACGGTTTCTCATTACTGCACAGGGTAAAGGCCACAGTGGCCGGCAGTGCCCGGCATGGTGGCTCATTTCTCCCTCTCTGAGCTCATCCCTCTGCTCCTGCCACACTGGCCTCTCCTAGCTCCATGTGAGCTCACCCTCATCTTCTTCAGGTTCTTGTTCAAATGTTGACTCTTCTGTAAAGTCCTCCTTGACTACGTTATTTAAAACTATTCTTTGCCTGCTTCCCTGAAGTTATCTTTCTTCTTTATTTCTCTCTGTTATGTTGATCATTTTACATACTTTATATATTTTACCCATTTATTTATTTTTTAAAAGATTTTATTTATTGATTTTAGAGAAAAAGGGAGGAAGAGAGAGAGAGTGAGATCACAGTTGCTTCACTTTAATTGTTCATTGATTGCTTCTTGTATGTACATTGACCAGACAAGCCCAGGCTTTTGAACCAGCCACCCCAGTGTTCCAGGTCCACACTCTCCACTCCACTGCACCCTGCAGGTCAGGCTACACATTCATTTATTTATTTATTTATTTATTTATTTATTTATTTATATTTTTCCGAAGCTGGAAATGAGGAGAGACAGTCAGACAGACTCCTGTATGCGCCTGACCGGGATCTACCCGGCAAGCCTACCAGGGGGCGATGCTCTGCCCACCAGGGGGCAATGCTCTGCCCCTCCTGGGTGTTGCTCTGTTGCAACCAGAGCCACTCTAGCGCCTGGGGCAGAGGCCAGGAGCCATCCCCAGCGCCCGGGCCATCTTTTGCTCCAATGGAGCCTCGGCTGCGGGAGGGGAAGAGAGACAGAGAGGAAGGAGAGGGGGAGGGGTGGAGAAGTAGATGGGCGCTTCTCCTGTGTGCCCTGGCCGGGAATCAAACCCGGGACTTCTGCACGCCAGGCCGACGCTCTACCACTGAGCCAACCGGCCAGGGCGTACACATTTATTTTTTAATATCTATCTTCTTCCTCTAGAATATGTTTGTTTGTTTATTTATTTATTTTTTACAGAGACAGAAAGAGAGAGTCAGAGAGAGGGATAGATAGGGACAGACAGACAGGAACGGAGAGAGATGAGAAGCATCAATCATCAGATTTTCGTTGCAACACTTTAGTTGTTCATTGATTGCTTTCTCTTATGTGCCTTGACCATGGGCCTTCAGCAGATCGAGTAACCCCTTGCTCAAGCCAGTGACCTTGGGTCCAAGCTGGTGAGCTTTGCTCAAACCACATGAACCCGTGCTCAAGCTGGTGACCTTGGGGTCTCGAACCTGGGTCCTCCACATCCCAGTCCAATGCTCTATCCACTGTGCCACTGCCTGGTCAGGCTGTTTGTTTGTTTTTATTGTTGTATCTACAGTGCCTAGGTCAGTGCTGGATATATAGTAGGCTCTCATAAATACTTGTGAAATTCAGTGATTTCCAGAAAAAAAAAGGTACTTCTTGCTACAGTTCAGAAACCTTACATGAATATTTATTTTGAAGTAAAGCCAGAGATTAAAATTACCTACCCCCCACTTTCTTTTTGACTTGCCAGGAGATTTGACAGGACATGGTATGGGTGGTAAGGTCCAGTATGGCATGCTGTGTTTCACAGCAAGAGAACAAATACTTGGGGACATTCTCTGGAGAAATTGCATTAGTCCAACTGCATCCTTTTGCCGTATCTCTACAATTCACTTGTGAGTTGGATTTATGGCTTTAATTAGAATAATAAAAGAATGTAAGTTTAAAAATTTAAAAGACTGAAACATATCCCTGTCTTTGGAGAAGTATTTTTTTTTAATTTGTTTGTTTTTCACAAGCAAATCAACTGGTCACTGATATTTTATTGATTTCTAGGTGATTTTAAACACTGGTATCTAATCCAGATCTAGAAGATTCAAGAAGGAACCATTCCCAGCAAGACAATGGTGTCTAAGTAAAGTAGAACTGTGCTTTCCCTAAGGAGAGGTTGTAGAGAATGTTAGTTTCATGGAACAACAGGACTGTAAATAAAATCTCTACCCCCACCTACCAAGGTCCTGAGCTACCAGCTATAGCCAATAACTGCTAAGTGCCAGAGTTCTTGTTCTTGTCAGTTGTCACAATCACTAAATAGGCTCTCCTCTAAAAGAAACATGAGCTTTTGTGCCTCATAACCCCTATCAGACATGCCAAGCAGCTTAAGAAATTATGCTGAATTAGAAGCAGTACAAGTTGCCAATTCACATGTGTGAAGGGTTTCTTAGTACCACTCAAAGTTTGCTTTGACTACCAGAGCCTATGATGAGAGGTCCAAGTTTCTGACAAATCAGAAATGAAGGGTCTGGCAGAAAATTTTATAGTTTTTCTTTTTGGTTGAAAAATTTCCCCCTACATTTTCCTGACTCTCTTGACACCCATTAGGCCATGGCCTATCATGTTAGACTGAGAAATATTTAACAATGTGGTAGAAGACAATTTTAAGTGAACTAGGGGCCTAGATGTTTATGCAGAGCTTGTCCTTAAATAGGGAGCTTCTGAGTACACAGTTGGTATCATCATGAGTGCTAACACCTGAGACTTCTGCAGTGGTCACTCTGTAGGGATATATTCATTCAGCAGTGAATGCAGACAGTGAATTGAATTGTTGTGATTTGGATGAAACATGTAAAAGCCAAAAGCTATTGATAGAATTACGGGAAAGAGAAGCAGAAATCAGAAAGAATCATGCGTATATATACATGCATGGAAGAGCATCAGAACCAATGAAATGCCCTTAAAATAATTAAGTTTTCAAGGGTTTAGATCCATGGATTTTTATGCTTTGTACTTGTGTTCTCTTGCTAGGAGAATATTCTGGCTGACATGGTAGTTTGTACTAAGAGTAGCCTCAGGAAACAGAACTTTTGGAGGGGATACTAAAACTACATTTGCTCACAAAAAATTTATGATCACATGAATTACCTCCTTGCTAGGTAGATGAACCCTAGTAATTTCAATTTACCCTGGCATGTAGTGATGCCATGATTTCTCACATTCTTAATGGTGATGGTGTGAGCTAGTGAGGGGCTGAAAACCAAGGTTTTAGAGGTTGCATCCAATTGCTCTGTAACACCATGATTATAAAGGTTTTAGGTGTGCTAACTGCATTAGATTGTGTTAGCTTATAAAAAGAAAAACAATGAGCTTAGGGCCTTGAATTTCCAACTCAAAGCAGGAGTGAAAAAACCAGAAAACTTTTCTAGTGCTCTGTGTGAACAACTTGGAGCTCACATCACAAAAGCTACTCTGGCTATGGCCATTGCTGTAGCCACAATGAACCTCTAATATATTATGGAATTATTCAAAGATAAAATAGCTAGCCACTTGGAGAAGGCAGATATAAGTCCTCATGGAATAATTATGTTCCCTATTCAAACTAACTCCCTCCCCCCATGATTGTGGTGCTTTTGCTTAGACTACCATTCCTGGACTACTGGATACCTATTCATTGCTGTGTTATCCTTGTCAATAGAGCTTCTGTCAAAGGAATTCATTTTACAGCAAAAGGAGTGGTGTGATACTCATAGAAGTTACTGGTATTAGTATAGACTGCATCATCCCAAAGCAAAATGAAGTGGAAGGCAATGGAGGCGGGAAGATCAACCCACCTAAGCTGCAAGCAATAGGGAACGTATTGGCTGCGAAGAATTAAAGATAAGAATAAAACTGACCAAAAGTCAATCTATATTATCCCCTTGGGCTGGCAAATCATAACATCAGTGATCAAATTCTCTGTATGGGTGGCTCTTTCCTTTATCCTTCTTTGGTTCTTTACTGAGTACTAATTAAAATAGCCTTTTAATTTCCAGATTATTCTTTACAAAAATTATCAGGCCACTATCTGGGGCAGGGGTTTTCAAAAACGATTTTTCAGTAGTGTCTCCCTTCCTTCATGGAATAGTCTCAGATTCTTTTACACTCTGAAGATAAAGAACACTTTACCTGAGCATTACACTTTAAAAATAATAAATTAGAGTGCAAGCATTATATTGTAAAAAGGATCTTGACATTTCCTGAATTAGATTCAGGTCATTAAAAAGAGAGAGAACAACTCAAGGCTAAAATATTGGAAACTATTATTGAATAAGAATTGATCAGAAAATAAGAAGCAGTTATAAAATTATAACAAAACATTGCTGAATCATTTAAAAATGCTTTTTTTCATTTTACCAGATAGGATGCAAAAACACTGATTTGCTCTGTTTAATTTTGTAGACCTCACAGATTCTTCACACATGCCAGACCCCACAAACAATTCTCAGAAAGTCTTGGGCTAAAGGAGGAAAGAAGATAAAGATGGGACTGAGTGGAGCAGAGAAGTGTCACTGGGCAGACCTTGACATGCCAGAAACCACCTCGATTCCAAGATTTATTTTATCCTTTAGGTACTCCAGGCATGATGCTTGTGATCTTTCGAATACCCATTCTGCCAGATGTCCTCTCCCTCTCTTTCACCAGCACTGTGTTCCAGTCCCACAGCCTCTGTATTCTTTACTGCTAAATGCTCTATTGTCTCTGTCAGAGGACTATCGTTGGGCAATAAGCTACCTCACCAGTAAAAGAAGTACCTGGAAATATTTCTGTCCATTGGCTGCCTACCAATGACTAAGTGGTACGAGTGTATAAAAGCCCAGCTCCTCTGTCTCAAAAGGTAAGACAAACCCTGCTATGTCATTTATGCTCCAGAGTTTCCGAAGGGTCATGGCTGAGGGTGGGACTGCATCTGAAATCATGCTCCTGCTTGGCTTTCCCCTCTTCCGTCTTGTCTTCACTCAATTCTCTCAACTCCTGAATTCACTTCTATAATAAACCATCCATTCTTGAATTCTTATCTCAGGTTCTTCTCCTAGGGACCTGGCCTAAAACAGCTAATGAAAGTATTTGAAAGCTGTAAGCCAGTAGCCACGGCCACCATAACAGCCGCCTGGCCCATGCAGGTTTGCATTTGATTTGGACAGACGATAATGAAACAATGGAGCCAAGAATTGGTGGGCCATTAGCTTTAATTCTGGCTTGCACCCGGCAAGCAAGAAATACACACAGTGGAAAGACACTTCCCTTTCCATTCAGGGCTCCTGAAGCCACTGACTTATCCGAGTTTCCTAGAATCAAAGGTTTCTACCTCACCAGCTTTATTACCTCTGTTCTCCATCTCCTTCTCTCTGCACAAACTCTGCACAAACTGGCTTCTCCTTCAGCATTCCTTCATTTTGGCTGCTTCTCCTTTCCTTCATGTGGCCTTTCTCTGCTCTTCTCCAGCATGGGCTTCTCTGCCCCATTTTATAGTGTAGAAATTCAAAACTTTTAAGCCAATATACAAATAAGGACGTCTCTGATTCAAAGTCACTTTTCTGAGGCATAAATGGGATTCCTCATAAGAGTGCACCACCCCACATCATGCAACAGTCAAGGGTGTGGGGAAAAGCTTAGTGTTGAGAAGATCTTAGTATTAAAAGGGCCAGAAAGGCTTAGTCTTAAAACTAAGCCTTCCAGGGGTCTCCAAACTTTTTACACAGGGGGCCAGTTCACTGTCCCTCAGACCATTGGAGGGCTGCCAAATACAGTGGTCCTCTCACTGACCACCAATGAAAGAGGTGCCCCTTCCAGAAGTGCAGTGGGGGCTGGATAAATGGCCTCAGGGGGCCGCATTGCAGCCTGCGGGCCGTAGTTTGGGGATGCCTGCTAGACTATAATAACTTTGCCTGCTTACAGCCTGTCCCCCACACCCAATTCAAACTATAAGGGAGCAAACATATATATCATATTTGCAAACTTATTTGACCAACAAAAGCTAAAAACAAATTGACACCAAAACAAGAAAACTGCCAAATTGAAGTAAATATATATTCATATATAATATATACAGAAACACAAAAATAAAGCTACCAAATGAAATAAAATCTGATAGCATATCAGTGTCTATTACAATTGAACTTGGTTAATTTAATGGCATATAATATATTTAATCCTCGATGTGAATATATTTTAATGTATTAACTATGATGAAGAATGTCATCTTCAAGGGCAGCAAGGCTATAGCCTTGATTTCAGAGGTTTGTGAGGAAGACACAGCCTACTTACCCACATAATTTATAGCAAGGGTTCTGCTCAAGAAGTAGGGTCCCATGTGGTTGGTGAAGACCACGTATTTTCCTTGAATAAAGGTCTCTTTTCCTTCAAATGAGATAGACCCAGTGTGCTTGTAGTTGTCTGAAGTCTGTTGAATAGGTACAAAAACCTTTCATTCTATAATTATAGACCAAAGACAAGAGAGTAAAGATGCAAATACTCTTTAGTATATAGACTAGTGTCCATCCTAAAATATAATGGGCTAATTCATCAGTTTGAGTAGATAATTCATGTCAAGTTAGACTGGAGTTGAGGTCAAGGCTGGCAGGCACATTGAAAGAAATTGGTGAGCCTGACCAGGTGGTGGCGCAGTGGATAGAGCATTGGATTGGGATGCAGAGGACCCAGGTTTGAAGCCCCACTGTCACTGGCTTGAGCACGGAGCTCACCAGCCTGAACACAGGGTTGCTGGCTTGAGCGTGGGATCATGGACATGACACCGTGGTCACTGGCTTGAGCCCAAAGGTCACTAACCTGAGCGAGCCTAAAGTCTCTGGCTTGAGCAAGGGGTCACTTGCTCTGCTTTAGTCCTGGGTCAAGGCACATATAAGAAAGCAATCAATGAACAACTAAGGAAATGCAACAAAAAATTGATGCTTTTCATCTCTCTTCCTTCCTGTCTGTCTATCCCTATCTTTTCCTCTCTCTGCCTCTCTCTGTCTCTGTCACAAAGAGAGAGAAAAAAAAGAAATTGGTGAAATAAACCAGTCAGGGAAAGACAAATATCATATGATTTCAGTCACATATGGCATCTAATGAACAAAATAAACTAACAAGCAAAATAGAAAAAACTCATATAGAGAGCAGGCTGACAACTTATGGGGTGGGGGAGTGTTGGGTGATTTGAGGTGGAAGGATAGAGCAAAAAAGGAAAAAAAAAGAAAAAACTCACAGACACAGACAACAGTGTGGTGATTACAAGGAGCACAAGGAGGTGGAGGAGGTAATAGAGACAAACGGTGATGGACAAAGTCTTGCCTCAGGCATGGAACACACAACACATTGTACAGAGATATGTTGTCAAATTGGGCACCTGAAATCTGTGTAATTATGCTAACGAGTGTCACCTCTATAAAATTCCATTAAAAAGAAAGAAATTAGATCCTTGAAGGAGAGGGGGTGAAAAGAAGCATAGCAATAAGGTAATAACAGGGAGGATCTTGTGCATAAGACAATCTCAAGACAACATAACCTTTCTTCATTTGAGTGGTATCAAAGAAATGTATTTTGGAAACTAACCGAAAGGAGATTCAACATTACTGCTAAGGTAGTTTAAAATGATGATAAATTACTGTAGCTTTTCCTGTTTCCAAATTTAGGTCTTATTTTTTTAGAGGAATAATGTTAGGTTAGTTTCTAGAAAGCCTTTCAGCGGGATGCTCAGTCAGAAGCTTAATTATATATTAATAGCAATATTATTCACGGGTTACTGCTAGAACTACTTCAGGCATCTCAGCTTATGTGAGCTTTTTCTAGGGATAGCACTCAATCTGTAGTTGTCCCAGTGTGTGGTCTACACACTTTTTTCATTGGTCTTTGGGTTGGAATTGACTCTGACCCAATCATATTTGTTTCAGGTATTGCAAAATACCTGAATGCTGCTGGTTTAGTAGAGATTTTCTTCTCTTACAGAGAACAGGAATACATGGGACATGTTATTTTGATTACTGCTGTGATCAATGTGATCTTTTTAAAGATTATTAATTTTTTCAGGTGTTTTTGAAATAAAGCCATTTTTCTCCAAATCCTTTTTACATCAGGAACTTTGAAATAATATTTCCTTTAATATGTCTTCTCTTTATCTGGTCCATGGCACTGCTGTAAGGCTTCTCATTCTTGAAACAATAGGTTTTGGTGCTTAAGGGGAAAGGTGTCAGAATACAGGGAGTCTGCTCAGCTTTGACTGTTAAAATAGGTTTTGTGTCTACAACTTGGAAATATGCTCAAAATGCAGGCTTTTCTGAGCATAAAAAATGCCATAAATTTCTTAAGCATCTCCAGGTTCCAGTCTGGTGAACTCAGCTGTTTCTTCCTAGCTCAGAGAGGATATCCCTTCTATTTATGATTCCAAGCAAGAACCTACAGCATAGAAGGTCAATATGATGAGAAGCAGGGCTTCTCAAACTGTGAAGAAGGACCACTTTTCTAAAGTTCCGATATGTCTCGCATCTATGATTTTATAAAATGTAATAAAAATAAATTATCAAAAAATCAAATAGAAAAACAAAAACATACAAAATAAAAGCCATACCTTTTTGTTAGATATGGCATATAAAATGACTTTGCCAAATTTCTATGTGTATCATAAAAATTTACCTTAAATTTCTGTGTGTATCTTGTGGGCTAATAATGGTCTATGGATTGACATCTGTTTTAGTAGCACTGGTGTACAGGAATTGGAAAGCCAGAAATCTCCATCATCTCACCCTAGAGATTTTAGAGAAGAGAGAAAAGCAAACCAAGAAGACAGAAGGCAGGGCTCTTTTGTTCTTCCCTCACCTCCATCCCCCACATCTTTTTTGTGGAATTTTGCCCCATAGGCATCTACTTCCATTATGGCCAAGGGCAATAGCATATCTGATTGGCAGAGGTAATAAGGGAGGCAGATGAAGAATGCAGGGGTGCTTGTCTGTCCCTTGGCAGATGCTGAACAAACTGAATTGTGAGCAGTGGGTCTAATCTAGGTCCCTGAGGCAAGGCATCAAGTGACTGTGGGATAGAGGTTGTGGGTTGGTTAGCCAATGCTAAGATATAAAGAACGTGCTAGAGTCTCAGAGGGGTCTGCAGTAGCTGTGTGACTCAAGGTAAGACCAAATCTCTCAGAGATTATAGGATGGGACTCAATTGAAAAACGGACTAAAAGCTATACCTCTTAAAGGGAAGTTGCCTGCAAGCTCAGGAATGGAACCTGTCACACTTGGTGGTTCTGGAAAGCCATCAGAAAGCAGCCTGGAGCAGCCACTCTTTAGCAAAGAAAGGAGAGGACAATGCAAAGTATGAACCTGCATATCCAGGGCCTTCTTAGAGAGGGTGTGGGTAGGGGCCAAATTTGCAGGACTCAGACTTCTACCTAAAACAGATAAAGCATTTACTCTATTAGACTATTTATTGTATAAGACTACATTTATGAGTTTAAACTAAAGAAGCCCATCTTCTAGGCATGTCTTAATACCTGTTACCAGTAGGTAACAGAGAAAAATTTTTAAAAATTGTATTTCCTCTGCATATCGGGTCTGTAATGTTTGAAACACAAGAATGTGTGTATCTGTGGACAGGAGGACAGAGCCCTTGGTAAATTAACCATCTTGTGCCTTATGCCTACCCTGACCTCTTTCTTTGAAGAAATGTAGAAACAATAGCTTTATATGCAGTTGTTTCGTTTCTGGGTTAGGTAAGGTCAGCAGAGAGCTTGCCAATTTGCCAACCTCACTATTGCTCATTTTCTTCGAGAATTTCTGAAAATTCTCATTATCTGCCTTCCATTAAGGTCATTTGGCCTTTCCTCATGCTGTTCATTCACAGCTTCCTTACAAGTGAAAGTATATTAGCAAAAGGGAAAAGGAATGATTCAAACTCCCAAGGTTTTTTTAGGTTCTTGATGACACATTAAAGCCTCACTTTGAAATAGATAACAAAAGTACTAGTAAAGGAACCAATTTACAGATGAAATAAATGCAATTCCTTCCAACCCCCAAGAGAGGAGGGGGGACTCATTTGTTTTCATTCATGAAACTATCTAAAGATTATTTTTCTAACATAATCGTTTTACAAAAGAGCATAAAAAAGTTTTATGAGAAACATTCTAAAAAGTCACTTGATACTTAAAATTTATAAAAGTTATAATTCCTGAATAAATTATTAATGAAAAGGTTTACAAGCCAGAGGGCAAAGGAATATTTTATTGTCTGGACAGACTTAAATATAGTTAAGTAACTACTCAAACTAAACTACATCAAACATCAAGACAGACAGTATTTATTAAGACTTTCTTGCACAGTATATCTCAAACTTTAATATACAAAAGAAAAACTTGATTCAATAGTCCAAAGTGGGGCCCAAGAGTCTGCATTCTTATAAGTTCCCACTTGATGCTAGTGCTACTACTGATCTGGCAACTGCACTTTCAGTAGCAGGATGTAGAAAAGTCTCTGAGCTTTCTGTTATGCAGAGCTATTTTTTATGTTTTCTGAAGTCAAAAATTGGCCAGTGGGGTCAAGGGACCTTAACATAAAAAGTTCTTAAATAGCATAGGGGAGAAACTTTATTTTTTAATCTGTCAAACTTGGCATATTGCTTGGAGATCTTCCTGAAGGATGATAAGTTGAACTTTCACTCCCTGGATGTATACTGCTCACAAAATTTAGGGGGTATTTTATCGCTTCATATTCATTTTGAAATACCCTCTAATTTTTGTGAGCAGTATATTTCTTCTGTGCCTGCATTCCCCATTGACCTAAGATTGATTCTCCCGATTTTCTCCAAGGCAGAATTAACTCCCTCTCCATTACAGATCAAGGTGACCACAGAAAAACAGTTAATTCTAACAGGTCTGATTCCACATTTTTAATGCTTTTCCATGCAGGAAGCAGACTGTCATAAGGTTCTATGGTATCAGTGACAGGTCTTAGATAAAACAGTGACCAATTTTGATTATTGTATAAGACTACATTTATGACACTAAATGTAAATATATTAAACTTACCAATAAAAAGACACAGAGTAGCAGAATGGATTAAAAAAGAAAATCCAACTATATGCTGCCTACAAGAAACTCATCTAAGCAACAAGGATAAAAACAAATTCCAGCCAAAGTGAAAGGCTGGAAAACAATACTCCAAGCAAACAACACCCAAAAAAAAGCAGGTGTAGCAATACTCATATCTAATAATGCTGACTACAAGACAGAAAAAGTACTCAGAGACAAAAATGGCCATTTCATAATGATTAAGGGGACACTGAATCAAGAAGACATAACAATCCTTAATATATATGCACCAAACCATGGAGCACCAAAATATATAAGACAGCTACTTATTGACCTTAAAACAAAAACTGACAAAAATACAATCATACTTGGAGACCTCAATACACCGCTGACGGCTCTAGATCGGTCATCCAAACAGAGAATCAATAAAGATATAGTGGCCTTAAATGAAATACTAGAACAACTGGATATGATGGACATCTACAGGACACTTCATCCCAAAGCGACAGAGTATACATTTTTCTCTAGTGTACATGGAACATTCTCAAGAATTGACCATATGTTGGGCCACAAAGACAATATTAGCAAATTTAAAAAAATTGAAATTGTGCCAAGCATATTCTCTGATCATAAAGCCTTGAAACTAGAATTCAACTGTAAAAAAAAGGGGGAAAAACCCACAAAATTGTGGAAACTAAACAACATACTTCTAAAAAATGAATGGGTCAAAGAAGAAATAAGCACAGAGATCAAAAGATATATACAGACAAATGAAAATGAAAATACGACATATCAGAATCTCTGGGATGCAGAAAAAGCAGTAATAAGAGGAAAGTTCATATCACTTCAGGCCTATATGAACAAGCAAGAGAGAGCCGAAGTAAACCGCTTAACTTCACACCTTAAGGAACTAGAAAAAGAACAAAGACAACCCAAAACCAGCCGAAGAAAGGAGATAATAAAAATCAGAGCAGAAATAAACAAAATAGAGAACAGAAAAACTATAGAAAAAATCAATAAAACAAGGAGCTGGTTCTTTGAAAAGATCAACAAAATCGACAAACCCTTGGCAAGACTCACCAAGGAAAAAAGACACAGGACTCAAATAAATAAAATCCAAAATGAAAGAGGAGAGATCACCACAGACATCATAGATATACAAAGAATTATTGTAGAATACTATGAAAAACTATATGCCACCAAATACAATAATCTAGAAGAAATGGATAAATTCCTAGAACAATACAACCTTCCTAAACTGAGTCATGAAGAAGCAGAAAGCCTAAACAGACCAATCAGCAGGGAGGAAATAGAAAAAACTATTAAAAACCTCCCCAAAAATAAAAGTCCAGGCCCAGACAGTTATACTAGTGAATTCTATCAAACATTCAAAGAAGACTTGGTTCCTATTCTACTCAAAGTCTTCCAAAAAATTGAAGAAGAAGCAATACTTCCAAACACATTTTATGAGGCCAACATAACCCTCATACCAAAACCTGGCAAGGATGGCACAAAGAAAGAAAACTACAGACCAATATCTCTAATGAATACAGATGCTAAAATACTAAACAAAATACTAGCAAATCGAATACAACAACATATTAAAAAAATAATACATCATGATCAAGTGGGATTCATCCCAGAATCTCAAGGATGGTTCAACATACGTAAAACAGTAAACGTAATACACCATATCAACAAAACAAAGAACAAAAACCACATGATCTTATCAATAGATGTAGAAAAGGCTTTCGATAAAATACAACACAATTTTATGTTTAAGACTCTCAACAAAATGGGTATAGAAGGAAAATATCTCAACATAATAAAGGCCATATATGATAAACCATCAGCCAACATCATATTAAATGGCGTAAAACTGAGGACTTTCCACCTTAAATCAGGAACACGACAAGGGTGTCCACTCTCTCCACTCTTATTTAACGTGGTGCTAGAAGTTCTGGCCAGAGCAATCAGACAAGACAAAGAAATAAAAGGCATCCATATCAGAAAAGAAGAAGTAAAGGTATCACTTTTTGCTGATGATATGATCCTATACATCGAAAACCCAAAGGACTCCACAAAAAGATTACTAGAAACAATAAACCAATACAGTAAGGTCGCAGGATACAAAATTAACATACAGAAGTCCATAGCCTTTCTATATGCCAACAATGAAATATTAGAAAATGAGCTCAAAAAAATAATCCCCTTCACGATTGCAACAAAAAAAATAAAATACCTAGGAATAAACATAACAAAGAATGTAAAGGACCTATATAAAGAAAACTACAAGGCATTGCTAAGAGAAATAGAAAAAGACACAATGAGATGGAAAAATATTCCTTGTTCTTGGATAGGAAGAATAAATATAATTAAAATGGCCATATTACCCAAAGTAATATATAAATTTAATGCAATTCCCATCAAAATTCCTATGACATTTTTTAAAGAAATGGAACAAAAAATCATCAGATTTATATGGAACTATAACAAACCCCAAATAGCCAAAGCAATGCTAAGGAAAAAGAAGGAAGCTTGGGGCATTACAATACCTGACTTTAAACTATATTATAGGGCCACAATAATCAAAACTGCATGGTATTGGCAGAAAAATAGACACTCAGACCAATGGAACAGAATAGAAAGCCCAGAAATAAAACCACATATATATGGTCAAATAATCTTTGATAAAGGGGCTAACAACTCAAAATGGAGAAAAGAAAGCCTCTTCAACAAATGGTGTTGGGAAAACTGGAAAGCTACATGCAAAAGAATGAAACTCGACTACAGCCTGTCCCCGTGTACTAAAATTAATTCAAAATGGATCAAAGACCTAAATATAAGATCTGAAACAATAAAGTACATAGAAGAAGACATAGGTACTAAACTCATGGATCTGGGTTTTAAAGAACATTTTATGAACTTGACTCCAATGGCAAGAGAAGTGAAGGCAAAGATAAATGAATGGGACTACATCAGAATTAAAAGTTTTTGCTCAGCAAGAGAAACTGATATCAAAATAAACAGACAGCCAACTAAATGGGAAATGATATTTTCAAACGACATCTCAGATTAGGGCCTAATATCCAAAATTTACAAAGAACTCATAAAACTCAACAACAAACAAACAAACAATCCAATAAAAAAATGGGAAGAGGACATGAACAGACACTTCTCCCAGGAAGAAATACAAATGGCCAACAGATATATGAAAAGATGCTCAGCTTCATTAGTTATTCAAGAAATGCAGATCAAGACTACAATGAGATACCACCTCACCCCTGTTAGATTAGCTATTATCAACAAGACGGGTAATAACAAATGTTGGAGAGGCTGTGGAGAAAAAGGAACCCTCATACACTGTTGGTGGGAATGTAAAGTAGTACAACCACTATGGAGGAAAGTATGGTGGTTCCTCAAAAAACTGCAAATAGAACTACCTTATGACCCAGCAATCCCTCTACTGGGTATATACCCCAAAACCTCAGAATCATTGATACGTAAAGACACATGTAGCCCCATGTTCATAGCAGCACTGTTCACAGTGGCCAAGACATGGAAACAACCAAAAAGCCCTTCAATAGAAGATTGGATAAAGAAGATGTGGCACATATACACTATGGAATACTACTCAGCCATAAGAAATGATGACATTAGATCATTTATAGCAAAATGGTGGGATCTTGATAACATTATACAGAGTGAAATAAGTAAATCAGAAACAAACAAGAACTACATGATTCCATACATTGGTGGAACATAAAAACGAGACTAAGAGACATGGACAAGAGTGTGGTGGTTACCAGGGGTGGGGGGAGGGAGGACACGGGAGGGAGGGAGGGAGAGATTTAGGGGGAGGGGGAGGGGCACAGAGAAAACTAGATAGAGGGTGACAGAGGACAATCTGACTCTGGGTGAGGGGTATGCAACATAATTTAATGAGAAGATAACCTAGACATGTTTTCTTTGAATATATGTACCCTGAATTATTAATGTCATCCCATTAACATTAATAAAAATTTATTAAAATAAAAAAAAAGACTACATTTATGAGTTTAAACTAAAGCAGCCCATCTTCTAGGTGTTTCTTAATACCTGTTACCAATAGGTAACAGAAAAATTTTTAAAAATTGTATTTACTCTGCATATTGGGTCTGTAATGTTTAAAACTGAAACCATTCTTCAATTTTGATTATTCAAATGTGTATTCTTATGATTCATAATGCCCAGTAGTCTTTTTTTTTTTTTTTGTATTTTTCTGAAGTTGGAAACGGGGAGGCAGTCAGACAGACTCCTGCATGTGCCCGACCAGGATCCACCTGGCATGCCCACCAGGGGGTGATGCTCTGCCTATCTGGGGTGTTGCTCTGTTGCAACCAGAGCCATTCTAGCACTTGAGGCAGAGGCCATAGGGCCATCCTCAGCGCCCAGGCCAACTTTGCTCCAATGGAGCTTTGGCTGCAGGAGGGGAAGAGAGAGACAGAGAGGAAAGAGAGGGGAAGGGGTGGAGAAGCAGATGGGCACTTCTCCTGTGTGCCCTGGCCGGAAATCGAACCCAGGACTCTTGCACGCCAGGCCGACACTCTACCACTGAGCCAACTGGCCAGGGCCAGTAGTCTCTTTTGAATTGAGGTAATATTGCCTGCCATAGACTTCAATACTGCCTTTTTATAGTCCTTTTCTTTTAGGTATTTCAAATACATGTTGTTCTGAACAGTAGAATGATTAGTTCATTCACAAATTCATTTACTTCTACTTTGTTGAGAAAAACAGTATATGCTAAGTAGTTGAAGTAAAAATTGATAAAACATGGATCATGCTCTTGAGGGGTGATTCATTCTGGGATTAAATTTCAGCCAAATGTAACTGAAGGATCTTAAAATTTTTGGTTTGAAAACACATTTATTTTTCTTGTTTAAGTCTGGAGGTGTGCAGTTGCTAGCATTGGTTCCATACCTGGGGAGACCAGAGAGATGTCTTTGCAATTCTCTGACTTTTTCTGCAGGGTTGCCTGATAGTTGATGAAGCTCCAGCTCCAGTCATTGTGTTCATATTCCAGACAGGAGGAAAGAAGGAATGGGTAGTGTTTATTCCAGGAAAAAATCTCGGATATTTGCACTTGACTTCTGCTTACGTTTTATTGACCAGACCTATGTCTTATTACCTAACCTAAGCTTCTATAAAGATTATGAGATGCCTATATATATATTTTTTTGTTTGTTTTGTTTTGTTTTAAAGTGAGCACATTGAAATCTCCAACAAGATCATGAGTGCTAGGAAGAAGTAGAAATGAATATTAGGTAGGCATTTAGTTTGTCTACTCAAGGAATGTAAAGTCCTTAGGATATGTTATTGATTCTGCCTACTTTTGCTGCTAAGGGCTATGGAAAACTCACTCAATGCACATATGCCAAAACACAGGCTCTTTTAAATGGCTTCAATTAGCAAGTCAAGAGTCACTGCTGATTAATTCTGACCTTCGCTGATCATCTGCTTAAATATTTACCAATGAAAGAAATATATCAAAAACTACATGTGTTCCATTGAGGAAGTTTGTTTCATTAAGTGAAGGTCAAGCAGTATTTTTCTTCTGAATTGCTGGCATTAGTGGCAATTCTTAGCTTTACATGACTAACCATATGCTATTCTTATAAACTTCATTTATCTGTATGCAGGCCAGTGCATTACACAAAAGCACAATTAAGTATTTTGTTTTCATTTACTATGATACTGTTTACTTTCCATCTTGATCCAGACATAAAACTGCATGGAGAAAGACTAATCTCAAGGGCATATACTTGCTGATGTTTTATTCTTCAAATAATAAACCAGTTAGATATATTTTAAAAAACATTATAGTTTATGTTTCTTCCTCACCGAATCACGTATAAATAACTTATCACTTCTCTTTGCATAGTATAGTACCCTTCTAACTGACTTCAAGGTAAAAAATAGTTATTGGGAGTTTTTATTTGCTTGGATATATTCTTGATGTAGTACTGATGATCTAAAAAAATGTGTGATTAAAACCAGAATAAAGCAAGCAGGAATGGAGAGAAAATGACATGATGGGCCTTGACTGATAGTTAAACAAGTGCCAAATCACAGGAAATTTTATATTTACCTGGGGAATGGTCATAAGGTCTTCTCTATCAATCTGTCTATCCATCCATTTATCCATCTATTTAACAGACATTTGTTAGAGGGTAAATAAGGATGAGTAAGATTTAATATTTTTGAAAAATCTTAATCCTATTAGGGAAGATGACATAAAAACAATTCTTGCTATGAAAGAAAGACA
Organism: Saccopteryx bilineata; assembly: GCF_036850765.1. Taxonomy (NCBI): domain Eukaryota; kingdom Metazoa; phylum Chordata; class Mammalia; order Chiroptera; family Emballonuridae; genus Saccopteryx; species Saccopteryx bilineata. The sequence continues at coordinate 83,205,063 of NC_089491.1, read as the reverse complement.
GATTATTACAGTTTGAGTTGGGGTGAGTCTCTGTGATGGTTGGTAAATATCTCTAGGAAAGGCTTAAAAGTCATAGAGACACTAATGTTTAAAACCTGAAAGATCTGAACATATTGAGATTGGAAGATAAGGTGAAGAAGATGTTTGCATTTTAGTCAGAAGAATTTGAGTAAACATCCTAAACAAAGAAACAGTAAAGTAGGTATAAGAAACCATGGACTATTTAATTTGTCAGGAGCAAAGAATTTAGTAAATGGAGTAATGAGAAGTAATTTACATTCTATCACTTTCCTGAGAGAATCTTTCCCATGTCTCCAAGGTTTCTGGATGCCCTTGCTCTGCCATAACATGGTACCCTGTGTTTATTTCTCCATCATACCCATAGAACTACAATATATGGCTTAAAAGTCTGGTCGAGGCTGGTTCTTCAAACTGCAAGTTGTAGTTTCAAATCACTTATCTATTTTTTTACAGTTACTATTCATTTAGATCTATCCACCTATTTATTCTTTCTGTGTTCTTTATTTCTTTTTGTATGATTAAACTTCCATCTGAAGTTTTTGTTTGTTTGTTTGTTTTTGAGAGAGAGACAGAAAGAGAGAGAATTGAGAAGGATCAACTTGTAGTTTGCAGCACTTCAGTTGTTCATTTATTGCTTTCTCATACATGCCTTGACCAGAATGCTCCAGATGAGCCAGTGACCCCTTGCTCAAGCCAGGGACCTTGGGCTTCAAGCCAGTGACCTTTGGGCTCAAGCCAGCAATTATGGGGTCATGTCTATGAACCCATGCTCAGGCTGGCAACCTTGGGTTTTTGAACCTGGGTCCTCAGGGTCTCAGGTTGACACTATTCACTGTGCCACCACCTGGCTGGAGTAATTTTCTTTCTGCTTGAAGAATTCCATTAAGTATTTCCATAGTGGCAACAAAATTCTCTCAGTTTTTGTTTGTCTGAAAACATTTATGTTTTGTCTTCATTTTAGAAGGTTATTCCTCGAGGTAAGAATTCTAAGTTGGCAGTTATTTTCTTTCATCACTTTACAGATGTCATTTCATTCTGGTTTTCAACATTTCTGTTGAAAATTTTGAAGTCATTTGGCTTTTTATTATCACTTTGAGGGTAATATTGTCTTCTTCTTTTGAGGGCTTTTAAGATTTTTCTCAGGCCTGGCCATTTGGTTCAGTGGATAGAGCATTGGACTATTGTGCAAATGTCCAGGGTTCAATCCCCAGTCAAGGTACACATGAGAAGCAACCATCTACTTCTTTCCCCCTCCCTCTCCCCCCTCTCTCCCTCTTCCCCTTCCACAACCAGTGGCTCGATTCGTTTGAGTGGTGGCCCAGGTGCTGAGGCTAGCTCCGTTAGTCTGAGCATGTCATCCTTAGGAGCTAAAAATATCTTGGTACTCGAGCATTGGCCCCAGAGAGGGGTTGCCAGGTGAATTTCCATCAGGGTGCAAGTGAGTCTGTTTCACTATCTCTTCTCTTCTTACTTAAAAAAATAAATAAAAACTTTTTTTTGGTTTGTTTTTGGCTTTCAGTAGTTTTATTATAATGTGATTTCTTTGTAGTTATTCTGCTTGGGGTACAAAGAGTTTCTTAAATTTTTAGTGTCTTTCATTAAGTTTGCAAAATCTTTGGTCAGTTATGTTATTTCTTTTTAATTCTTTTTTTTTTCTCAAAATGCATTTATTTTGTCCTGATTATTAAACGATGGTTTGGCTAAGTAAAGAAATTAAGATGGACCTTATTTTCTTTCAGAAATTTGAGGATAGCCATTCATTGTGCTGTGGATCCATTGTTTCCCGTGAAAAGCATGTTTTCCACATATAACTGTTATTCCACTGAAGGTCAACTATTTTCCACTAGCTATTGTTAAGATCTTTGCTTTACTTTGATGTTCTGCAGTTTCCCTACATGCCTAGATGTGGATTTCTTTCTTCTTTTTTTAAAAAAATAACTATTCTGCTTGGGAATGTTCAGCTTTCCCTGTTTCATCTGTTTTCCCCTCTGGCTCATAAAATGGACACTTGTTAACTCTTAGCATGTTGCTCTTAAGGTAACTTAATCCTTTCTCACATTTTATATTTTGTTATGTCTCCGAGCTTCATTCTGGATAATTTCTTTAGAAGTCATTATTTCCTCAGTTCTGTTTATTGTTTATCTGATGTATTGAATCTTTAACTTAAGTGATTTACATTCATCATTTGAGATGTTTTATTTGAAACTTTTTCAAATTATCCTGATTTTTAAAAACAGTTCCTTTTTTCCTAGTTCATTATTCCATTTTCCTTCTTGAATAATTAAAATACTTATTTTATATCACTTCCCTAGTAAAAGTCCTGCAGTAACTTTCTGTGGTGGGTTGAATTGTATCCTTCCTCATACCGGTGACTCTAACCTTATTTGGAAATGAGGTCTTTGCTGGTGTAATAGAGGTGAGATGAGACCATACTGGATCCGGCTGGGAGGAGACACCTGGCGAGAAGCCATGTGATGGTTGGAGTCATGTTGCCAAAGCAGGGGGATGCGGAGGATTGCTAAAGCCACCAGAAGCCAGAAGGAAGACACAGTTTCCTTCTATGAACCTTCATGGAGGAACCAACCATGTGCTAAACTGGATTTCAGACTTCCAGTCTCCTGAACGGAGCAACAATACATTTCTGTTGTTGTACCCTACCCAGGTTATGGTCAACCTAGGACATGAGTCCATCGGTGGACAGATGTACTAGTGAAAACTAGAACAGCAGAACAGGGAAAACTGAGAACAAGGGTTTTCAGAGTCACCAAAGGCTTGGAAACAAGCTGACTGACATTGCAGAACAAACATTCTTCCTCTTTTAATTTGTACAAAATAAAAGAGCCTTAGTTTGGTCTTTTACACCTTTCTAATCTTTCCCACTTGATTCTTCTAGCTTGACTTTGCTTCTGTTGATTTCATTGGCCTTGTTGTGGCTCCTTGAACAAGCCCAGCTCTTGTCTGACTTGGGGATTTTGTATATGTTGATTTCTCTGCTTGGGGCACTCTTTCTGCCATGTTTTGCTCGGATAACTACTACTCAGCCTTCCTGCCTGGTAAAATGTCACTCCTTAAGGACCCCTTCCATAATAATTCCCACCCTCCCCCACCATCAGCTGAATTAGATCTCTTAGTTATATCTTCTAAAGTAATTTTTCCCCACCCGGCATTTATCATGAACTATATATGACTAGCTTATGTATGTTTATATAATTATTGTTTTTTCTTTTTTGTTTTATTGATTTTAATTTATTGTGTTTACATAGATTCTAGTGTTGCCCCGAATGCATCCCCCTCCCCTGTATTCCCCTCAATATCTCCCTTGCCCCTCTCCCCACAGCACCCCTTCCCCTTCCCTTCAGCTTTATCCCATCCTATCATCCCCTTTCTCTCTGTTCTCTTTTCCTCTGGTCCCTTTGATCTCTCCTCTGTCTCAATTCTGTTCCTCAGTTCACATTGTCCATTGGATTCCTCAAATGAGTGAGGTCATATGATATTTTTCTTTTTAGTATGTTCATTTACACATATGTTAGATATATTCTTTGAGTCCCAGGTGTTTCTTATGTTCTTTTCTGTATTTTTTTTATCTTTTTGTCTTGATGGTTACTAATTTGGATATTTTCTATTAAGCTCTATTCCAGGTAATTAATCTTGTATTCTGCTATCTGTGGTAATAAACCTATTTATTGAATTTGAATTTTAAAATATGTTTACCATTTTTAAGCTGTATGATTTTAATTGGATTATAATTCTCTGTGAAATTCTCTTATTTTTATACCTGTTTTCTTGAAAATATTACTTATGATTATTTTAAAGTATTTGATAACTTTAGTATCTGGATCATTTATTGATCTATTTGCATTGTCTATTTTTGCTCTTAGCCTTCAGTCATTAGATTCTTTGCACAGGTATGCTTGTTAATTTTGGATTAAATGTTGGACATTGTCTATGAAGTTTTTGCCAATTTAGCTAACACATTAAATTTGTAATTTATTTTCAGAGTATGCTTTGCTATGAGCTGTAAAATTTTTACACAACTTTTGGGGTCACTCTTCCATGTTAGTAGCATTCTATTTTGATACCAAGGTTAGTACTTATAGTGCCAAACAGGGACACAAATTCCATTGGACCCCATTTAAAAGTCAGTGCTTTTTAAAGAGGGATTTTATTGTTTTTTTTTTTTTTTTTTTTTTAATTTTTAAAATAATTTTATTTTTTTAATGGGGCGACATCAATAAATCAGGATACATATATTCAAAGATAACATGTCCAGGTTATCTTGTTGTTCAATTATGTTGCATACCCATCACCCAAAGTCAGATTGTCCTCTGTCACCTTCTATCTAGTTTTCTCTGTGCCCATCCCCCTCCGATTTCCCTCTCCCACTCCCCCCTCCCCCCGTAACCACCACACTCTTATCAATGTCTCTTAGTCTCACTTTTATGTCCCACCTACGTATGAAATAATGTAGTTCCTGTTTTTTTCTGATTTACTTATTTCGCTTTGTATAATGTTATCAAGATCCCACCATTTTGCTGTAAATGATCCGATGTCATCATTTCTTATGGCTGAGTAGTATTCCATAGTGTATATGTGCCACATCTTCTTTATCCAGTCATCTATTGATGAGCTTTTTGGTTGTTTCCATGTCCTGGCCACTGTGAACAATGCTACAATGAACATGGGGCTGCATGTGTCTTTACGTATCAATGTTTTTGAGTTTTTGGGGTATATACCCAGTAGAGGGATTGCTGGGTCATAAGGTAGTTCTATTTGCAGTTTTTTGAGGAACCACCATACTTTCTTCCATAATGGTTGTACTACTTTACATTCCCACCAACAGTGTATGAGGGTTCCTTTTTCTCCACAGCCTCTCCAACATTTGCTATTACCTGTCTTGTTAATAATAGCTAATCTAACAGGTGTGAGGTGGTATCTCATTGCAGTTTTGATTTGCATTTCTCTAATAACTAAAGAAGATGAGCATCTTTTCATATATCTGTTGACCATTTGTATTTCTTCCTGGGAGAAGTGTCTGTTCATGTCCTCTTCCCATTTTTTTTATTGGATTGTTTGTTTGTTTGTTGTGGAGTTTTATGAGTTCTTTGTATATTTTGGATATTAGGCCCTTATCTGAGCTGTCGTTTGAAAATATCATTTCCCATTTAGTTGGCTGTCTGTTTATTTTGATATCAGTTTCTCTTGCTGAGCAAAAACTTCTTAGTCTGATGTAGTCCCATTCATTAATTTTTGCCTTCACTTCTCTTGCCTTTGGAGTCAAATTCATAAAATGCTCTTTAAAACCTGGGTCCATGAGTTTAGTAGCTATGTCTTCTTCTATGTACTTAATTGTTTCAGGTCTTATGTTTAGATCTTTGATCCATTTTGAGTTAATTTTAGTACAGGGGGACAAACTGTAGTCCAGTTTCATTCTTTTGCATGTGGCTTTCCAGTTTTCCCAGCACCATTTATTGAAGAGGCTTTCTTTTCTCCATTGTGTGTTGTTGGCCCCTTTATCAAAAATTATTTGACTATATATATGTGGTTTTATTTCTGGGTTTTCTATTCTGTTCCATTGGTCTGAGTGTCTATTTTTCTGCCAATATCATGCTGTTTTGATTTTCGTGGCCCTATAATATAGTTTGAAGTCAGGTATTGTAGTGCCCCTAGCATCATTCTTTTTCTTTAGGATTGCTTTGGCTATTCGGGGTTTTTTATCGTTCCGTATAAATTGGATGATTTTTTGCTCCATTTCTTTAAAAAAAATGTCATTGGAATTTTGATGGGAATTGCATTAAATTTGTATATTGCTTTGGGTAATACGGCCATATTGATTATATTTATTCTTCCTAACCAAGAACAAGGAATATTCTTCCATCTCATTATATCTTTTTCGATTTCCCTTAACAATGGTTTATAGTTTTCATTATATAAGTCCTTTACATTCTTTGTTATGTTTATTCCTAGGTATTTTATTTTTTTTGTTGCAATCGTGAAGGGGATTATTCTTTTGAGTTCGTTCTCAAATGTTTCATTGTTGGCATATAGAAAGGCTATTGACTTCTGTATGTTAATTTTGTATCCTGTGACCTTACTGTATTGGCTTATTGTTTCTAGTAGTCTTTGGGGTTTTCGATGTATAAGATCATATCATCTGCAAAAAGTGATACCTTTACTTCTTCTTTTCCAATATGGATGCCTTTTATTTCTTTGTCTTGTCTGATTGCTCTGGCTAGAACCTCTAGTACCACATTAAATAAAAGTGGAGAGAGTGGACAACCCTGTCTTGTTCCTGATTTAAGGGGGAAAGCCTTCAGTTTAGTGCCATTTAATATAATGTTAGCTGATGGTTTATCCTATATGACCTTTATCATATTGAGATATTTTCCTTCTATACCCATTTTGTTGAGAGTCTTAAACATAAAATTGTGTTGTATTTTATTGAAAGCCTTTTCTGCATCTATTGATAAGATCATGTGGTTTTTGGTTTTTGTTTTGTTGATATGGTATATTACGTTAACCGTTTTACGTATGTTGAACAATCCTTGAGATTCTGGGATGAATCCCACTTGATCATGATGTATTATTTTTTTAATATGTTGTTGTATTTGATTTGCTAGTATTTTGTTTAGTATTTTAGCATCTGTATTTATTAGAGATATTGGTCTATAGTTTTCTTTTTTTGTGCAGTCCTTGCCTGGCTTTGGTATGAGGGTTATGTTGGCCTCATAAAATGTGTTTGGAAGTACTGCTTCTTCTTTAATTTTTTGGAAGACTTTGAGTAGAATAGGAACCAAGTCTTCTTTGAATGTTTGATAAAATTTGCTGGTATAGCCGTCTGGGCCTGGACTTTTATTTTTGGGGAGGTTTTTAATGTTTTTTTTTCTAGTTTTTTCTCTACTAATAGGTCTATTTAGGCTTTCTGCTTCTTCTTGACTCAGTCTAGGAAGGTTGTATTGTTCTAGGAATTTATTCATTTCTTCTAGGTTGTTGAATTAAGTGGCATAAAGTTTTCAAAGTATTCTACAATAATTCTTTGTATATCTATGGTGTCCGTGGTGATTTCTCCTCTTTCATTTTGGATTTTGTTTATATGAGTTCTTTCTCTTTTTTCCTTGGTAAGTCTTGCCAATGGTTTGGCAAATTTGTTGATCTTTTCAAAGAACCAGCTCCTTGTTCTATTAATTTTTTCTATAGTTTTTCTGTTCTCTATTTCATTTATTTCTGCTCTGATTTTTTTAATATTTTTTATTAAATTTAATGCAGTGACATTGATAAATCAGGGTACATATGTTGAGAGAAAATATCTCTAGATTATTTTGACATTTGATTGTGCTGTATACCCCTCCCGCAAAGTTAAATTGTCTTCTGTCACCTTCTATCTGGTTTTCTTTGTGCCCCTCCCCTCCCCTAACCCCTCTCTCCTTCTTCACCCCATCCCTCCTCCCCCCACCCCCACCCTTGTTGCCATCACATTCTTGTTTATGTCTCTGAGTCTCATTTTTATGTCCCTTCTATGTATGGATTCATCTTAGTTTTTTTTCTGATTTACTTATTTCACTCCGTATAATGTTGTCAAGGTCCATCCATGTTATTGTAAATGATCCGATGTCATCATTTCTTATGGCTGAGTAGTATTCCATAGTATATATGTACCAAAGCTTTTTAATCCACTCGTCCTCTGACGGACACTTGGGCTGTTTCCAGATCTTCGCTATTGTGAACAATGCTGCCACAAACATGCGGGTGCATTTCTCCTTTTAGAGCCGTTCTATGGTGTCCTTGGGGTATATTCCTAAAAGTGGGATAGCTGGGTCAAAAGGCAGTTCGATTTTCAGTTTTTTGAGGAATCTCCATACTGTTTTCCACAGTGGCTGCACCAGTCTGCATTCCCACCAGCAGTGCAGGAGAGTTCCCTTTTCTCCACATCCTTGCCAGAACTTATTCTGTGTTGTTTTGTTGATAATCGCCATTCTGACTGGTGTGAGGTGATATCTCATTGCGGTTTTAATTTGCATTTCTCTAATGATTAGTGATGTTGAGCATTTTTTCATATGCCTATTGGCCATCTGTATGTCCTCTTTGGAGAAGTGTCTATTCATCTCTTTTGCCCATTTTTGGATTGGGTTGTTTGTCTTCCTGGTGTTGAATTTTACAAGTTCTTTATAAATTTTGGTTATTAACCCCTTATCAGACGTTTTGTCAAATATGTTCTCCCATTGTGTAGTTTGTCTTTTTATTCTGTTCTTGTTGTCTTTAGCTGTGCAAAAGCTTTTTAGTTTGATATAGTCCCATTTGTTTATCCTGTCTTTTATTTCACTTCCCCGTGGAGATAAATCAGCAAATATATTGCTCCGAGAGATGTCCGAGAGCTTACTGCCTATGTTTTCTTCTAAGATGCTTATGGTTTCACGGCCTACATTCAAGTCTTTTATCCATTTTGAGTTTATTTTTGTGAGTGGTGTAAGCTGGTGATCTAGTTTCATTTTTTTGCAGGTAGCTGTCCAATTTTCCCAACACCATTTGTTAAAGAGGCTGTCTTTACTCCATTGTATTTCCTTACCTCGTTTGTCAAATATCAGTTGTCCATAGAACTGTGGGTTTATTTGTGGGTTCTCTGTTCTGTTCCATTGATCTATATGCCTATTCTTATGCCAGTACCAGGCTGTTTTGAGTACAACGGCCTTGTAGTATAACTTGATATCAGGAAGTGTGATACCTCCCACTTTATTCTTCTTTTTTAAGATTGCTGAGGCTATTCGTGTTCTCTTTTGGTTCCATATAAATTTTTGGAATATGTGTTCTATATCTTTGAAGTATGTCATTGGTATTTTAATTGGTATTGCATTGAATTTATAGATTGCTTTGGGTAATATAGACATTTTAATGATGTTTATTCTTCCTAACCATGAGCACGGTATATGCTTCCACTTGTTTGTATCTTCCTTGATTTCTTTTATCAATGTTTTGTAATTTTCTGAGTACAAGTCTTTAGTCTCCTTGGTTAAGTTTACTCCTAGGTACTTTATTTTTTTGGTTGTAATTGTGAAGGGGATTGTTTCATTAATTTCTCTTTCTGACTGTTCATTGTTGGTGTATAAAAATGCTTCTGATTTCTGAGTATTGATTTTATATCCTGCCACTTTGCTGAATTTATTTATCAGGTCCAGTAGTTTTTTGACTGAGACTTTAGGGTTTTCTATATGCAATATCATATCATCTGCAAATAATGATAGTTTTACTTCTTCTTTTCCAACTTGAATGCCTTTTATTTCTTCTTCTTGTCTGATTGCTGTGGCTAGGACTTCCAGGACTATGTTAAATAAGAATGGTGAAAGGGGGCACCCCTGCCTTGTTCCTGATCTTAAGGGAATTGCTTTTAATTTTTGCCCATTGAGTATGATGTTGGCTGTGGGTTTCTCATAGATGGCTTTTATCATGTTGAAGTATGTTCCTTGTATTCCCACTTTGCTGAGAGTTTTGATCATGAAGGTGTGCTGGATTTTATCAAATGCTTTTTCTGCATCTATTGAAATTATCATATGGTTTTTCTCCTTCTTTTTGTTTATGTGATGAATCACATTGATTGATTTACAAATATTGTACCAGCCTTGCCTCCCCAGGATAAATCCCACTTGATCATGGTGTATGATTTTTTCCATATATTGTTGGATCAGGTTTGCTAATATTTTGTTGAGGATTTTAGCATCTATATTCATCAGAGATATTGGCCTATAATTTTCTTTGTTTGTGTTGTCTTTGCCTGGTTTTGGAATCAGAATTATTCTCGCCTCATAAAAGGAGCTTGGAAGTTTTCCTTCCTCTTGAATTTTTTGAAATAGTTTGAGAAGAATAGGAATTAGTTCTTCTTTGAATATTTGGTAGAATTCCGTTGTGAAGCCATTGGGCCCCGGACTTTTCTTTGTTGGGAGTTTTTTGATAACTGTTTCGATCTCATTTGTTGTAATCGTTCTGTTTAGGTTTTCTGATTCTTCCAGATTGATTTTTGGAAGATTGTATGTTTCAAGGAATTTGTCCATTTCATCTAGGTTGTCTAGTTTTGTGGCATACAGTTCTTCATAGTATTTTCTTACAATATTTTGTATTTCTGTTGTGTCAGTTGTTATTTCTCCTCTCTCATTTCTAATTTTATTTATTTGAGTCCTCTCTCTCTTTTTCTTGGTGGGTCTACTTAAAGGTTCATCAATCTTGTTTACCTTTTCAAAGAACCAGCTCCTATTTTTATTGATCCTCTGTATTGTTTCTTTAGCCTCTATGTCATTTATTTCTGCTCTGATCTTTATTATTTCCTTCCTTCTACTACATTTGGGCTTTACTTGCTGTTCTTTTTCTAATTCTTTTAGATGCAGGGTTAAGTTGTTTATTTGAGCTTTTTCTAGCTTCTGAAAGTGTGCCTGTAGTGCTATGAACTTCCCTCTCAGCACTGCTTTCGCTGTGTCCCATAAATTTTGAGTTGTTGTATGCTCATTGTCATTCGTTTCTAGGAATTTTTTTATTTCTTCTTTGATCTCATTCTTAATCCATTCATTATTTAGCACCCTGCTATTTAGTTTCCATGTCTTTGAGAATTTTTGAGCTTTTCTGCTGTGATTCATTTCTAGTTTCATGCCGTTGTGATCGGAGAAAGTGCTTGATATGATTTCAGTCTTCTTAAATTTGTTGAGAGCACTTTTGTGCCCTAACATGTGGTCTATCCTAGAGAATGTACCATGAGCACTTGAAAAGAATGTATATTCTGCTGCTTTAGGGTGAAAGGTTCTGAAGATATCTATTAAATCGAGTTGATCTAGTGTTTCCAATAAGTCTGCTGTTTCTTTGTTAATTTTCTTTCTTGAGGACCTATCTAGTGATGTTAGTGGGGTATTGAAATCCCCTACTATTATAGTATTGCTGTTGATCTCGCCCTTTAAATCCATCAAAGTCTGTTTTATATATTTGGGTGCTCCTATATGAGGTGCATAGACATTTATAATAGTTATATCTTCCTGTTGGATTACTCCCTTTATCATTATGTAGTGGCCTTCTTTATCTCTTACTATATCCTTTGTTTTAAAATCCAATTTGTCTGATATAAGTATTGCTACCCCAGCTTTTTTTTCATTTCCGTTTGCATGAAATGTTTTTTTCCATCCTTTTACCTTCAATCTATGTGTGTCTTTTGTTCTAAGGTGTGTCTCTTGACAACATATGTATGGGTCCTGTTTTCTTATCCACGCAGCTACCCTATGTCTTTTGATTGGATCATTTAATCCATTTACATTTAAGGTTATTATTGATATGTAGTTGTTTATTGCCATTTTCTTCTTTAAAGGTGTATTCCTTTTTTTTTGTGTTTCTGTATTCTTTTCCCACTTTGATCTGTTTACACCAGGCCCCTTAATATTTCCTGTAGCATTGGTTTGGTTGTAATGAATTCCTTGAGTTGTTTTTTGTCTGGGAAGCTTTTTATTTCTCCTTCGATTTTAAATGATAGCCTTGCTGGATAAAGTAGTCTTGGTTGTAGGTTCTTGTTTTGCATTACTTTGAATATTTCTTGCCATTTCCTTCTGGCCTCAAGTGTTTCTGTTGAGAAGTCAGATGTCATCCTTATGGGGGCTCCTTTGTAGGTGATAACTTTTTTTTTCTCTCGCAGCTTTTAATATTTTCTCTTTATCGCTTAGCTTTGGTATTTTAATTATGATGTGTCTTGGTGTAGGTTTCTTTGGGTTTCTCTTTACTGGAGTCCTCTGTGCTTCTTGGATTTGTGAGAGTTTCTCTTGCATTAATTTAGGAAAGTTTTCAGCTATGATATGATTGAACAAAGTCTCTATTTCTTGTTCTTTTTCTTCTTCTTCAGGAACCCCTATGATGCGGATGTTATTTCTCTTCATGTTGTTACAGAGCTCTCTAAGAGTTTCCTCTGACTTTTTGAGTCTTTTTTCTCTTTTCTTCTCTGCTTTCATGCCTTCATTCCAGTTGTCCTCTTAACTCGCTGATTCGATCCTCTGCTCAGTCTATCCTGTTTTTAATTCCTTCCATTGTGGCCTTTATTTCTGATATTGTATTTGTTGTCTCCAACTGATTCTTTTTTATACTTGCTATTTCTTTATTTAGGTTTTCAAACTGCCCCTCCATTGTTGTTCTAAGATCCCTAAGCATCCTTACAATCATTATTTTGAACTCTGCATCTGGAAGTTTGATTATTTCCATATCACTCAGTTCATCTCTCGAAGGTGTCTCTTGTGGTTTCATTTGGATTGCACTCCTTTGTCTTCTCATCTTTTTTATTTGTTTTATTTGTAGAGTTGGTTGAGTCTAGGCTTGGTGTTGTCTGCCTCCAGTTTTCAGTTGTGTTATTTCTAGGTCTTCTTGGGTTGGTATCAGCTATTATTTGTAATCCACTTTCGGATTTGGGCAGCTTTGAAGGCTTGTTTTGTTTGTTTTCTTAACAGGTGATAGTCTTGTTAACTGATCTCAGCAGGGAGCTTCCTTGAAACTGTAATCAGGAATGCTGTGGGTGTAACCTGAGACGCTGAAGGTCTCTTTCACCAACTAATCTCACTGAGGGCAGGGTTTTTTCTCAGCTTCAGTAGGGCGAGGTGTATCTCAGATCTCCATGGAGACCTGAGTTACTGCCCCTCCTCCCCACTTCTTGTTTTCAGCTGTGTCTTGTTGCGCTGATTGGAGCTGGATAGATGTCTGGAGATCTCTGATCCAGAAGCATTTCAGCTCTGTTTTGTGAAAGGTTCAGTCCCTCCCCCAGCTATGGCCGCCTCCAGCACGAATGAGTCAGCTTTTTCATTTTGTTTCTTGCATACCTTAACCCCTCACAGTCTGTCCCTCTCCCTGTCCTTTCCACTTGGGAGATAAGCTGGTCTTTTCAACCCACTTTGCTCCCTGGTCGCCAGGTAAGTGGCTGTGAGCAGTAGTTTCTGCTCTTTTTCCTCTGTGAAATCCTCTCTGGGCTCTCAGCCTCATCCCCCCCCTTCTGTTCCTGTAAGCAGAGGAGATTCAGGCACTCCTTACCAGGATTATTGTGGCTTCCTCTTTGCTCCTTGGTTTTTGAGAGCTGTTCTTGCAGTTCAGTGTTGGTTTTTCATGCTGATTTTTCCTAAATTGATTTGTATTCCAGTTTGGTGTTGAGAGCTGGGCGTCTGTGCGTCCGCCTACTCCACTGCCATCTTGGAGCTCTCTGCTCTGATTTTTATTATCTCCTTTCTTCAGCTGGTTTTGGGTTGTCTTTGTTCTTTTTTTTCTAGTTCCTTAAGGTGTGAAGTTAAGTGGCTCACTTGGGTTCTCTGTTGTTTGTTCATATATGCCTGAAGTGATATGAACTTCACTCTTATCACTGCTTTTGCTGCATCCCATAGATTCTGATATGTTGTATTGTCATTTTCATTTGTCTGTATATATCTTTTGATCTCTGCACTTATTTCTTCTTTGACTCATTTATTTTTTAAAAGTGTGTTGTTTAGTTTCCACATTTTTATGGGATTTTTTTTCTCTTTTTTTGCAGTTGAATTCTAGTTTCAAGGCTTTATGATCAGAAAATATGCTTGGTACAACTTCGATTTTTCTGAATTTGCTGATGTTGTTTTTTGTGGCCCAACATATGGTCAATTCTTGAGAATGATCCATGTACACTGGAGAAAAATGTATATTCAGTCACTTTGGGATGAAATGTCCTGTAGATGTCTATCATATCCAGGTGCTCTAGTGTTTTGTTTAAGGCCACTATATCTTTGTTGATTCTCTGTTTGGATGACCGATCTAGAGCCGTCAGCGGTGTATTGAGGTCTCCAAGTATGATTGTATTTTTGTCAGTTTTTGTTTTAAGATCAATAAGTAGCTGTCTTATATATTTTGGTGCTCCTTGGTTTGGTGCATATATATTAAGAATTGTTATGTCTTCTTGATTCAGTGTCCCCTTAGCCATTATGAAATGGCCATTTTTGTCTCTGAGTACTTTTTCTGTCTTGTAGTCAGCATTATCAGATATGAGTATTGCTACGCCTGCTTTTTTTAGAATGTTATTTGCTTGGAGTATTGTTTTCCAGCCTTTCACTTTGAATTTGTTTTTATCCTTGTTACTTAGATGAGTTTCCTGTAGGCAGCATACAGTTGGATTTTCTTTTTTAATCCATTCTGCTACTCTGTGCCTTTTTATTGGTGAGTTTAATCTGTTTACATTTAGTGTAATTATTGACACTTGTGAGTACCCTATTGCCATTTTATAGATTGCTTTCTGTTAGTTTTGTGTCTTGTTTGATCCTTCTCTTTCATTTTTCTATCTTTTTTTTTTTTATTTGGTTGTATTTCATATATCTTTCTTCTGTTGCTATCTTTTTTAAATCAGGTGTTTCTGTGGTGGTTTTTTCAATGGTGGTTATCTTTAAGTAATGAAAAGGGTTCCTACCCTGTTCATTGTATTGCACTATTTTGTGAGTACTTTTGCACTCTATTGTCCTTTGCTACTGTTAATCTCCATCCTCTCCCCCCCTCCCTTTCTTTTTGCTGTTGTCACAGTTTAAATTTGGTTTATTGTGTTCTTCTAGGAGCTTTTACTTGTGGCTTTGTTTTTTTTTTGTTCTTTGTATCTGATTGGAGAACCCCCTTTAGTAATTCAAGGAGTGCGGGTTTTCTGATGATAAATTCCCTCATCTTTTCTGTATCTGTGAATGTTTTTATTTCTCCTTCATATTTGAAGGATAGCTTTGATGGGTATAGTATTTGTGACTGAAAGTTCCTCTCTTTCAGGACTTTAAATATTGGGGTCCACTCTCTTCTAGCTTGTAGAGTTTCTGCTGAGAAATCTGATGATAATCTAATGGGCCTTCCTTTATATGTTGTATTCTTCTTTTCCCTGGCTGCCTTGAGAATTTTTTCTTTGCCGTTGGTTTGTGCCAAATTCATTATGATGTGCCTTGGAGTAGGTTTGTTGGTGTTAAGGAAACTCGGAGTTCTGTTTGCTTCTTGAATTTGAGGCTTTAGTTCTTTCCACAGGCTTGGGGAGTTCTCATCTATTATTTGTTTGAGTATGTTCTCCATTCCATTTTCTCTCTCTTCTCCCTCTGATATACCTATTATTCTTATGTTATTCTTTTTGATGGAGTCATATAATTCCTGTAGGGCTATCTCATTTTTTTAAATTTTTGTGTCTCTTTCTTCTTCTCTCTGTTGTGCCTCAAGTTGCTTGTCTTCTATTTCACTAATCCTCTCTTCTATCTGACCTGTTCTATTAGCTAAGCTTGTTACTTTGTTTTTCAACTTGTGAATTGAGTTTTTCATCTCTGTTTGATTTGTTTTTATAGTTTCAATTTTCTTCTTGGAAATATAATCTTTGTGTTCATTAAGTTGTTTTCTGATCTCCCTAAATTGCCTTTCTGTGTTTTCTTGTATATCTCTGAGTATTTTTAGGATTTCTATTTTAAATTCTCTGTCGTTTAACTCCAAGGTTTCCAATATATTAAATTTTTTCTCCATAGATTTTCCCTCATCTATCTGTGTTACCTTTCTTTCTTTTGTATCCATGATATTCGATTTTCTCTTCCTTAATGGCATCTGAGGGTGGTTTTGTTGATAGTATTAATGAGATTTAATAAAGAATAAAAATTTAAAAAAATAAAAATCAAAAGGAGTTGTTTTTTTTTAAAGAAAGAATAATTAAATAAAGAAAAATAAAATAAAATAAAAATTAAAAAAAGGAAATTATTCCCCCCCCTCCTTTTTCTTCTCCTGTCCTCTCCCCTTTTTCTTGAGAAAATCTTGTGGTGAACTGTGAATTATATTGTACTAAACAGAGCAAACAATGCTTGTAATGGAGGGCCTGAATTGGAGAGAAGTAATAAAGGGGCAAAAAAAAAACCCCAGAAAAAAAGGGGGTGTGGATCCACAAAGAGCAAATAAGGAAAAAATTTGGGTCAAGAATAAAATGATTTGCTTTTAGTTGTTGGTTGACTAAGAGGTATGATGAGAGGAATAAAAGGGAAACAGGAAAATGGGGGGACAAATAAAAAAATTACTATTGTATTTAGTGGAACAAGAAGTAGATAAAATGGAGAGCCAGGGTTGGGAGCACTGCTAGTCAGTTAAAAAGGTGTAGTAAAAACCTCCCAAAATGCCACAAACATAAGTTTGAGTCCCAGATAAGATAATTTGTTCGTTATTGAGGTTTGAATGAGAGGAGACATAAAGGAGAAAGGAAGAAACTAATATAGAGGGAGAAAAGAAAGAGAGAGAGAGAAAAAAAGAGGGAACCACTAAAAGAAGAAAAAAGAAAAAAGAGGAGAGAGAGAGAGAGTTAAGGGTTTTTGAGTGTAACCCTCATAGAGAGAAAGGAGGAGGAAAGAAAAGATAATGGGAGATGTAACACTTATGGGTAGTGTAGTTCAAGGGGAGGAGAGAGTAAGACCGGCAGAGAGTTAAATGACCAAATTGGAAGAGGAAAAAAAAGTAATCAAGAATGAAGATAAGAGAAACAAACAAACAAATATAATAAAATGGGATAGGTTATAAAGTCTGCGGATTATTCTTGATTTTGAGAGGTTATCTTCTTGCTTTTTCTTTTCTCTCCCTCTTCCTGGTCGGTGACTCTGTACCCCAGGTTCTGCCCCTTTGGCATGCTCAGGTAGAGGTTTGCAGTTGATAAGTCTCTATGGTGATGTCATGTATTGTGCTTCAGTCTCGTTGGCAGTCGAGGTTCATTAGCATTTGTAGGCTCTGACAGTGAGAGAGTCCATGTTCCTGGAGCCTCTCTCCTAGTCTTTCCCTCCTCAATTAGTAGCCTGAGAATCCAGCTATGGGGTTGCTGCTGCCTCTGTCTGGATAGTAAGAGGCTCAAAGAGCTCCCCACTCTATTCCCACTCAGCACAGGGCTCTGGGTAAGGCTCAGTCAGTCAGAGCTGCTAGCATAATCAGGCGGGGCTTCTGCCCACTCAAAGACCTCTGGCTCAGCAACTCTGTCCGGTAACATGGGCGGGCGCCCACTCCTGAGGCACTTGGAGGAAACTCTCACTCACTGTGCGCAGACCAGGATATCAGGCCAGCAGTCTCACACTCTGAGTGAAACCCCCACCTACATGGAAAAGTTCCAGCATTGGAATTGGCTCTCGCTCCCTCCCCATGTGCGTCTTTTTCAGGGTGCTGGGGCGGCCTGGAGATTCCGCTTTTGGCCCACACAAAGGCCCCTGACTCTGCCCCTCTGTGGGATAACACAGGCTCCCACTCCTGAGGTGCTGGGAGGAATCTCTTTCCCACTCTCTGTGCACACCGACCAGGATATCAGGCCAGCCGCCTCACCCTATGAGTAAAACCCCTCCCGTATGGAAAAGTTCCAGCGTTGGAATTGGCTCTCGCTCCCTCCCCATGCGCGGGTTTTTCAGGGCACTGGTGCGGCCCGGAGATTCCGCTTTTGGCCCACACAAAGGCCTCTGACTCTGCCTTTCTGTGAGGTAATATGAGCACCCACTGCTGAGGCACTCGGAGGAATCTCTCACCCACTATCTGCGCGTGCTGACCAGGAGATCGGGGAAAATGGCTGCCCCGCTTGTCTTTCTTTGTCTGGGTTTGGCGCAAGTGTTAGCTTGTATTGACTGGGTTACTACAGGCACAGTTTTTCCTCTACTTGGATCTCCGTTCCACAGCCTGGTTTGGCTGTTTGTGCCGTGGCCTGGATCTACTCACCCCCTTTGCCCACCTCAGTTTCTATATTCTCAGTTCCCAGTGAAAGCAGCCCTATTTAGGTTAGTGAGGAAGGCGGAGGATTTCTTACTCCCTATTTCCTTCTGTGTTTGATTATATATTTAGCCAATTTTTCACTTGACCATACCTTTGGGTGTATTGCGAAACATCTGGAGGCTCCAAGGATAGGTTTTTCTGTTTCTGGTTGAAGATCTTGTTGAGTTTTGGGGGAGATTTATCGGTATTGCTTCCTACCATGCCACTACTCTGATGTCATCTCCAAGGTCTGGGTTTTATTGTTTTTATAAACCATTCTGAAATGGAGATAATAATTCTTTAATTCAGCCTTGTCATTTGCTATAAATACCAGCTGCTATAATTTTAGGTATTCCCACATGGGGCATTTTTACCAACTGTTAGAAAAACATTTTAAAAGAAGCACAAAGCAATCTGGAAGTATAAAACAAAAGCATACAAAGCCAAAAAAATACAGATATATGATACCATCTATAAGTCACAATTTATATTTATTTCTGTCTGATTACTTTGGACTTTTAGTTTCTCTTTTATTATGTAAAAATACATTTTCATAGCAATAAAACCTAATATCTTATTAACCAATGTCATCCCAATAAATTTAATAAAAATATGTTGTATGCCCAGGAGCCGCAGCCATTGTGACCATGCAGATGCAGGTTCTCATTGAATTCAGGCAGATGGTAATGAAACAGCAGAGCCAAAAACTGGTGGGCCATTTCTTTATTCTAGTCTTACACTGGCAAGCGAGTAAAAACACACAGTGCTATACAACCCACTCATACATTCTCCAGTTCCACAACCAGGAGAATCTTCTCTGGTTTTTCCTAGAATCAAAGGCCCCCACCAGCTCAGTCACCTCTGGCTCACCATCTGTTCACCTTCTCTCTTCTCATCTCTGCACAAACTGGCTTCTCCTTCAGCACCCTGCCATCTTGGCTTCCTTCTTCTCTCACTCTCCAAAAATGGCTTCCTTCTTCCTCTCCTTCTTCTCCTTTGGTGTGAAACTCCTCCTCCAGAAAACATTAGCATGACAATGCCCTTTCCAAGCAAGAAGGTAATTAGCAATATCACAGACCACATATACCTGGCACTTCACAGCACCATTTTTAACAACAAAAGTGAGCAAACTCAGAAAATACAAATATTACAAACTCATTTGCCCAACATATGTACTTAAAATCAGGAGTTCTAGGAGAATACATTAGTAGCTGAGAATTAGAAATCTTTTTTTATAAACTTCTAGAAGAGAAGTTAAAACTATTTTCAAATTTTACTAACTCATTTCTATTATTATATTCTTTAATGGTATGTAACAACTACAGTATGACAATATACATTTTTAATAACATTTTATATTTGGTTTATAAAGTGTTAATTTAAGAAATATATCAGGTCTCCTCTTAACATATCTGTTAATATACTCATTTCCTTTCCTTCAATGTTTTCTACCCACTGGGCTTAGTATTCTACAAATAATCCATCATCTACTTAGTTTATTCTTTTCTTACTTTGTGTCACCTGTTTTAACATATCAACTACCGAATCTCGTTAGTCCACATTATTTCTTCCTAGGGTAACTGCATCAGCCTTCTACCAGGTCTTTTGCCTCCAGTCTCAACTCCCAGTCTCAGTTCTCCACTCTATAACCCAGCCAGCCTTTTAAATGCAAATGCAAAACTCCTTTTCTTCATACACTGCAGCGATTCCCAACCCCATCTGTAGAACAGCCTGAAACCTTACTCTGACTTACATGGCCCTTGTGATTTAGCAGCATTATCACTCCAGCCTCATCTCTCACCCTTTTTACTTTAGATGCTATCAGTTTCTCAAGTATGTCAAGTTCTCTTTAGGCTCAGAGACTCTAAAGGTGTCCTTTTAGTTTAGAACTCCTTTTTTGCTGAACCCCTTTCACCTTTATCTAAGTTCCACTCATCTCTTAGGGGTCGTGAATATCACTTCCTTTGTGAAGTCTCTCTTGACCATCTTCCTTTTAAGTCTGGATTAATTGTTCCTCATCTGTGCTTTTGTGTCACTCTTTACTTATATTTCATTGTTGCTTGTTCACTAGTGGAAATCCCTGTATAGATAGTAAGTTCCATGATGCCAGGGTTTCTATCTGGTTTGTTCAAGGGTTTAGCCTCAGAATCTAATATTGTGCCTGGTATATTATAGGTACTCAGATTTGTTGAATGTCTTTTGCTAATGCTGAATTTCTTGCATTTTATGTCTTCAGTGACTTAATTTTCCTGAACAAAAATTAAAGAATATGATCTTAAGATATGAACATCCTCATAGAGGAAATGAGATAAACTTTTAGAAGCTAGTACTGTCTGAAATGCTCTGGGACATACTGAGAATCTGTTTTTATTCCCCATATTACCAAAATTGTGAGGCTCATGGGGTTGAGACTCCTTTATAAAGTTTCATTCTACTCTGACTGGTTTCTAGCTGTTATGGACTACCATATTTCCCCATGTATAAGACTATCCCATGTATAAGACGCACATTAATTTGGGGGCCTGAAATTTGAAAAAAAAGTATTACATAAAGTTATTGAACTTAAGTTTTATTCATCACAAAGTTCATATAACTCCTCATCACTGTCAAAACCCCCATC
Organism: Saccopteryx bilineata; assembly: GCF_036850765.1. Taxonomy (NCBI): domain Eukaryota; kingdom Metazoa; phylum Chordata; class Mammalia; order Chiroptera; family Emballonuridae; genus Saccopteryx; species Saccopteryx bilineata. The sequence goes on along the minus strand of NC_089491.1, from coordinate 83,184,710 downwards.
CATTAGCTTGTCCTCATCTGTGTCTGATGACGAATCACTGTCTTCAACAATGAGTGCAAAAACAAGCACAAAAAAGTGGGAAATGCAAGTAAAAGAAATCTACAACCACTGTATAAGATGCACTTAGTTTTTAGACCTCAAAATTTTCAGAAAAGGTGGGTCTTATACATGGGGAAATATGGTAAATGCTTGTGTGTTCCCAAAATTCATATGTCAAAACCTTACTCACAATATGATGATCTTATGAGGTGGTTCCTGTAGGAGGTAATTAGGACTAGATGCTGACATGAAGGTAGATGCCTCATGAATGGGACTAGTAATCTTATAATAGTTAAGAGAGGGTTTTCCTCTCCTCATCCCCCACCATCTACCATGTGAACATACAACAAGAAATCAGCAGTCTACAATGTGGAAGAGGGCTCTCACCAGAACCGGACCATGCTGACACTATCATCTTGGACTTCCAGCCTCCAGAGCTATGAGAAATAAATTTCTGTTGTTGATGAGCCACCATTGTTATATTTTGTTATAGTAGCCTAAACTATGACAGAAATTGTTACCAAGAAGTGGGGGTACTACTTAATGAATATTTTAAAATGTGGTGGAGATTTTGGAACTGGGTAAATTGGTAGAGGTTGGAAGTTTGAAGCTAGAAAAAGACTACATTGCTATGAATGAACTGTTAAGGGTGATCCTGGTGAGGACTTGGAACAAAAAGAGAAGAGCTGCAGAGAAAGCCTCAATCTTCTTAGAAAACACCTAAGTAATCCTGAACAGAATGTCAGTAAAAATATGAATAGCAAAGGCCATTCTGATGACCTTTTAGACAAAAAAGTGAAACACGTTATTGGACATGGAAAAAAGGGGATCTTTGTTATAAAATGACAAAGAACTTGAATGAATTGTGTTTCTGTCCTAGTGTTTTATGGAAGGTGGAAGGTAGAACTTAGTGGTGAAATTCGGTATTTAGCCAAAGTGATTTCAAAGCAGTGCATTAAAGATGCAGCTTGACTCTTCCTGTTTAGAGTAAAATTCAAGAAGAAAGAATTGACTTGAAGATAAAATTAAGCAAAAAGGAACTACAGCTTTAAGATTAGAAAAATTTTCAGCCTATCTATATTGCAAAAAACGAGAAAGCATGTTTGGAAGGGAACATTAAGAATGTGTGGCCAAGTATCACTCTGAGAAGATATGTAATGTGAACCCCAGATTAAATTAGCCACACCAGCAGGAAAACTGCCAGTTTGAACTGCAGGGAAAGGAGATGGGAGGGAATGAAGGAAGCATGTAATACTTTTTGGATTTTACAAGACAGGACCATAGAGCTATGCAAACATGTATGCAAATCTTTAAGACAAGGAAAGAATGACCCCAAGGCGACTTAGAAATCATCAGGGCTGCCTCCTCAGTTTCAAACAAGGAAATAATCATCTCACTTTCAACAAGCGAGACAACCTCTTCCCAAAGTGAGGACTTCCAGAGCTGTTGGACAGTATAGTCCGTAGCCATGGGGGCCAACCCTAACCAGCAGAGCTTTTGGGGAAGGATCACCACCTCAGGATCTGGTGCAGAACGTTGAGCCAAAAAAATTTTTCTTTAGCCTTAAGATCTCATGAAGTTTGACTTGCTGGGTTTGGAACTTATTGGGGTCCCATTACCCTTTCTACTTTCCTACTTTTCCCTTTTGGAATGAGAATGTCTATCTCATGCCTGTCCCACAATTGTATATTGGAAGCATGTAAATTTTCTGGTCTTACAGGTTCATAGCTGTGGAGGAATTTTTCCTCAGAAAAAAAATCTTACCTTGAGTATCACCCATACATGATTTATTAGCTATATAGGGTCTCATGATTATTAATAAGAACAAAGAAAATAGTGTGGCTGGCCACATAAAGATATTGAAAACTTGAGTATGAGAAAAAGAACCCAGGGTTCTAGTCTATTATATATACCCTATACATCTTCTTCTACAACATATATCTGAGGGATTAAGGGCAACTCACTGCTGCTCTCTCAACCCTCTTTGCCCTTCTGTAATATAAGAATAGCATTAATTACCAAAGCATGTGCCATGGAACACAAATCCCAAAGAGCATTTTAGGAAAAGGTTTCCATAAGCACATGCATTTTGCAAATGCCATGCTACATGTTTCATAGAAATATTATCACTAGTGGAAATGCATGAGAGATCCTTAAACAGGAGAATGTGTGGCTGGTTGGTGGATGGCAAGATGGAGAAAGAAAAGTGACAAATTTCCCCAGAGTTAAATTACTCATCAATAAAGTTGTGAGGTAGAATAATTGTTGTGGGCACAAACTTTGGGAGGTGCATTATGGTCCAAAACCTGTGCATTGAAGTAATTCCATGAGATATCTGGGTGAGGGAGAAATGAGCAAATTAGTTTGATTGACGTGGATGGTAACAGAAAGAGAGAATTTCTAAATTCTTCCATTTAGTGTATAATAGGTTTGAAGTTATATAAACATACAGACTTTTGTACATGTTAGTTGTCATCATTAAATTTCAACTCCAAAATTGACTAAGAGCTCTCTGTCCAAAGACCAAAGTCAGAATAGACAAATACTGCTAAAAACAATTTAATACCCTTTCTATAAAATAATATTTTGTAAGATTTTGTTCAATCTATTTTATAGAGAAATATTTTAGACATAACCAAAAGAGTATAATAAGCCCCTGATGTCCATTAATCTTCCCGAGAATAAAATAAAAGCATGTAACAAAAATATAATATGAGTCTGGCCGATTTCAGTGAACAATCTCTCAGGTCCCCTTTTGAGTTAGATATACAAGTTTACTTTTTAATCTATAGGCTTCCTGTGCATCCATATTATTGAGTACAAAATATGACTTCTTCAACCGAAAGAAAATATCAGACAGAAATATTGACATAACCTCATTAACTCGGGATATGAAGGAAATTTGACTTGATCCAAAAGGGGAATATATGTGACCTCCAGAGAAGCAGAACTAATATGATCTATATCTTAATCCATACCTATATCTACATCTATATCTATTTACATATTTATATACTTACATATTATCTATCTATCATCTATCTATTATCTATCTATCTATCTATCTATCTATCTATCTATCTATCTATCTATCTTGAGATTCATTATAAGGAATTGGTTTATGTTTATGGAGGCTGAGAAGTCCCACTATCTGCAATCTGCAAACTGGAGATCCAGGAAAGCTATTGGGTATAAGTTAGTCTGAGTCTGAATACCTAAGAATTGAGAGAGCCAGTGGTACAAATCTCAGTCCAAGGGATGAAAAGATGATATCCCATCTCAGCAGACAGGCAAGAAGGGGGGTAGATTCTTCCTTTCTCCAATTTTTGTCCTATTAAGGCTCTCAATAGATTGAATGCTACCCATTCATATTGGGGAGGACAATGTGCTTTACTAAGTCTATTGATTTAAATGCAAATTAATTCTAGAACCATCCTAATAGATTCCCCCGGGAATAATATTAAAGTAACTATCTCGGTATCCCTTGCACCAATCAAGTTGACACATAAAATTATCCACCACTGGGGTTATCCTGAGGGGAAAATTGACCTGCCTTAAGAGGTGCCAAATAAATTCTTTCTCAGCAGCCCTAACCTTTTTCAGATTATTTTTGCTCTTGGCCTTTCAAAAGTGACAAAACAAAATTATTGAATATTTGCTGGGTAAAACAACTTTTGGGGAAGACTACACGACTGTTCCACATAACTAGTACTGATGACATTCCCTTCTTCCTACAACATTTTTATCCTTCACTTAACTGGTTAGCTACAATTTAACCATCAATCCTACAACTGGTTTTGATATGAATGTTGGTTGATATTTTCATTTATATTAATGAGCAAGACAAAACTGAAGCAGTAAAAATGTATGTCAGAACCTCACTCCTTGGTCAGTGAATGAATGACAGTTTTTGCTGAAATGATAGTTTTTAAATACTGAAGAAATATTTCCCTAATTTTTCGTGTGTGTTACTGACAATGTAACCATTAGAGACCTGACACACTTTTAAGTTTAATCAGTTTTATGAACATGTTTTCATTGCATGTCTTAAGTCTGGGCAACCTATAAAACAGTAAATCAAGCCCTGATCCATAGCATTTCCACAGTAGAAACATTCCCATAATGGTCAATTTCAAGATCCCAACACGGGGTCACTGAACAGAGTTGGAAAGAGATGTGCAGAGATGTCAATTAATCTTCCTCAGGATAAAATAAAAGCATGTAACAAAAATACAATATGAATCTGGCCATTCTATAGTATTTCTGCTACACAGATAAAATAAATGTAAATAACCTCAAGAACATAGATAATGTTTAAAAATGCAGTAAAATATTTAGGAAGTGATTGCTTTTGAATACTTATATTTATTTTAGTGTTACATATTTAATTATAAGTTTATATAATTTATATTTACATAATGCTTCTGTTTAGAGTAGACAAGTGGTTGGGGCTGAAGGCTGGCAGGAATAGGAAGTTGGTAAAAAGGTACAAACTTTCAGTTATAATATAAAGTCTGAAGATCAACTGCATAACATGGTGACTATTGTTAGTAACACTGTGTTGTATAATTGAACTTCCTAAGAGAATAGAACTTAAATATTCTCACCCCCCCAAAAAAAAGATGAGGTCATAGATACATCAATTAATCAATTAATAATAACGGGAATCCTTTCACAATGTATAGGTACTTATAGGTACTTTAAATAATGATGTTATATACTTTAAATACCTTCCATTTTAATTTGTAAATTATACCTCTATAAAGCTGAAAAAATTGGCTTTGTTTAAAAATTGGCTTAATTTCCTGAAACTGTAACCTTTGACTCTCATAGGCAGTTATGAGTGGGATCCAGCAATTTCACTAGGACCTTCCTCTTTACCTATTTTTCTTTTTTTTATTTTTATTTATTTATTTATTCATTTTAGAGAGGAGAGGGAGAGACAGAGAGGGGAGACAGAGAGAGAGAAGTGGGGGAGGAGCTGGAAGCATCAACTCCCATATGTGCCTTGACCAGGCAAGCCTAGGGTTTTGAACCGGCGACCTCAGCATTTCCAGGTCGACGCTTTATCCACTGCGCCACCACAGGTCAGGCCAACCTACCTATTTTTCTTTGACCAGTTTCATATCACTTTTCTAGTTCAAGCTTCATCTTATTTTTTTCTTTTATTTTTCTTTAAATGGGATAAAACTGAAAATTATATTTTATGTGCCTTTGAAGATAATCACCCTCAAATCATTGTTTCCCAAACTTTATTCACTTTAACGGTAACTCTTCAAGCCTTTTGTAAAATAATTTTGGGGAAATAATGTATTCTACTTTTGGAAATGATCTTGCATATTAACTCACTAAATGTTAGAAGAAGACCTGCAGTAAGAAAGGTTGTCTAACTTTGAAAGCTATCATTTCTCAAATTTATGACTTATGCAGCATTTTTTTTTCATGTAAAACATATTAGCATCCTATGGACCTGGTTGGCAAACTGTGGCTCGCGAGCCATATGTGGCTCTTTGGCCCCTTGAGTGTGGCTCTTCCACAAAATAACACGTGCAGTCACTACCACAATAAGAAAAGTACCTACCTATATAGTTTAAGTTTAAAAAATTTGTCTCTCAAAAGAAATTTCAATCTTTGTACTGTTGATATTTGGCTCTGTTCACTAATGAGTTTGCCGACCACTTATACCATCCAAGGAGAAGTTCATATTACTTGTCTCATATCACATTTCTCTTCATAGCCAATGGTAAGTGCATTGTGGCATTTTTTTTGTGTGTGTGTATTTTTCTGAAGTTGGAAATGGGGAGGTAGTCAGACAGACTCCCACATGCACCCAACCAGGATCTACCCAGCATGCCCACCAGGGGGCAATGCTCTGCCCAACTGGGGCGTTGCTCTGTTGCAACCAGAGCCATCCTCAGTGCCCGGTCCAACTTTGCTCCAATGGAGCCTTGGCTGCGGGAGGGGAAGAGAGAGACAGAGAGGAAGGAGAGGGGGAGGAGTGGAGAAGCAGATGGATGCTTCTCCTGTGTGCCCTGGCTGGGAATCGAACCCAGGACTCCTGCACGCCAGGCTGATGCTCTACCACTGAGCCAACCGGCCAGGGCCCATTGTGGCATTTTTAATGATAATAATTATGATAACAACAACAACAACAATGACATTATTTAACAGTGTGGCAGGCACTATTGCAAAGTAGCTTGCTGAATTTTACACATTTCTTATTCACTAATAATATTTGCTAAGTCATTTCCATAGTTGATGAAACTTATGAGGCTTCACCTTGCTATAAGGCTGTCATGCATTGTAGATGAGCTCGGTGGGGAGTTCAATTAAATAGCAACTAATATTAAAACCCTTTGAGTAGTATGAACATTCATGTACGTCCTCGTACCTCCTGACCATCCAGAGTACGATTGATTTATTTTAAAAATGTGTAAGGTAACATTAAAGAAAGGCAAATGTATGTTCTTCTTGTTCCCATAAATTGGTTATCAAACAAACATGATTTTAAGTTAATAAAACTGTAAATAAAACTAATTTCATTTTTTTAAAAAAAAAATCACTTCTGGGGGTCAGCAAGCATGAAAAAAAACCTCACTACTCAAAGGGTTAAATTTCTTAAATATGGCTCTTTATTCACAACCATTCATTTCACCTGCACCCACTTAACTAGATAATTAATGGACACATTGCATTTTAACTATGACAAGTTAATTATTTTAAGTAAAAGCATATTTTAAACATATGGTGAAAGTAACTGTTTCGGATAAAATGTTCTAAATTTATGTTTACTAGAAATAGTTATAAAGGAGAGGTGTGCATGAGTGATTTCAAGGAGATGATAGATTAAAGAGGAACAAAGATGAAAGAGGACAGGAGTGTAGAAACTCAAACTGGTGATTACTGTGATGTATGTTGACTTGATGGAATAATGAATTTACAAACCTCAAAGTTGGAAGGAGTCTCAAGGGACAGTCTGGAGCAGTGCCCAACCTTCAGGCAGCTATCATTATCCTCATTTCACAGATGAGGCAAGGAGGCTCAGAAAGATTATATAATCTGCCGAAAGCCAGTAGAAGTAGGTATTGTAATTTCCTGTGCATGGTCTTTTCCCTTCAACTAGGTTGGAAGCTGTTAGAACCACATCATAAATTTAAAATATATTTTGGATGTAAAAAATGTCTTCCCCATAAAAGTTCTCCAGGAATCAGCTACAGAGACTCTCCATATGGTTTTTTAGGAAAGGACTTTTCACTCTCAAGATGCAGAAAACCCCTTTCCCCAAAATGTTGACTAGAAATATGGGAAAAATAGGAAAAACCCATAGAAAGAGTATTCCAAGTGTAATGAACTTTTTGCATGGCTCAGGAAGGATAAGACACTAATGGACACCAAGAAAGTTCAACATTCCTACAATCTATAACAAACTCAATAACCATGTGGGTGCGGACTTTGAGCTAAATATAAATGACGCAGCAGATGGGTAAAATATTGATACACAAAGTACAAAGCACTTTGTGTGTGTGTGTGTGTGTGTGTGTGAGAGAGAGAGAGAGAGAGAGAGAGAGAGAGAGAGAGACTAAAAAGGAGATGAGAAGCATCAACCCATATTGCATCACTTTAGTTATTCATTGATTGCTTCTCATACATGCCTTGACCGAGGTGCTCCAGCTGAGCCAGTGACCCCTTGCTCAAGCCAGCAACCTTGAGTTTCAAGCCAGCAACCTTTGGGCTCAAGCCATTGACCCTGTGCTAAAGCTGGTGAGCCTACACTCAAGCCAAATGAGTGCATGCTCAAGCTGGTAACTGGAGGGTTTTGAACCTGGGACCTGAGCATCCCAAGTGGACGGTCTGTCCACTGCACCACCACCAGTCAGGTTGTTCCTCAAGTTTTATGTATATCACAATCACACAGAATAGTATTAAGAATTTGTATTCAAAGGCCTCACTAGATCTCAAGTAGGATCCAGAAAATGTGTATTTGACAAACATGCTAGGTAATTCTAATACAGGTAGTTACTGGTTTCACTTAAAGAACAATGAATTAGAATAGTGCTTCTCAAACTCTATTTACAATTGCCTAGGGATCAATGCAGATACTGATTCAATCTGTCTGATATTGCCAACTTGGTTCTTTGTTTCCAAGATTGCTGAGGCTATCCAATTTATTTTTTTGTGTGTATTGTTCTGTATACATTTTTGGATTATTTGCTCTAGTTCTGTGAAATATGTCATTAGTATTTTGATAGTAATTGCTTTGAATCTATAGGTTTCTTTGGATATTATGGGCATTTTAATGATATTAATTCAACCTATCCATGAACACAGTATATGCTTCTATTTATTTGTATCTTTTTAAATTTCCTTCTTCAGTGCCTTATACCTTTTGAATACAGATCATTTACCCTATTGGTTAAGTTTATTCCTACATATTTTGAGGTGATTGTAAATAGGATATTTTTTTGTGTTTCCCTTTCTGATAGTTCATTATTGGTGTTTGGAAATGCCACCAATTTCTCAATATGAAGTTTGTATGCTGCTACTTTACTGAATTCATTTATCTGTTCTAATAGTTCTTTGGTGGAGTGTTTAGGGTGCTCCATATACAGTATCATGTCATTTGCAAATAATACGAGTTTTACTTTTGCCTTTCCAATTTAGATGGCTTTTATTTCTTATTTTTGTCTGATTGCTGTGGCTGGGACTTCCAGTATTATGTTGAATAAGAGTGATGAAGATGGTCATCTTTGTCTTGCTCCTACCTTAAGTAAAACACTTTTAGTTTTTCCCTGTTGATTATAATGTTAGCTGTGGCTTTGTCATATATGGCCTTTATTTTATTGACTTATGTTCCCTTTAGTCTCACTTTGCAGAGAATTTTTATCATAAATGGGTGCTGGATTCTTTCAAATGCTTTTTCTACATCTATTGATATAATCAAATGATTTTAATTTTATTTATATGGGGTATTACATTAATTGATTTGTAGATATTGTACCAACTTTGCATACCAGGAATAAATCCCACTTGACCATTTGTTAGATTTGGTTTGCTACTATATTGTTGATAATTTTTGCATCTATGTTCATCATGAATATTTGTCTATAATATTTTTTCTTTGTAGTTTCTTTATCTGGTTTTGGAATTAAGATAATGTTGGCCTTGTTAAATGAGCTTGGGAGTCTTCCTTCCTCTTGAGTATTTTGGAATAGTTTGAGAAAAATAGAGTTAGTTCTACTTTGAATGTTTGGTAAAATCCACATGTGAATCCATCTGGTCCAGGACTTTTGTTTTCTGGGAGATTTTTGATTACTGCTTCAATTTCATTGGGTGTAATCTGTCTGTTTAGACTTTCTGAATTTTCTTAAGTTTTAGAAGATTTTACATTTCTAGGAATTTATCCATCTCTTCCAGATTGTCTAATTTGTTGGTATATAGTTGTTCATATTTTCTTATAATCCTTTGTATTTCTGTGGAGTCATTTTTTACTTCTCTTTCTTTTCTGATTCTATTTATTTGGGTTCTCTTTTTTTTTCTTAATGAGTTTTATAAAAGGCTTTCTCAATCTTGTTTATCTTTTCAAAGAACCAGTTCTTGGTTTCATTTATCTTTTATAATTTTTAAGTCTCTATATATTTTATTTCCTCTCTAAACTTTATTTCCTTTCTTCTGCTCACTTTGGGCTTTGTTGTTCTTTTTCTAGTTCCATTAGGTATAAAGTTAAATTTTTTTATTCGAGATTCTGTTTGCTTCTTAAGGTAAACCTGTATTGCTCTGAATTTCTCTCTCTAGACTGCTTTCCCTGTGTCCCATAGATTTTGGGTTGTTTTGTGTTCATTTTCATTTGTCTCAAGGTAACTTATGATTTCTTCCTTGATCTTATTCTTAACCATTTATTGTTTAGTAATATGTTATTTAGCTTATATGTTTGTGTGTTTGTCAGTTTTTTATTTTAATTGATTTCTAGTTTCATACCATTGTGATCAGAAAAGGGAGAAGATGTTTGATATGATTTCAATCTTCTTAATTTGAGTTTTAATCTGACTCTGACATCAGCTATATAAAACCTTCATCAGTAAGATAAATGAATATGAGGCTAATGTCTTTTAAATATTATGATTTCATAAACATTTTATATGCTCCAGTATGCCAAAACTGCTACATCTAGTAGCAGTGCATCAATACCAGTATCATCATGGGCTGTGTAGTTTTGGGCAAATTTTTTAAATTTATATTTTCCTAATCATGAACCCATATCAGAATACAACTAAGTAAAAGTAATGTTGCTCCAGTTTATAAAATATAATTAAATTATTATTGTTATTAATATAAGGAAAATAAAGTTGAGCTTCCTTGTGGCTCTTCCTCTTCATGGAATCACATTCAGAGAAATGTTAGTCTGACATTCAAACTAACTGAGAAGCAATTTAATCCTTCACTTCACTTTTCTTGAAAATTCCAAAAGAACCTACATCTATTTTTTATCCTTAAAATAAATCCTTTTTCCTCATCTCTATTACTTTCACTTTTTTAGTTTTTATTTATTTATTCATTTTAGAGAGGAGAGGGAGAGACAGAGAGAGAGGAGAAACAGAGAGAGAGAAGGGGGGCAGGAGCTGGAAGCATCAACTCCCATATGTGCCTTGACCAGGCAAGCCCAGGGTTTCAAACCGGCGACCTCAGTATTTCTAGGTCGACGCTTTATCCACTGCGCCACCACAGGTCAGGCTACTTTCACTTTTTTAGAAAAGATTTTATTTATTGATTTTAGAGAGAAAAGAGAAAAAAGGGGGAAGAGAAGAGGAGTGGGAAGCATCAACTAGTAATAGTTGCAACTTCTATTTCCTTTGACCTGGCAAGCTTCAAGTTTCAAATTGGCGACCTCTGCATTCTAGGTTGTTGCTCTATCCACTGTTCCACTACTTTTACTTTTTCCAAAATATTCTCTGATTCCCCCACTTATCTATCCTCTCCTAGTGTCCCCCCAGACTCACACTCAATCTACTTAACTTTTTATTCCTCTCTCTTCTGCTTTCTAGCTTAGCTTTTTATCATATAGATCAACTTTGCTTCTCTGGTTCCTATTAATTTTCAAGTTCTCCCTTTACCTGCATTTTGTGCAACAAAGGGGCAGTGGTTCCAGAAGCTGATTCAGGAAACAAGAAGTCTTTCTTTTTAGGGGTGGGGGCAAAGTGAAAGAGAGGGAGCACTTTTACAAACCTTATAGCTTAATATTTTTGTCACAGTAACATTTTTTTTTTTGCTATGTACCTTGGAAGTGATCTTGACTCATTGCTTAAGAACTTTTGCTATATTCCTCTCCCATGTAATTATTTTTTTTTACTACTCTAAGGCAGCGTGAAAAAACTTGATATAAGTAGTTTTATATATCCAACCAGGTAATTTTTAATATAGGGGGTCCTTGGGTGACGACACAGTTCCATTCCTATGATAGTGATGTAATCCAAAATTTGATATAAGTTGAAACACATACTAGCCTAACACAAACAGAACATTTGCACTTTTAACAGTCCAAAATGAGGTAGGTAAGTATATTGGGGGACTCCAACTTCCTCACTCACATGTCACATTACTGTGTTGCTCAGAGGCGGATTAAGGTCAGTCGGGACCCCGAGCACAGAAGAAAATATTGGGCCCCTGAAAAAAAAAAGAGAAAATAAAAATACATGTTAACCATATTTTGAAATAAATAAAAAATATTATGTACTATTAATGTTAAAATTGCACATAAACAACCAAATTTGGTGTCATTAGAAAAAAGTGTAAAGTTGGGGTTCTGCGGGGCCCTTCAGAAGTCAGGGCCCAGGATGCGCACCCAGTGTGCCTGCTGTTAAATCCGCCTCTGGTGTTACAGCATATTCTTCCATCGCGTGCAATCAAACCAGTTAGCCCATGCAGTCCATAAATATGACACTCATGGCATAAGCTGAAACACATATGTCTCTCAATTTTTTAAAGTCCTTATGAGAATGTCATAAACTAGAAATGTTGTATGTCAAGATTGTCATATCCAAAAAACACCTATACTTTCAAGAGGAAGAAGTAGTTTCTTTATGTATTAAAAAAAATTAGTGACAACTTTCAAAACTAATTTTAATTTACTTTGAATTAATATATACCATAAATAAATTTTATTTTGTGAAAAAGAGCTATGATTTAATGTTTTAAGTATACCTTTGGTCAGTCAAGAGAAAGAGTAATCCTTTTAGTTTGGAGTGGGCACCATGGTGCCACTGTAGTAGCAATAGCAGCTATTGGGACTAGATTGGGGGAAGACTATCAATTTGAAATCAGTAATTATCCTTTTAATAAGTGAGATTATTAATAACATGTTATTGGTAATTTAGTGCAATTATAAGAACACTGCATGGTTTAACAAATGAATACATAAGCCAGAAATTATTGTTCAAAGATTCACTTAAAATTTTACAGGAATAATCAATCTACAAATCATTTAATTTAATCAATGATACGGACTCTGTGTAAGAAAGGAGTAAAAACTGTCTAACAGGGTTGAGGGATTAGCCAGAAATTATTGACTACTTTAAACTCCAGTTCATTCTAAAGACTATATTCTAGTTTGAGGTTTTGGTATGAAAGTAATATTGGCTATAGTTTTACAGACTTTGCTACAAAGTCTATGTCAAAATGCTTGAGGTCAAGTGAATTAAGCACTTTTTTAATAATCCTGGATCCTCTGAAATTCTGCCATTCAATCTAGATCAACTAAAAACCCATGCTTAATTAACAATATACCTTGAAAAATAATTTCAATGTTAAAATCATAGGTAAGATTGTAAAGACATATTTATTCTTAAGTAGATTTGCATTTATCTGAACAAAGAAAACACCCTGTAAACTTTTACTTAAGAACTTTGACTGGGCCGAAATTTTGGAATCATAATTTTGAGAAGTGCAATTGCATGCTGACATAGTTATTGTTTGTGTGTACATTCAGAAGAGAATCTGTTGGTTACACTGGCAGTTTTGATCTGGGGATTAATCTAGATTTCCTGAATGTCATTTCCATAAAAGCAGATGAATCTATATATTGACAGACATAGCCACTCAGTTTTGTAAGAGAAATTCACAGGGAGACAAATGTGAAACAAGAGAGCTCTGGCAGACAAAGGCTGCTGATGCAGACTCCTCCCCAGGCTATTGCAGGAGCTATGCTTTTTAGTCAGACTCTTAACCCTTCCACTTCCGGTTTGCTCTTTCTAGAAAAACAGTCCTAATCCCCACCATGAGAAAAGAGATCACTGCAAAGCAAGCCTTCCTAGAGCATATTGGGAGCCACTGGAAAACACTTAAAGGATCAGAAGAAATGGCAAAAATTGAGGCTGTAAGTGACCATAATGATTAATTTTATATGTTAACTTGGCTAAACCATTATGGTACTCAGAGATTTAGGGAAAAATTATTCTAGATGTTTCTATGAAGGTATTTTTTAGATAAGTTTAACTTTTAAGTCAGTAGACTTTGAATAAACAGATTACCCTCAATAATGAGGGTGAGTGGGCCTTAACCAACAGTTGAAGATCTTAATACAACAACAGAGATCTCCTGAGAAGAAGAGGGAATTCTGCCAATAGACTTTTTTTAGACTCAAATGACAACTCTTTCTTGTATCTCCAACCAGCAGTCTACTCTGCCACATTTAGACTTTTCAAGCCTCCACAATCATGAGCTAATTCCTTAAAATAAATCTCTCAATTTCTCTCTCTAAACACACACACACACACACACACACACACACACACACACGGTGGGACAAAGGAAGATTTATAGTTGTTAATATGGAAAATAATACAATAATTAATAAATAATAATACAACAATAAACACTGTTTCACCTGTATATATATATTTTCATGGTTCATGAATAGAAAATTGGGATTTGAACCCAGGCAATCTGACTTTGGCATCTGTACTCTTAATCAATACACTACAGTCCCAGAAATAATCAAATCCTTAAGAAAGTTCAGCAGAGGAAGACATTAGTGTGTTCCACAAAGAACATAGATGTAACTTTTAGAATAGTACCTTTATTCATCATGTTAGGACACTGAACAATGGAATGGTGTCTAGAACAGCAAAAAGATCCTGTGATACTTGAGGCATTTCTATACTAAGCCAAAAACATTTCAAGGAAACTCATTTTACTGTGCATGAATTGAGTCTCTTTCCTAAGCATAATATAAAGCTGTATGGGTATACAATACTAAAGTTGCAAGATTTTGGAGATTGTTAAGCCTAATCCGGAGGGACTCGAAACGTTGAAGACACGAACAAAATCTGTTGATTACACATCAAAGCTTTATTGTCTAGCTTGGCCAAGCGGTGGCAACTCCGACAGAAATCTGAGGGAGAGCGTGCCGGCCCTTTGTTCTACCTAGTTTTTATAGTTTTGTAAGTGGGAAGTACAGAAGTAAAAATTGCAATTAGGTGTCTTTACCACTATTGGTTATAGTCATATGTCCTTTAACATGATAGGACTATGTTTAATTTGCAAGCCATACATCATTTTGGAGAAAACAAAATTTACAAACCAACACAATGGTAGAAAGATGTCTCTTTACATATTAAAAGGCATTCCTATATTATCTAGTGTTTATCTGCCATCTCTCTGTCCAGAGTCACACGTGTTAACCACACGCATTTACATAGGAGAGGTAGTTTCTGTGGGGACAAATGCCCGCAAATGGCTCATTGCTATAAGCAAAGGTTTATTTTGGTTTTTCTCTCCCTCTACCTGGCTAGCCATTCACCTCTTTCCCCACAAGTGTGGTGGAATGTCTGGGAATCCATGTTTTCCTTCCCTTTACATTTACAATACAATGCCAAGGGCCATCCTGGTTATGCCAATCACACAGTACAGAGACTATTTCTCACAATTTCTCTGCACATCTTAACCCAAATTAATAAAATGTTCTTCAAACCTCTTAAAATATGAATATTGATTCTGTAGCTTTTGGTACTTTATAACACCTGCAGGTGAGGTGGCGCAGTGGCTCCTCAGAGATGATTTAATCTAAATCTCTTATTTTAATATGGAGGGACTGATGCTCAAAGTGGTTAAGACTATCCAATTAATTAAAATCTATTTATTAATGTAAAAATGTAGCGTATAACCAACAAATTAGCAGCAGAACTGAAAGAGAAACTCAAATCTCAGTCTTGGTTTCATTCCCTTAAAAAGTTCATGTTCACATGGTGATCCCTCTAGCGGCCATTTTGTACATGACAACTCCACCTCCCTCATCAAAGTTAATGGTATCAGGGGTAGGAGTTGACCCATTGGTTCAGTCTAATTGCTGAAAATTTTAAATTAAGACCAATGGAGAAAATTTTTTTTATTTTTAGGGGGAGCTGTATTTGTAGAATATACATTCTGAAGCTGCTGGCTGGGAATTTCCCACAACAGAAAAGGAGATTTATAGTGATACTAGCTACTATAAAAGAGAAATTTTCAAATCCCAATTGCTTAACAGAATGGTATAGAACTTATGGTAGAACTAACTCTATTTCTCAGTCATATTCAGTCCATGGTGGTTGTGGGTGCAGATTGATAGTAGGAGAGAGAAGCTTGCAGTTATTCAGGGCCCAAGTTCCCACCTTCCTCCAAGGGCTCAGTCTTCAATCTGCCATCAGATGGGGGAGAGAAAGACAGAGAATTGCATAGGAGGTTCATGTACCAGGCACTAAAGTGGAGGCTACATGGCTACATCTAATGGGACATGTAGCCTAGATGAGTTCCCAGAAGAGATTGAAAATGGATTTGCTGAACAACCGCCAGTGTCTGCACAGAGAAAGCCAGTCAGTGGAGAGGAAGAATAAACAGGTGTGTTGAAAAAAAGAGAAGAAATGGAAAGAAAATCATTACAACTTTCCAGGTTCTGGTGTTGGTTCCCTTCGGAGTCCCTGCTGCATTCTCTCTACTGAAACTAGCTGATGTTGGCTTCTGTACTTTACAACCAAGACATTCTTAACAAGTGTACATACCTAGAAGAACTGTAACAGTTTGGAGGAAACATATGTCTTCAAAATCTCCCATTCCATCTCTGGGAATGTACTGTGAGTTTCATTTACTTATATCCATTTCCATAAAGACATTAGCAGCCCAGAGATTAGTGTTTACAATTCTGCTAAACCTCTTCACACAGATGCTGCAGCTGAAGTCAGCATTAAAAAAACAAACAAACAAACAAACAAACAAACGAAGATAGTACAAGCAGGTTGTGCTGGAAAGAATTGGTTATTATATCACACACATTGATTTATAGGTTCATTTTGCCTTTACCTAAATGTCTAGTTATTTAACAGCTGTTATGAATCAGCCAGATAGAGGATTAAGAAGGGATGGGGGTAGGGGAAAGAAGGTGAAAAAAATGCTTTAATCTTATGTTACAGTAGAGAAACAAGTTGAGTCAGGTCTCATTTAGTAATTTTGGTTCTTTGATGCTTCTAAAAGGAGAGCATTGTTCAGTTGGAAGGTGAAACAGCTTAGCAGAGACCACTGGGCTGAGTTCACATTAATCCTATTAGTGAGAGAAATAGGCAATGCTGAGTACAGGTTAGAAATCAATGTATTAATAAATATTGGGATTGGCTGGCTCAGTCAAAAAGTTCTGACTCACTTTGGCTTTACATAGACAACTTACACCAGAAATTTGTATAAGAACATGAATATTTAACAAGATGAAATGTAAAGTATCACACATCACCAAACAAAAATCAAGACAGAATTCAGTTGAGGTGCTTTCTCTGCTGATTGTTTTCTGCACGAGAAGAAGAACATAAAAACTGGGTGTTGACTCTATTCTCTACTCTCTCAGCACTGAGGGTGATCCTTACATGTCTGCCTAGGGGAAAAGATGCTGTGCTAGTCCAATGAGGATCTACTTCTGTGTCCGAACTTGCTCTTGCCTTACTCAATTTGGTCTGTGCTCAAATGTTTGTCTTACTCTAACCTTGGCCGAAGCATTAAATTGTTCAAAGTATGTCTATTGTTTCTTACCTTATTTTTCCGGTAGGTTTTGTTTCCTTCAAAAATACTCTGCAAATTTCTAGCTCTAGTTCTTTTACCTGAATTTAAAGACCACCCTCCCTCCCCCAACATACATACTGGCGATAATTTTGTTCTATTTGGAAGACAAAACAATGGATGCTTTCTGAACAGACTCATATACCTTGCTTGTCTTAAGGTTAAAAACCTCCTCCCCACTCCCAGCCCCAGTCACATAGCAGAAGCTCTGTGGCTGCCATTTAATCATTTTATGGTAAACATTGAGCAGGAAAGGGTTTTAGAAAAAAATACCACCACCACACTGAAATTTTCACCACTACTTACATCCATTACACTTTATAAAACTATTTACAGGTACGTGGTAAAGGTACCTATGTGGATTATTCCAGTGACCAAGAAGGGAGTGAATGTGGGATTTTTCCAGAAGCACACAATTGGCAATAGTCATCTCTTCTCACACTGAGATCCACAGCTGCTCCTTCCAGCCAAGCTCTCCACATCTAGATACAGAAGGAGAGGAAAACTCAGTCTTTGGGGTAGCTTGAGGCCCTGAGTCTCTGAGTGAAAAAATATGCAGTTGCAAGAGCAATATGAACTATATTTGCACCTTCAATTAGTTTGCTCTCTAGCCACGGGGCCTTTGCACAAGCTATTAGAGCAAGATACAGACAGCTGAAGTCAGATCAAATTGAATAAGGCCAGAGCAAGTTGGTACATAGAAGACTCACAAACCTTTACACAGAATGCTTTTCTACTGCTACTCATTTCACCTGGTTAACTCTCATCTTTCTTTAAATCTCAGCACAATTTCTTTCCTGATCTCTTGACTCACCTGATGTTGCAATTATATCCTTTTTTAGTTCCACATACCTCTCCTACATATATCTCACTATGACCCTTGTAATTATTTGTGCTATTCTCTTTGATTATAGTTTTTCTCACTCACTGGTGTCAGCTCTATAAAGTCAGGGACCATGATTTTACACATTGGAACCCCCATTATAACACTGTGCTAGGCAAATCAGTATTTGTTCAATGAATGCATAAGTAATTGCTTTTGATACGTGATCCAAGGCTTTTACTAAGTCACTGAATCCAGAAAGCAACTATATCATAGAGTGAAGTGCCCAAGCAAATCACATCTGCTAAAGATTTTCACAATGTGAATAGATAGGAAAAGGATGAGACCAAAAGGTATTTTTCACTTGGTTGTTGTGTAGTCAAAATATTATTCCAGGTGAAGAAAGGGTGGAGGTTGGAGTGAGTTGAGGATGATTTTCCAAGACAAGTCCCTGCAACGGGCAGTCTTGCTGTAACCAGGGAGACACACAGGCTTCCCTTCAGCCTCTGGTGTCTATAAAAACCATTAAAAGTCATTTATTAGGCACTAAGATGTCTCTTCCAAAATAACCTTCTTTTTCTTTAATTATAAGTAGTTGACAAAATTGTTGTATGTTGTTCATGTTCCTAAAAAGTTATTTGGAAATTGAATTTCTGACAAACTAAATTCTAAATACTCTAGGGGACTGCTTTTTTAATTTTTTAATTTTTTAGAGAGAGAGAGAGAGAACGCAGGAACATCAAGCTGCTCCTGTATGTGCCCTGACAGGGAATCAGGAATTGAACTGGCAACCTCCACACTTCAGGATGATGCTCCAACTAACTGAGCTATCCAGCCAAGGCTTAATTTCTATTTCTATTTTCCTTCCTTCCTTCCTTCCTTCCTTCCTTCCTTCCTTCCTTCCTTCCTTCCTTCCTTCCTCCCTCCCTCCCTCCCTCCCTCCCTTCTTCCTTCCCTCTCTCTTTCTTCCTTTCTCTCTTTCTTTCTTCTTTCTTTCTTTCTTTCTTTCTTTCTTTCTTTCTTTCTTTCTTTCTTTCTTTCTTTTTTCTCTTTCTTTCTTTTGAAACAGAGAGAGGAAGGGAGTGAGAAGTGAGGGGAAGCTTTGTTCTTCCACTTGGTAATGCATTCATTGGTTGCTTCCCATGTGTGCCCCAACCGGGGATTGAACCCTCAACCTTTTTTTAAGATGATGCTCTTAACCAACTGAATTAACCAGCCAAGGCCAGGGACTGCTTCTTAGCTTGAGATTCATGAAAAAAAACCTCATGATCTATGAGTTCATAAAATTATATCCAAAATGTGATTTATATGTAAATATGTGTATATTTTTTCAAGAAAAAAAGAATTTTAGAGTTTTAATCAGATCCCAAAGATTTTATAAGTTCAAAGAGATTAAATCATACCTAGGGGAACATGTGGGGAATCCTGTAGCAAGTTGTTTTTCTTTTTTTTGTAAAGCAAAGACTAACTTATATATTCTATCTGTATCTAATTATTGTTAGTATATATATTATTTTTATAGTATATTAGTATATTATTTTGTACAAAGTCATTAGAATAATTTCAAACTAGTGTAATATATCAGAATATTCATGGACTTGTATGTACAGGAAAATAAAAGAATCTGAGTGTTTTTCACAGGAAATTTTTTAAAATTTACATTTATGTTTATTAGAAAATATTCATCATCCTTTTATTGCTTAGACCAAATTGAAATTGAAAACTTCAGGCTAACCAAGTTATATTTATATTTTATATTTAATACATAACAGTTGTTTTTATTGATTAAGAACATCAAAGTGACAATCATCTTATATGATAATATTGTGTGATCACAATATTTTATATGTATAAACGTAAGATCATTAGCAGTAGCAATTTTAGTAAACTTTTTTGTTGTTGTTTGTCTGGACCTAAAAAAATTGATTTATCCCAAATGAAAGAGTTTTAGCAGTGTGCTGGGACTGCCAATATATGACTTATCTTCCTAGACCAACAATGTTTAATCCATGTTAAATAAAAATATTCATATATGAAAGCATATACTAATGTATTGATGAGCAAAATTTGCATTAATTTTTAATGTAAATCACAAGACTTCAAAATTATTTTAATCTTCCAGTGAGTCATCTCTGTTTTTTCCTCCTCACTCTAGATCACTGCAGATATTTTTGGACACAATACTGAATGGTAATTAGACAATATATAAAATATTTTTTAAAAAACCCTTTGTCTTAAGACTTGGAATGCAAATAGCACACTGAATTTTTTCTAAAATAATTTTGTTTATATATATAATTTTAGATGGATGCTATTTTAATGCAATTTATAGTAATAAATATTTTTAGATTCTTCAGATATCTTATATAAATTGATTTCTTGTTCTACTCACCTAGTTAATGGTAAGGAAAATGAGGAAGGGATTTTAATTTGTAATCCACACTCATGTGCATTGATATTCATTCTCTTCTACTTCTCCCCTACTTATTTTGAAGAGGTATTCCACTTTCTCTTCAATACCCAACTTTTGGATACCTTTCTTCTTTTCCTCATAAAAATATAATCCATCGATAGTAATAAAAATAACAATGGCTATCATCTATTGAGCCTTTACTATGTTCTAGGCACTGGGATAACCTCTTTTTTTATGTATGATTTCATTAAATTTCAAACCACATTTTATGGTAAATATAATTTGTTTTTAATAAATGGCAAAATTGAAACAATGAACTTTCCCCAAATGACACAGTTATGTCCAGACACTGAATGTGGAACTCACATTCAGTTCTGACTCCAAATGTAGACAAGGCCTACCCCGGGGTGAGGACCGGGAGATGCAGAGACCTGACTCTGGAGACCAGGTTCAGTGATGCAGATCTGCTTTATTCAGGAAGCAAGCTAGCTTATATACACAGGCTCAGCCTATAGGGTGTTACAGTGTGTTCTTCAAAGCCAGTGGCTGAAAAGGCCAGGAAGCTGCCTGGTTGGTGCTGAGCCATCTCCCCACAGTGAGCAAGCTCCCTCCTAGGTGTGTCTAGGAGGGTTTCAGGAGCTGGAGTGTTCTCACATCATTGCATCAGCCACAGCTGCTAGGAATGTGCTTTGCGCTCTACCTACATCCAAACTCTTTTAATCATCACCTTCTAATTCTATCACTTTTGTATCATCAATGTCTCATGGGAAAATTTTTTATGGAAACCAATCTACATAGAGATTATACACATTATCTTCCCATCAATAATACCTGAAAAGCAAGAAGTGGAAAAATTTTCAACAATGAAACAATATTTGTGCTGCATCAAGAATGAGGCAAGCTCATCGGAACGTATAGTGAAGGAAGTGGATGTTAGAAAGCAATACCGGCCCTGGCCAGTTGGCTCAGTGGTAGAGCGTCGGCCTGGCCTGCATGAGTCCTGGGTTCGATTCCCAGCCAGGGCACACAGGAGAGGCGCCCATCTGCTTCTCCACCCCTCCCCCTCTCCTTCCTCTCTGTCTCTCTCTTTCCCTCCCGCAGCTGAGGCTCCATTGGAGCAAAAAATGGCCCGGGCGCTGAGGATGGCTCGTTGGCCTCTGCCCCAGGCACTGGAGTGGCTCTGGTCGCGACAGAGCGATGCCCCAGATGGGCGGAGCGTCGCCCCCCCCCCCCCCCCCCCGTGGGCGTGCCGGGTGGATCCTGGTCGGCGCCAGCGGGAGTCTGTCTGACTGCCTCCCGGTTTCCAGCTAAGAAAAAAAATACAAAAAAATACAAAAAAAAAAATACCAACATGTGTAAAATCACAGATGGAAAGTGAGAATTCAGTGTTCCTGGAGAGAAAAAAATGTGGTGCCAAGTAATGAGGCTGGAGATATTTGGAGGGCTAATTTATAACAGGACTTGGTGGTCATGCTAAGGAGTTTTGGGTTTACTTTAGAAATGTGAGGAATCCTTAGGAACCATTACAAGGGGGTGACGTCATCAGGTTTTGTATGAAAAATATCACTTGGTTCAGAGAATGAATACAAGAGAATCATTCAAGAATATGGGTGACAAGTTAAACAGTTTTTGCAAAAACAGATGAGATATGATTAGGAATAATGAAAGAAATGACAAAAGAAAAAACATTGGGTATAAAATTAGAGGTTCTAAAAGGAGCATTTACAGAGCTTGGTGGTAGATGGATTGAGGGGTTGAGAGAGAAGAAAGAATTGAGAATGACCTGAATATTTCACTAAAAGTCATTAATTTCTCTATAATCATCCTCTCATGAGTATGGATACATCTAATGGCTTCCATTAAATTTAATTTGCCTCCATTATTTAAAACCAATGACTTTGTTGATTTTAACATATCAAACTAACATGTTAAAAAATAAGGAAGCTAATTAAAAATGTTATTTTCTGTTTTTTCTAATCACTATAACATCAGAAAAGAATTGTGAAAGACAGCCAAATGAAGTATTTTTCAATATGTTTATCTACTCTCTGCCATAATAGACCTAAAAGATTATTTTATAGTGGGATCTAACTTGTTTGTTGTGTTAGTTACTGAGTAACAATTAAATGTGAGACCAGCTGTGTCAGATGAGCACTAGGGTGATCACTTCATAACGTATATGAATGTCTAATCACTATGTTGTACACGTGAAATTAATGTAATATTGTATGTGAACTGTAATTAAAAACAAATTTTAAAAAAATGTGAGACCAGCCAAGGGGAAAGGCTGACTCTGGATTTTGTAGAATTTTATATCAGAAACCATTCATGAAAATAAGGGATTACATTTGGATTAGTGCAACATTCAACTGGATTACAATTTTGTATATCAGCCAGAATGCGCCATTTAAAAATCAATTTTAAACTCTAACTGGAACCAAAATAGTTAAGTAAAAATAATGTCCCCAGTTCCACACTATAGAAAACTTACTGAATGAACAAATAGAAAACAAATTTGTAAAAAAAAAATGATGTCTTATCTAGCACAATAGAGAAAGGGGGAGGGACACAAACTACAAATATGGCAGGAGGTGGTAGTTATCAATCCTTGCTGCATTTAGAAAGCTTTTCTAAGAGCCAATAAATTAAGAAAATGTACAGTAAAACCAGACTAGAAGAAAATGTTTGCAATGCAAATGATTTTTGTTCAGAATATTTTTAAATAACTCCTACAAATAAATTATGACTAAAAGATAAAATCTCAATTTTAAAAGAATGAATAAAATACTTGAATAAGAGGATGTATGAACAACCAATAAGCACACACAAAAAAGACAAAGTCAATAAGTTCACAATGATATTATTTTGTAGCAACTAAAGTGATGAAAATTAAAAAGTGACCATGGCAGTCAACAAAAGAGTTTGGAAAATTTGGATTGCTCATTCATTGCTGATGAGAGTATAAAATGATATAACCACTTGAGAAAGTGACAGTTTCTTATAAGGTTAAACCTTCACATACTCAATAATCTAGCAATTCCATTTATATATATACCCAAGAGCAATGAATACATGTTCCCACAAAAAGTCATTCAAGAGCGAGTTTATGGCAACTCATTTATAATAGCCCTAAACTGGAAATAACAGAAAACCTTATTGCTTGGAGAATGGATAAACAAAAATGATATGTTCATACAATGGAATACTACTTGACAATAAAAAAGAACAAGGAAGAATGCAGCAATACAGATTGGTCTACATTACCAAAATGAAAGAAACAGACATGAAAGAGTATACAATGTGTCCGTAAAGTCATGGTGCACTTTTGACCAGTCACAGGAAAGCAACAAAAGACGATAGAAATGTGAAATCTGCACCAAATAAAAGAAAAACTAAGAGACATTAATAAGAGTGTGGTGGTTATGGAGGGAGGGGGGGAGGGAGAGGGAAAGGGGGAGGGGGAGAAAACTAGATAGAAGGTGATAGAGGACAATCTGACTTTGGGTGATGGGTATGCAACATAAGTGAACGACAAGATAACCTGGAGTTGTTATTTTTGAATATATGTATCCTGATTTATTGATGTCGCCCCATTAAAAATAAAATTATTAAAACAACAACAAAAAAAGAAAAACCCTCCCAGTTTCTGTAGGATGTTGTGGTAGCATGTGTGCATGTGCAGATGATGATGTAACACCGTGTATACAGTGGAGCAGCCCACGGCCATGCCAGTCCAGATGTGGACGGTACAGAGGAAAGTTCAGTGTGTTCTGTGGCTCGCTAAATTCGAATCCGTGACCAAAGAGCAACGTGAATATCGGAGTGTTTATAACGAAGCACCACCACATAGAAATAACATTACTACTCAGTGGGATAAGCAGTTGAAGGAAACTGGCAGTTTGGTGGAGAAACCCCGTTCTGGTAGGCCATCAGTCAGTGACGAGTCTGTAGAGGCTATACGGGATAGCTACCTAAGGAGCCCTAAAAAATCTGTGTGTGAGCCCACATCAAACTGCACTGAATAGGTATGAAACTGAGAGA
This sequence comes from Saccopteryx bilineata, assembly GCF_036850765.1. NCBI lineage: Eukaryota > Metazoa > Chordata > Mammalia > Chiroptera > Emballonuridae > Saccopteryx > Saccopteryx bilineata. The sequence continues at coordinate 83,160,327 of NC_089491.1, read as the reverse complement.
GTTTTCCTTTTATTTGGTGCAGATTTCACATTTCTATCGTCTTTTGTTGCTTTCCTGTGACCGGTCAAAAGTGCACCATGACTTTATGGACATACTGTATACTGCACAATGCTACCTATGTTCAAGAACAGGCAAAATTAATCTATGGTGATAAATCAGAATTATGATTATTTTTGGAGAGGGGGTTCATTGGAATGGAGGATCATGAAACTGTTTGCTATAATAAAAATATATCCTGTTTGGGAGGTAGTTATATGAGGATAAAAATATTTATTGAATTTTATTGACCTGTATATTTCACTATGTGTAGATTTTACTTCAATTATAATGAATCTAATGGGTAGCTCAGATACATTTTAGATATAGATAAATAAAGTAAATAAAGTCACTTTCTTCCCATTATCAGCAGCAGCAACAACAAAAAAGCTATTTCTCATGTTTTACTAGAAATCAATTAAATCAAAATTCCTGGCAGTAGGCCCTGGGCAGTGGTATTTTCTAAAAAGCTTTCCTGGTGATTCTCATGTGCAGGCAGTGTTGAGAGCCACTGGTATAACATAATGTATTTGGGAATAACTGAGCTAGGTCAATAGCTAGAAAAATTAGTAGAATCTATATAATTAAATAATTAATATAATTGTTATGGATTGAATGTGTCCCCCAACATTCATATGTTGAAGCCTCGGCCCCAGTTGTGACTGTGTTTGGAGATAAGGCTTATGAGGAGGTGATAAAGGTTCAGTGAGGTCATGAGAATTGAATCTTAATCTGAGACAGCTAGAGCCCTTATAAGAAGAGAAAGAAAAATTGTAACTCCATCCACCATGTGAGGACACAGAGAGAAGGTAGCCTTCTTCAAGCCAGGAAGAGAGTTCTCACCAGAAACTGAATTGACTGGCAGCTTGATCTTAGACTTTTCAGCCTCCAGAACCATGATACAATAAATATGTTGTTTTAACCATCCAATCTATGGTAATTTGTTATGGCAACTCAAGCAGACTAACAAAATTTCTATGCTTGGAAATGAAGATTTGAATGAACAAATTCGCAAACAAAACCATTCATTATTAACTATATTTGCTTTTATATATCATGTTGGAACACTGATATTTCTATTTACCAAATAAATGAATTTGATTTTACCTAGGTTCTGATTTAATAATTTATTCTAATTTATTTATTAAAAAATTTTATTGATTGATTTTAGCGAGAGAAGAGGGATGAGAGAGTGAGAAAGACAGGAACATCGATTCATTTCTGTATGTGGTCTGACTGCGGATTGAACCAGCAATCTCTACAATTTGGGACAATGCTTGAACCAACCAAGTTATCCAGCCAGGGCCAACTTGTACTAATTTCTGAGTAGTTTATAACTTAGAAGATTTTAACTGAGTAGTAAATCATTTAATTTAAAATATGATCAGATGCACACAGCATTTAAAAGTCAGCCACATTCACAGGTATTCTAATGAAACTCAAATAGCTTTCCCTGAATTCAATAAAAACATGTTCAGGTTCACAAAACAACGATGATTCAGTAATTATATATGATTTCATCAGTAACAACCCAGGCCAAAGAGGTTTCCTTCTTGGAAGAAAATGAATTTTTATGTAAGTCGAAAGCTTTTTGTTTGTTTATTTTAGAGAGAGGTAAGAGACAGAGAGACAGAAACACTGAGATGTTCCTCTATGTGCCCTGACCAGAGATTAAACAGCAACTGCTGCACTTCAAGATGATGCTTCAACCTACTGAGCTATCTGGTTAGGGTTTAATTTATTTTTTATTGATTTTTAAAGAGACAGAGAGAGGAAGGAAGAGAGAGGAGAGAGGGAAGCATTCATTTGTTGTTCCATCTACTTGTACATTCATTGGTTGCTTTCCATGTGTGCCCTGATTGGAGATTGCACCTGAAACCTTGTTATTTTGAGAGAATGCTCTAACTGACTGAGCTAACTGCCTAGGGCTGAAGTCGAAAGTTTGGTTTCACTTTTCTTTTTAATGTGGAATAAACTGAAATCTATCAAAACCTCATCTTCATTTTTGAAATACCAATTAGAACGAAAACTTATATTTGGCTTCTTTGCTTTAATTGTTTTTTAATGTTATTAGAATTTTTTAGTTGTTTGGCCTGAGAGTTAATATAAGTTAATCATATAGCCATGATTACTAGTAGGTACATTTCAATGAAAAAAATTATGTTTTTGTATTATTGGCTTACATGAAAAAATGTACTACAAACAGGCCCTGGCCGGTTGGCTCAGCGGTAGAGCGTCGGCCTAGCGTGCGGAGGACCCGGGTTCGATTCCGGCCAGGGCACACAGGAGAAGCGCCCATTTGCTTCTCCACCCCTCCGCCGCGCTTTCCCTCTCTGTCTCTCTCTTCCCCTCCCGCAGCCGAGGCTCCGTTGGAGCAAAGATGGCCCGGGCGCTGGGGATGGCTCTGTGGCCTCTGCCCCAGGCGCTAGAGTGGCTCTGGTCGCAACATGGCGACGCCCAGGATGGGCAGAGCATCGCCCCCTGGTGGGCAGAGCGTCGCCCCTGGTGGGCGTGCCGGGTGGATCCCGGTCGGGCGCATGCGGGAGTCTGTCTGGCTGTCTCTCCCTGTTTCCAGCTTCAGAAAAATGAAAAAAAAAAAAAAATGTACTACAAACTTACAGATAGGATATCTAACATGTCATCAGTGTCAAAACTGAATTAAGAAATAAAATAATATTACTAAAAAATCAGTAGGATTTTTATACCCTTTTTAAAAAGGTCTCAAATTTTCAAGGAACATAACACTTAAAATGTTGCATTTTGATAGAATAGGAACCTTAAAGCCACTTTTCATCTGAAAGTTTAAAATTGTTTGGAGATTTATTAATAATTAATTTATTTATACATGTAATATCTTTTAAACTGAGCATTTTATATATACAAGATACCATCCTATATGTTGTAAAAAAGTTTAAGGATGAAGTAGACATCTAGTGGGGTGTAATGTGAGGAAATAAGACATACACACAAATAGCAGGAATATTACTTCATGATTTAGGTGCAGACAAATTAGTGAGTTCAAAGAAAGAAGAAATTTCCTTCAAGTGAGAGAATCAGGGAAGATTTCATTGTTGAAAAGAGAAATTTTGAGCATAGTATTTTGACTCATTTATTCTAATCCTTGCCGTCCTCATTTTAAAAGTAGTGTTATTGATAGTTATTATCTGATAAGACAGTTGAGAATGTTCAATTAGATAACATACACAAAGATCACAGCACAGCCTTAGTTAAATAAAAGTACAATTAATGTTAGCTCTTGGGTGTTAAAATCTTTATTATTATTATTTATTCCAGTATCAATACTAAGGATTACTGCCACATTTATTTCTTTAGCCCATTCTTCTCTTCTTGTTCAGATCATCTTTTTAATTGCAGATTCAATCTCTCCACCTTGCATTCCAATAATGGCTAGTATTCATTCAGTCAATCAATGATATTTACTGAGTATCTACTATATTCCAGTGTTCTGCACTGGGGATATGCTGAGTAAACCAAGGAGTCAGTCATACAAACAGGCAATATAATATTATGTAATACATACTATAATAGAGGTAAATAACAGGAGTAATTAATGTTTTGCAAGTGGGGATTGAGGTCTCTAACTTGAACCCCATTCTGGGCCCTAGTACCACACTTGGCACATATTAGTCTTTAATAAACATTTGTTGAATTAAGTGAAATCAAAGCTGGAAATGAAGGAAGAAAAAGTATTAGCTGGCAAAGGAGTTTAGAGATACAGTGGCTATTTTCTAATGTTAAGAAATGTACAAAGACAATGGACTAAGGAGTGCTTGAGGCGGTCTTCAGACAAATATTTCACAATGGCTAGAGTAAGTACAACTCATTATAGGATCTCAGTAAACATTGATTCTCTTCCCTTCTTCTTCTTTTTTTTTTTTTTTTTGTATTTTTCCAAAGTGAGAAGCTGGGAGGCAGTCAGACAGACTCCTGCATGTGCCTGACCAGGATCCACCTGGCATGCCACCAGGGGGCGATGTTTTGCCCATCTGGAGCATTGCTCCATTGCTGCCAGAGCCATTCTAGGGCCTGAGGCGGAGGCCATGGAGCCGTCCTCAGCACCTGGGCCAACTTTGCTCCAGTGGAACCTTGGCTGCAGGAGGAGAAGAGAGAGACAGAGAGGAAGGAGAGGGGGAGGGGTGGAGAAGCAGATGGGTGCTTCTCCTGTGTGCCCGGACCGGGAATCGAACCCAGGACTTCCACATGCTGGGCCGATGCTCTACCGCTGAGTCAACCTGCCAGGGCTCTTCCTTTCTTACAAAGCAATTTTCCTTATATTATCATAGTTCTCCAACAATCATTTAAATTCACTTGCTAGGCTCTGATTTTACAGATTAGGAAGTTGAGGCTCAGAGAGACTGAAAGATTTACAAAGTCCTGTGGCTTTGGATCACTTCTGTGGGCATGCCATCTTTGCAGCTCCATAATGCCCATCACAAGTTTATTTTAGTATTCTTCTGACACTGTTTTGAAATACTTAAAAAGTTTATGTTTGAATTTGTTCTTTGTAAGTAAAGTCCAATGGGACAGTGGAGTATGTGTGTGAGTAGACAATATACATGCCATATGTGTGTATGCTGTTCCCTGCTATCCCATGAACACAGAAATCTGGTGTGGGATGTATGGAAGTTCAGTAAGACTGACTATAAGCAAGTACAAGGTAAACATATTGTGGCTATAACTGAGTAAACCTTCTGTTCAGAGCAGAATCTTCTTTGAATGCAAAAAAAAAAAAAAAAGAAAGAAAAGAAAAAAAAGGCAACAGTGTTCCAAGAAACATAAATAAGCAAGAAACTCTATTATATCCTTCTATACTATGAGATACAAACCTATCACTCCATTTTTTTTATCAGTAAGTTGAAGGGAGAGTGTTGGTAGAATGTAAGTTGTCAAGAAGCACAGATGAGTAAATTTTGTGCAACACTTTTACTGTTTTCATAATAGTGGCATACATGGGTATGTATAGGCTAAATGCTATTACATTTGCACTTTAGGCTGGTATTGCTCAGTATAAAGATAAATGGCAAAATTCATGCTAATAATTCAAACTGAAATTTTTTACTTACAGTAACATTAAATAGCAAATAAAAACATCATAACACGGTGAGAGAGAAACTGCTTCCTTCATTCTCTCATGAATATTACTCCCCGGGGACACCTTCAGTAAACTTCTAGCACAAAAATTTCTGCTTCTGATTTTCTTTCTCATGAAATCCAATCTAGGACATCAACCAGTAAACACTAAATTTTGACATATGTGTCCTGTATTGTTCAAGTAGACAATTTACAGTGTCTGAATTCACTAAATGTTCAGTTTTTTGCTTTACTTTCACTGTAGCCATAGCTGGAATTACCTTTACTTCTAGCCATACCCAGTGAGATCTGCTATTTTAGTGTTTTACTCTCTGGAGGCAATTTCCAGGTACAGTACTTGCTTTCAGAGCCTTTGCTAAACTAGAGAAACCATAATTTCTAAGTATGCCATGAACCTTCATTAAAGACATTTAGAAAGTAACAACAACAAAATAGACCTAGAATGAAGTTCTGGCTCTTGTAAGCATTTTCCTCACTCAAGGAGAGATGTATTATTAAAGTCAGTCCTTTAGGGCTTTAATTAATCTTTCTGAATCACTTTAAAGAAGTTACTAAACAGCCATGTCTCTTTTTTCATCTTACAATGTTTTGGGGTTAGATTTACTCTGAAGTATTTAACTCAAACTTTCTAAACTGTCATTTACATGACTATTCTTTACACAGAGTTATTAGGGTGCAGTTTAGCTATAAAAACCATTCTTACTCCTGTTCTTTTAATTAAAATAAAACACTAAATATGTAGGTGACCCAAGCACAAGTTGGTACTGTCCCAGAACAAGTCTGCTGTGTACAATGGCATTTCTCATGAGTAAGTGTAACAATCTGTAACTCATTTCAGAAGCATTTGGCTGACTAAACCTGAACTTTTGGCTAGCAGAATTAGGAAGATAAAAAATATATCTTCTGAGTCATCAGCTCATAGGTAAATATATACATTTTAACAAAGAAAAAGCCATTCATATAGAGGCAATTTGATAATTTTAAACCGTTTATATTTCCCAGTCTGTATCAATTCCTGGATATTGGTAATTAGCAGAGGACAAGTATAACACAAATTTAAAGAGCAGGCATCCTTATTTTGATTTGATAGTGGACAACACCCTTTCTCTCTTCTCTTTCTCCTTGCTCACCATCACTTTACACAGCACGTGTATACAACACTAAACTCTGTCTCTCAGTTTTACCTGTCAAAAAAACTAACTGGGTACAATAAACAAACAAACAAATCATGAAAAAACCCACCTCATAACAAAAGGCAGCTCTGTGTGTCCAAAGTGAGACGAGCACAGTTGTTTATAACATGTAAATCCAGAGCCGCATGAGCCACACGTCTTTCCGAGTGCACGGCTGGCAGACCCCTGGGTGCTAGTTGGTTGTGCTGAGGTAGTCATTCTTGTTGCACATTGTCACACAGGTAGTTATTCTTGTCATGTATATGACTTGTGGCAATTTATAGTGCTGAGTTACAGTAAGTAGTATGTGAAATTAAGCATGGTTCCTTTGCTGGTTGGGAAATAAAAATAAAATAAAGAGAAAAGAGGGAAGCAAGATAAAAAGAAAGGAGGGAACAGAGTGTAAACCTGTTTTTTGTTTGTTTGTTTGTTTTTAGGTGAAAGGAGAGGAGATAGTGAGGCAGATCCAGGGATGTGCCCTGATGGAAATCTACCCAGCAACCCCATCTGGAGCAGATTCAAGTACGAGCTATTTTTCCCACCTAAGGCTGAGGTGCCCAGACCAACAGAGCTATCATCTATCTTCAGTGCCTGGGGCCACACTAGAACCAATCAAGCCACTGGCTGTGAAAACAGACAGAAGGAGGAACGGGATAGGGAGAGAAGCAGATGGTTGTTAAGCTTGATTTTAATGAATAAAGGAAGTTAATTCACAAGATGACATTTTCTTATCTGACACTTTACTCTGGCCTACATGATTTAAAGTTTTGGATGCTATTGTTAAGAACTCAGCTCACTTCTTTCTCACCTACTTTTGCTCAGAAAAGTTTCAGACAGGGTCAACTAAATTAAACAATTAAATGCAAGCTGTGTATTTGTTTATATTCTCTGATCTATTGATACAAATAAGCTAAACAACTGAACACTTCAACCTAAATATGATCAACATCCATAATGAGATAAAATACATAAGGCAGAGGAACATATATTTAATTAATATACTAGAGATGCCCTAGAACTGAAATATTTTTAAAAGGAACAAATAAATAAAATATACTTTGTGACTAAGGGGTAATATTTATAGTTTATTGTCACAAGAAGTAGTATATAATGAAAATACAAAAACTTGAAAAGAATGAATTTCTAGATGAAATTGTAAAGCATCTCGACCAATTATCTTGGCTGTTTGCTGTGCCAAAGTGGATGATTTGCAGGAGGACTCTCAGAAGTCACTGGCAAAGCCTTAAGACTGCTACCTGGCAAAGGCACCGTGCCCCTTGCTACCACAAGAGCAATAATAGTGCCTTCTCTTCTACCTTCCAAACCTCATGCAAGAGTCTCTTATTGGAGGACTTTAAACCAGAGCACTTGTCTAGGAAATGTAATCTCTAGGCTTCTAGGCTCTGCTTTCAGGGAACCAGTAACTACAGCAGTGCCTTCTATCTGCTATCCAGAGTGAAACTAGATCCATTCAGATCGGACCAGATAGATCCAACAAGATACAGGATCTGAATCTTCTGTTCTTATGAAAGAACTAGGCTTTCCTGGAACCATCAATGGGTTTAACAATCTTTACGGCATTTTCATTCTCTAAGTAACATAATCACACAAATGTGTAAGAGCTGTATTTTTACTAAAGTTAAGTGATTTTTTAAACCATTAATTCTGCTTAAAGGTCTTGCTGTATGTGGATACCTCTCGGTTGACATCCCCACTAGGAATAGGGAGTAGTGAGGAAAGGTTTTGGATATAAGGGGATAACTAGTTTACCGAAGGTAGGCAGACTGGGACCAAAATCATCTTAGTAAAAACGTATGTAACAATATAGACTAGAAATTTCCTCTCCTGCAACTCTGAAGCTTTCCTGTCCTGTGACTCAGTTTCCTCTACGAGGGGGCTATTATTGCAGTTGGCAGGGTAGCCAGGGGAAGGAAATGCTTGCTCACCTTCGCTGTGTTTAGAATAACCACTCCACATCAAAGGGGTGACTCACTCTGACCACTTGCCAGCCATGAGCTTGCTTTCTACCTCCCACCACCTCTTGCTGGCTGTGCTGTTCTTGGCTAGAGAGGCCTTCCATTAGCAAGTCCAGGTTTGTGGAGTCTGGCACACTTACCTCCCTGTATGACGAGGCTTCCGGAGGTGGGATGCTCTGCAGGTTGGGATCTGAAGGTGACCACCAATTTACCTGACCTGTGGTTCAAAGTATATGATTCAAGGACAAGAAGCTGGGCTTTTACTTCTCCTCAAAGAGCACACAGGGAAATGGAATAATTTTCCTCCTTATTCCTGCTAATAGTACACATGTAACCTGAAAAGGTAGGAGTACCTACTGTTGTTGGTTTTCTAGAAACATGTTGCTGCTGGAAACTCCAAAAGGCATCAGGTTCATCTTGGCGAGCTCAGCAGTGTTTAGTACAGTGTGGGGCAGATGGAGGGTGCTCAGAAAAGATTTATTCAGGGTGGATATGCCTCTGTCTGGATGGAAGCCATTTCAGAGTAAAGAACTGCACTTCACGCAGTCTTACAGAATCCACATTTCCTTCAGTAAAATCTACTACCAGCTGCAATATGGAGGAGAATGTGGTTATGGAAAAATAAATGGCTTTGGAATGCATAGAGATGGGTTTGAGATTAGGAACTCTGGGAAAACCCCTTAAATTCTTACCAGATCAATGTGCTGAAGGAGTGTGGGTCAGACTGGCCTGTAGTAGCACTTATCTCAGACTGTTCGCCACTTACTTCCCTAACTTTCAGTTTCCTCATGTAAGAGAGTAACAATGAACTTTTCCTCTTAAGCTTGTTGCAAAGATTAAGATAACATGAACAATGCTCTAAAGACACTAGTATTCAGTAAATATTAGTTTTCCTCAGAACCTGTTTCCTACATTGGAAAAAGGGAAGAATAAACCACACCATGCTCTGCTGCAAATGGATATTACAGGTCAAAGGAGGCAGCAAGGCGAAAGTGCTTCCCAAGCATAATTTATTGGAACCATCTAAATCCCATCCCCTTCTCGAGTGCGTCAACCTGGGCTTGGTGTTGTGGTCTTTGCGCATAGTCCTTGGCAACTTGTGTGTAGATTTAACACACCAGTATTCAGAATGTCTATGGCATATGATTACTTCCATTCATAATGAGTATCGCAACCTGCACATGTTAAAGGAGCATTATCCAAGGTATTTTAGCATTGAATGCTCACACTACCCCTTTCCTGCATGTTAAAGTACTTAGGGGAACTGAGATCTACTGCAGGGATATGGCTCAATCGTGTTGAGATGGTCCCAGGACTGACACATTAAAGCCAAACCCTCCCAGGACTGTGCTGGCAATAGAATGACCTGCCCAGGTTTGAGCAAAGCTCCTCTAGACCCACCTTTCCTTTCAGGCAGCCAGCAAGCCTTTTCTGGCCTATCCTACTAAATAAAAATGCTCTGAGTGGGGGGGGGGGGGTTGGTGTAAATAGGTTTATATATTATCCCGATGGCCTCATTATTACTCATAGGCAATTGGAAAATTTCCAACCTTCTCTACCTGACCCTAGTTACCTAAGGGATTTGAACTGACAACTGCTATCAAAAAGAGCCTATCCAAATACTATTAGCTCTCATTCAACACACATTAAGTGGAACCATTAGGGACAAGGGGTGGTACACAGTAAAATAAAGTCCTTGTGCCTCAGAAAAAGATCAATTTAGGTTTAAATCCTAACTATGCCACTATTTGTATGTTCCTGGGCATGTTAATTAACCTCAGAGCATCACTTACTGATCTATAAAGTAAAATCAAATCTCTTTACAATGTTGTGAGGAATAATAATAAAGATTTTTGCACATAAGACTCCCCAGTAGTAATGTGTTCAATAAATGCAGCTATTATTAGTATTGTTTTCTTAATATTCTGAACATTTCTAGCTCGTCTTTGGCTGTCCCAATCACACAAAGGTGCTGTATTATGCAGAGAAAGTCAGAAAGTGCTTTGTAAAGCCATAAATATAAAGTTACTATGGTTATTTCAAGAAAAAGCACTTGAGATCCAAGAAATACTGAAGGTTATGCTAAATAACCTTCTTTGTTAGACTATAGAATGAGAAGAAAAAAAAGGAATTAGTTTAAGACATAACTGAGGTTCATTTTTTTATATGCTAATACGTATCACTGTGGTATTTCTAAAGTAAATTTTGTTTGGTGGTGTTTATTCATGTGTACCTGTGTGTGCACGTATGTGTGTGTGTGTGTACGTGCATACATCAAAAATTTTTACTTGGCTGAACAATTTTCATTTTACTGATTCTTAAAGAAGGAAAGAAGAGCAAAAGTAGATTTTACTTTTAATAGCTTATCAAAAAATTTTCAGGAAAATTGACCATACCAACAGGATAATAATGAAGCTAAAAATATCTTAAAATCTCTAGCTGGGTGTATTTACACGTTATACCCAAGATGCACAGGCTTAGAAAATTGTTCACATTAACTAAGTTATTGAATCTTTCTTTATCTCTGAGTAATGATTAACTCTTTAAAAGTTGTATTTTATTACTAATCTGAAAAAACCATACTTATTTGGAGGCATTTATTCTCAGTAAGCTGTCTTAATTAAAAGTCCAACATTGGGCTTGGTTGTGACAACATAGTCAATGTAACAAGGAGGTTAATAGAATACTTGAGTAATTTGATCTGTAAAGATAGCTGATATTGGTATGTGTAACTCAGTACCCCAAGTTTTGTGGTAAGTTTTATTTGCCTGACTTGCCCAAGTAATTACATCAAATTTCCACATCACTTGGCTGTGTAGGCATAGTGAAGATTTTTAGCTTGTGCTCAGCAAGTTGAGAAAGCCTGACTTGCATAATTAGTATTCTGCTTTTAAAACATCTATCTATGAATGCTTAACTGAATAATATGCCTGAACTTGTTTTTTTGGAGTTTCTTATGTGGGTTGATATTTGCCATCCATAACTGTAGTGCTTTATGAGCTGACCTAGGAATATACATCTTTATTAAAGTTGTTTCTCTCTCCCTCCCTCTTTTTCTTCTTTGTTTCCTCCCTTTTTACTTCTTTCAAATATTTTTTTGCAAAATCATATAATGCTGGAATTTGGTAAGACCATAGCAATTGTAACTACTTTGTGTTTCACAAATTTTATTAATTCCCACACCACATTCACAGATTTCTATATATCTATATACTTATTGGCCCTGGCTGTTGGCTCAGTGGTAGAGCGTCAGCCCTCCTGTGGATGTCCTGGGTTTAATTCCCAGTCAGGGCTCACAGGAGAGGCAACCATCTGCTTCTCCACCTTTTTCCCTTTCACTTATTTCTCTCTTTCTCTCTCTTCACCTCACACAGCCATTGCTCGATTGGAGTGAGTTGGCCCCAGTTGCTGATGATGGTTTTGTGACCTCTCCTCAGGCTCTAAGAGAAAGCTCAGTTGCTGAGCAACAGAGCAATGTCCCAGATGGGCAGAGCATTGCTCTGTAGGGGGCTTGCTGGGTGGATCCCAGTCAGGCAATAGTGAGAGTCTGTCTCTGCCTCCACTCATCTCACTTAATTAAAAAAAGAAAAAAGAAAAAAAGATATTTATTTAAATAAATTTTTAAAAAGCCTTAAATACATTTTTAAATATATTTTTAAAAACTATATTGAAAAATCATATATTTAACATGAAGATTTCATTTTTCTGATAAACAATAAAAAATGTATAATGAAGAGAGCAAATTTATATATGTACCACCTAAAATCATGTTATTTAGCTTTAGGAAGTACTGTTCTAGTCTGGCTTTCAAATGAGAAAGCTGAGGTCCAGATAATTAAAGTAATGGTTTTTAGAGGCACAGAGTAAGTTAGAAGCAGTTATTTGTTGAAGACATGCTTTTGGTTATTTAAATCCAGGCCTTTGCTACTACATTACACTGACTTATGATGTCAATTACCTCCAGACAGAGCTTGTAAAATCACTAACTAAAATGTTATAGAAAAGCCATCAGTGGCAAAGCCATAAAAACAGCCCATCTTCCTATTTTTTGTCCTCGAATAACTCAGGCCCCCAAAGGACCACAGATGCTTCAAGACAGTGGTCCTCAAACAAGAGTACTGATTATAGGATTTTACAAAGATTTTCCATGAGCATGGATAGTGCTAAGGATGTTTTCAGAGCCACATCTTTCCTGCAAATTTTTCCCTAAGGAAGTCTGTGATTAAGACATCCTAATTCATAACTGCCTTTTTGCCATACTACAGACGAAAGTAACGATTTTCATCCCCCTCATTGCCCTGGAGTGGAACACCTTAGTAGTGACAGCAAACACATGGATACCTGAAAATTACTGCACCATCCCGGTGTAAGAGAGGAAAAGTGGAAGAATTTCATGTGTGGCTAACCAATCACAGGTAGTCTCTAATATATTGCTTTCCACAAAAAGGAAAGAGAACTAAACAAATTTTAAGTTGCTAGATTTATAAAATTAATTTTGCATAATAGATCAATATATGAATTTGGGCATAAAAGTTGTTCAAAAGTCTAAGAATTAAGTTTTATAACTATAATAAAAGTCCTTCCAAACTCATTTACAAATAATGTGTTTAACACTAACCTCAATTAAAATAACAAAAATAGAATTAATACTAAATCCATAACTCATTCTAGTAGTAAATAATATTCATATATAGATTCATAAGGAAAAAAATTGGCCCAATCCATCTCATTAAGGATAGATATCTGCCTGACCAGGTGGTGGTACAGTGGATAGAGCGTCAGACTGGGACGCAGATGACCCAGGTTCAAAACCCTGAGGTCGCCAGCTTAAACGCGGGCTCATCTGGCTTCAGCACGAGCTCACCAGCTTGAGCAAGGGGTCACTGGTTGAATGTGGGATCATAGACATGTCCGCATGGTCACTGGCTTGAGCCCAAAGGTCATTGGCTTGAACCCAAGGTCTCTGGCTTGAGCAAGGGGTCATTTGCTCTGCTGAGGCCCCTCCCCTCCCCAAAGGCACATATAAGAAAGCAATCAATAAACAACTAAGGAGCCGCAATGAAGAATTGATGCTTCTCATCTCTCTCCCTTCCTATCTGTCTGTCCCTATCTGCCCCACTCTCTGTCTCTGTCAAAAAAGAGAGAGAGAGAGAGTGAGAGAGATCCAAAAAGAGGGTTTTTTAAAAAAATATTACTTTGTATTTAAATTTTAATGTTTATCCATATTTAATTATATTAAATGTAATTCAATGGTACAATCTATTGTGTTCATTTTTTTTTTTAATTGAGAAGAAGGGAGATAATGAGACAGACTCCCGCATGAGCCCTGACCAGGATCCACCCAGCAACTCCGATCTGGGACCAACTCTCTAATCAACTGAGCTATTCTCAGCACCTGGGGCCAGTGCTCAAACCAATCAAGCCACTGGCTGAGGAAGAGGAAGAGAGAGAAAAAGGGAAGAGGGAGGGAAAGAGAAGTAGATGGTAGCTCCTCATGTGTGCTCTGATCAGGGATTGAACCCAGGACATCTGCACACCAGGCCAATGCTCTATCCACTGAACCAACCAGCCAGGACTATTTTGTTCTATTTTAACTACTAATAATTCTAATATTACTCAGGAGAAATATTTTTTAATATTAAAACCTATTAGGAAGTTTAAAAACTAAATGTAGCTTATATTTTTTTCTGCAAACGAATATAATAAAGTCATTAATAAAGGACTTTCAAGAATAAAATTATATTAGTTACATGAATAAAAGTATATGAAATTAGAATAAAACTTGGTGAAGAAAAGAAAAATAAGTTCAAAACACAAAAGGAAGATTTAAATTTTCTTCAATTGTTAAATAAGAGCTTATTTAAAACTGCAATTTTTTTAGAGTATCAAATCACTTTGGTATTTATATTCTTTAAGATGCACTTCTAATTATGGAACAATTTTATTTTAAAAAGTTAACATTCAAAATAAATTTGAAATTTCATAATTCATAATTATTTATATTTTGGACACATTTTAGATGTCACCTTAAAGTTCTGCAAGATTTGTATAACTTTTCAAATTCCTTTAGGAAATATACAAACAGGAAGTTTGAAGGCCATTGCGTTCAGGGCTGGAATCAGTTTGTAGGTGGTAGACTGCTTCAAAGAGTATTCTCTGCCTCATACTGGTTTCTGAGAAATGAGAACAGTTACCATCCAAAGAAGCGTTCTAGTATCTAGGTGCTGCTAGAATTCCTGCGACAAACCTTCAGATATCCAGGACCTAAGTGAGTTTGGATGCTCTGTGACTTGTGTGCCTATCAGACTAACATCTACTAGAAAGTCCACAACCTGATAGAGAGGAAGCTGCGCTGGTTGTAGAGACGTCTTCTCCAGCCTCCCATACGACTATTAAATGTGACTCTGTATTGAACAGATAAAATAAGATGGTTCTTTCTCACATTCTTCTATAAATTGGAACAATCTAAGACAGATAAGATTAGAAATGATTTGAATAAGAAAAACAGCGGCATGCATTTAAAATGCATGTACATCCATAAAAAAAAAATGCACTTTTAGCAGTTGTATAACCATGATATTGTTTACTTATTAAACATTTTTAGTTTAATTTAGTATTGAAGTTTACATTGAAGTTGTCTTTAAATAGTTAATTCAGATTATAATTTTTACTCTAGTACCAGTTCTTCTATGCCAGAAAAATACAATTTATTTATATTCTCACCTAGCAACATCATGTCACCCAAAGCTTATAATTATAAAATATACATGAAGTTTATTTGAATTTTCTAATTTTTATGGGCTTTCTTTCTTTCTTTCTTTCTTTCTTTCTTTCTTTCTTTCTTTCTCTTACAAGAAATAAAAGAGAAAGACAGGAAAGGCAAATTTTCCTCATACATTTAAAATGATTCAATTTTTAAATATAAAAGTACAGAAATTGCTAAAAATTATTTTCATTAAATCAGTAATTTTGAAGGCTACCAGGGCATTAGACCTATCTCAGTCTAATGGCCTCCTTGTTTAAATACTTCAACAGAATAATTATGAGTGAACATATTTGCTGAATATACAGTTCATAATAAAATTATCAATATTTTCTATATTCCAGCAGCAACAAAGATTTAGAAATTAAATTTTTTTAAGGTATTTGATAATAACATACAAACTGTCTATCTGGAAATAAGAATACCAGGAAATCTATCACAATTCTATACAGAAGAAAAAAATCTTCATTGACAGATATTAAAGGACACAAAAAATGGCAATATATACCATATTTATGAATTTGAAGTCTCAGTAATTATAAAGATGACTGAACAATCTTATCTGAAATCTGAACAAATTATGCTTTTTATTTTCTTTGACTTTTATTCTTAGACCTTGGCATATTGATTCTGAAGTTTATATGAAAATATATGCAGCAATGCAAAAATTGAGAGGGATACTCCCTCTATCAAATACCAAAACTTGATTACTAGAGTAATCAAGTATATCTATGTACTCAAAGAGAGGCAGAATTTAAAAATCCAGAAAGAAGACCCATGTATATAAGGATACATGCTTTACAGCAAAGGAGGCCTAACAGAGCCCTGGAGAAAGGACAAGGGAGGTCTACTCACAATATCAACCTTGAATCCAGAAAAAAAAGTAATTTACTTGGACCCTCCTTCTCATCACTGACATAAAAATAAACTCCAGGTAATTACAGAGCTATACATGAGACATAAAATAATAAAGCTTTTAGGAGATAATGTAAGCAAATATTTTTATGTCAGAGAAAGATTTCTTAAACAGTACATAAAGCAAATTAAGAACACAAGAAAAAAGGTTATCCATTTAATTACATTCAATATAAGAACCTTTAAAAGAAACATTTCACAATGTATATGCATTTCAAATCATCACATTGTATACCTTAAATATATACAATTTTTATTTATCAATTATATCCCAATAAAGTTGATAACAAATACACACAAATAAAAAAAACACAAAAACAACATCATGAGAGTAAAAAGGCAAGCCACATATTAGTAGAAATTTGTAACTTTGTATCTGACAAAAAACATACCCAGATTAAAAATATGTATATAAAAGTACAAAAATTGCTAAAAATTATTTTATCAAATTAATCATTTTAATCGACTTACAAACATTTCAACACAATTGTAGGATAATGAATGATAGTTTTTATCTTCACAGCAATATAAAATACAAATTTCATACTGTTCTATTAATTCTCAATTATATTAAAAAGTTATTGACTTTCCCCAAGAGTATTTTCATTTTGGAAGAAACAAAACAACAAGTAATGAAATCTAACACTCCATGAGCACATTTACACACATTCCTTTTACAGAGCTGAGAATCTGGAAATAAACCTAATATCAACACCAATATACTCCTTTGTGATGGCCTCTTATCTTCAATTATTACAAATTTCCCTTATGCCACTTATATTCCATTCCAAAATGTTGCAAGGAAACCATGGAAACTATCACAGGAAGAAAAATAATAGGAAATAATACTTCCATTTAGGAAAATTTATTTCTGTGATAGACTTGTAAGAAATTTATTATAAATACCATATTGCTTGGAATATGAAAAACCTGAAAATCTTCCAAGCAGTTAAGAGAAGACATCATTCTTGAGTATGAATTGCTTTTTCAAATTGAAATGTCTTCAGATCATGTTAATAAATAAAATTGCCAGATACCCCAGTTGTTTCACTTACTTTACTGATCCAGATGATTTTTTTAAAAATTCAGTAGAGTCAAGAGTTTTACTGGTGTCACAAAGATAAAATGCTCCAAGATATGTATTAACCCATTTCAAAAAAAAAAAATCCCAGGATTCATCCATAGAATATGATCGACGAGTACGATGACAAATTTTGGATTGAAGCTTAGGTAGGTGCAGCATAGTATTCAGGTCATTTACTTCTGAGAAAGGAAAAGATGAGTAACACCTTGCCTTTCTGATAAAAATCATGCAGAGCTCCATGCTTCATTCAGTTTTTAGTATATTTAGCTATGATATTCATAATAACTATGTTCCAAGTTGATTAAGGTTTAATCACAACTGACTAAGCAAGTGGGCATGAAAGACAGAAAGAATAAGTCATAATGACTCTCTTATACATAGTCTTACAATATTCAAGGATTTAGAGGCTCAGATTTCTACCCTCCACAGCAATGTTTAGCTTACCTCTTCTATAGATGATCAATTAACTTGAGGCACATAGAGAAACTGAAATTTCTAAAAATTCTACTAATATTTATTTAGTAGCCCTGGTGTTAATCTAGAACTCTGCTAACTTTTTCATAATGGTTAAGAAAGGAGCTGCTTTGTTTACCTCATACACACTTCTCAAGACCCCATTCTGGGTCTGACTCTGAAGTTTTGGTCTGAGGTTAAATGCCCTGTCCCAGGTGAATGTGAAAGAAACGCAAGAAAACTGAGCATGACCTGTCCCTCTGTCTCCAGATCAGCCAGAAAAGTAGCACTCAGCTTCCCTGTGCAGCCCTGTGGAATCTTGTCACTTTCGGCGGGTTTAGGCAAGTCTGGTCTTCAGCCCTTGGTTTGGCAGGCTGTGGGACAGGAGAATTTAACAAATTAAGCTCTTATCCTTTGCAATGGAAGACTATCTTTGAATATGAGTAGGAATTAGCTGAATCATTTGGATGTCATTAAGATTTGTAAACTAAGTATCTGCTTAATTATCTGTTTAAGTATCAATGTCAACGTATAATCTTTAGCCTACTTAGAACAATGAAAAAAGAAACCAAACAGTTCTTTCTTACAGTTTTATGTAAGATTTATGTAAATCTATCAAGTTAGATTTCCAACATTTTTTATTAAGATACCCAAATATGTGGTATTTTCTTCTATTTCACATCTAACAAAAGCATGTTACTTAGCTACATAAGGTAGGAGTAATTAAAGAGCAACGCAGAGACACATTTGTGAACACTTCCAGGAGCGTGAAGCTCACAGCTTGACAGTTTTCTTTCAGGTCTCTTAATTAGGCCAAACTACTGTAAATATGAATTCACAAATACAGGCAGTCCCCAGGTTACAAATGAGATAGGCTCTGTAAGTTTATTCTTAAATTGAATTTATTTTTACTCTTCTCTGTATATAAATACTTAAACATTTTCAAATCTACAGAATGTATCTTGTTTGTACCCTGGCGACTGCCTATAATGAAAAAAGGAGAAAAAGAAAAATCCCACCTTTTATAAACAACAATTCATTGTGAGACTTTTATTGGTTTAGGTACACGCAATTTAACTTACAAAGCCAAGACTCCACTGGTAATAAAGGAGAAAACCCAACTTCTTTGAAAACTGAACTCAGAGATAAGAAATTTCTTTTTTTTTTTATAAATATAAAACCTAATTACCCTTTCCTTGATCACATTTTTGGAGAGAACTATAATTGTCCCATTAGTTTATCACATTAGAAATGTAAGAGACAGTAAGTATCATTCTGATATTTAGTAAATGCACATGTAAGGATTTTTCAAAAGGGTAGTTGCCTCTCGATTTTAATTAATGTTATGTTCAACATTCTATTTAGAAATACATTTCAAAGCAGGAAGAGAGCTATTCATTTTCGTGAAATGTTGTTGCTCTTGGTTACCCCTCATTGGAAATAAGTGTTATACCTGATTTGTTCAACTTGCCTTTCCTTCCATTTTCCCACCCATTGACCCTGTAGAAATATTTGGACAAGTCTAATGCTTTCAATCAAACTACAAAAACACTATAATAAATGCAGCCGAGTAAAAAAAAACAAACCCATTTTTAAAAACTTTGTTACTTGCCAGTTAAAAGAAATGTGTCAGGTTTGAAACAACATGATGATAATTTTTTATCTAGTAATTAAAAAAAAAGATTTTATTTATTGATTTTTAGAGACAAAAAGCGGGGGTGAGGAGCAGGAAGCATCAACTCATAGTTTTTGCTTCTCATATGTGCCTGGACCTGGCAAGTCCAGGGTTTTGAACTGGCAACCTTAGCATTCCATGTGAACACTTTATCCACTGCGCCACCACAAGTCAGGCTCACCTGTAATTTTAATAACTGATGTTCTTTGTTGTGGCATTGTGTAATTTTAATTTTATAACTTTTTTTGCAAAGTGTGGAGAGAATGAATACCCACCATTCCCATTGCCATTTGGGTTCCAACACTTCTTATAATTTTGCATTTGGACATTCATTTGTCTTATATTTTAGGAAAGTGACATTAAGTTAGAAGAAAAATTGTTACAGATAAGGCACATTGTATATTTCTATTACTCCTACCCATTATGGCCATACTTGTAAAATGACAGAGTGCAAGAGACAAAAGAGACATCGCAAGTCATCTGGTGGCACTCCTTCCCTTTAAAGATAAAATTGAAGCTCAAGGAGCCAGTATGGTTTTGTACAAGGACATAAATTTTGGAGTCAAATAGAACCAGGCTTGAACTCTGTCTTCATAACAATGTAAACTTAAACAAGTTACTTAAACTTCCTGAGCCTTGATGTTCTCCTTTGTGGAATGGGGATAATAATAATTAATGGCTAGGAATGCCTGGAGGACTTCATTAAATTATGTATTTGAATACCTAATAAAGAGTAGCTACTTAGTACTTCTTGGTCTTCTTCCCTTTTCAAGGTAATAATGTAAATTAGTGACAGAATCCTGCTCTAAATTTTGAGCACAACAGACTTTTCTTTTGTGCTCTATCACCATTGCTAACGAGTCCCCAAGGAAGCTTCAGCTCTGGAACTGAAATCTATTTCCTGCCTCTTGCAACCATGTAAGTTTCCCTGTCCCACTTAGGGTAAATTGCTGAGGAAAAGCAGCAGATCAATAGTTCTAGATGGTAGATGCTGACTCCTGTTCAAGGTCACTCTTTTTCATAATGCTTCCTTGCTCTCTAAAAATTTGTGCCAAACTTATTTCTTAAGAATCAGTGGGCTTTCTCTTAAGGCTTTTTAAATGTTCAGTACAAAGCAGATGAGTAATAATGTTTAAAGTACTGAGAAAGCAGGGGAGAACTGGCAGACCAGAAAGTCTACTCATAACAAAAAGGTTTCCACCAAGATGATGATGACCAATAAGTAATCAAGGCTAGTGACCAAAAGAAAAGTCCAGACCTACTAGTATACCACAGTAGACTGTGAGGTGTATGAAAAGTAATGCATCACTAATAAAATACCAGTGTTTTCAAAGACCATATTTAAAATTTTTTATAAATTATAGAATATTTAAGATAATCTTTCTAACAACATTATTTCTGCTCAGTTGCATTTTACTAATTATTTTTTGGAAGAGAGATAAGTTGGCTAGGAAATCATGTTATTAGGATTGGTATTTGGCACAGTAAAGAGTCTACCTTAATTAAGTTGAAGCTTAGAAGAAATCTTACTGCTATACTGAAAATAGAGAGTATGCAAATGAATATATAAATGCAAGGCTCTGTGTGAGAAGTTTGATGTTTGGTAGTAAGGCAGGGCTAACGGAAGTAAGGTGGGCCACCACAAACATCTCTCTTTTGCTGGGAGGAAATATATTATCAGGGCATCTGACTCATATTCTCATTCTTCCTCATACTGTACCCTAACACAGGTGTATAAACATTGAGATAAGGTAAGATGAGGCAAATCACATCCTTTAACTTTCTCCACTTTCCTAACCAAACAGAACAGATGGAAGCCCCACAAGTGGCATAGTGAGGTGGAATCTTAGGCATTTGGACCAAAACCAAACACAGGTAAGATAGAGACAGGGAAATTCTTTGTCAGGTAGCAGGAAATGCAGTTGGACTCTACACTGATTACCAAAGACATTAATCTGAATCTCATTAAATTCAGTATTTCTCATCCAGTTGGGTGGGTATTTCCCAAAGATTGCCTCTAATGCCTTTGCCTGGGGTTCTACCTGTTCTTCCTATTCTACAACAGAATAAAATTTGAAGCAGCAAACTTTAAGTCTAATTACCTACTAGGATAAATAAGAAAATTCTATTTATTTTTAATTATTGAAGTTTATAATATAATCAACTCCTCTTAAGTAAAAGTCACATATAATAAAAGAAAAAAACAGAAACCGAAAATAAGCAGTACAAAAAAGAAGAATGCACATGTGATAGACATAAAGTTTAACACAATAGCCATGATTAACTGCGAAATTAGACTCTGATATGCCTGGAAGCTAAGACAAAAGGTAATTATTTAAAAGTTGCATACTTTGGTCCTGACCGGTAGCTCAACTGGTTAGAGTATCAACTGGATACCCCAGGGTATGGGTTCAAATGGCAAGAGTCAACCAATGGGTGTGTGAATGGGTGGGACAGCAGATTGATGTTTTTCTCCCTTTCCCTTCCTCTGTCTTTCTAAAATGAATAAATACATAAATAAATTTATTAAAATTTGCATATGTACCATACACCAAAATTCATTTGAGAGATATCAAATAAACTAAAACTGTAAAGTTTATAGAAAGAGAAAACATAGGAGAATATCTTTGTGACTCAAGATATTTCCTACAAAGGACTAAAGAAAATACTCACTATAATTAATTGAATAGACCATTAAAATTACAAACTGCTCATCAAAAAATATTAAGGCCCTGGCCAGTTGGCTCAGCGGTAGAGCGTTGGCCTGGCGTGCGGGGGACCCGGGTTCGATTCCCGGCCAGGACATATAGGAGAAGCGCCCATTTGCTTCTCCACCCCCCCCCTCCTCTCTGTCTCTCGCTTCCCCTCCCGCAACCAAGGCTCCATTGGAGCAAAGATGTCCCGGGCGTTGGGGATGGCTCCTTGGCCTCTGCCCCAGGCGCTAGAGTGGCTCTGGTTGCGGCAGAGCGATGCCCCGGAGGGGCAAAGCATCGCCCCCTGATGGGCAGAGCGTCACCCCTGGTGGGCGAGCCGGGTGGATCCTGGTCTGGCGCATGCGGGATTCTGTCTGACTGTCTCTCCCTGTTTCCAGCTTCAGAAAAATACAAAAAAAAAAAAATTAAGAAAATAAAAAAGCACACACTCATCGAAATAGTCACATCACATCACATATACCTAACAAAATATTTGTAGTTATAATATATAAAGATCTCATAATATTCAGTAATAAAAAGCCAAATAGTTCAAAATGTTTAAAGTCAGCAAAAAACTTTGAATAAAAAGGAAGATATGTGAAATACATTAAAAAGTGCTCAATATCATTAGTTATCAAGGAAATGTAAATTAAAATTACAATGGGATACCACTACATACCCACTGGAATGGCTGAAATTTAAAAACTTAAGAACATAAAATGTTGGAGAGTATTAGAAGCTCTTTTATCTGTGTAAAATTATGCAACCATTTTGGAAAACATTAAATATACCTACATTCTGATGCAATAAAGGAATTTGACAAGAACGTTCATATTAGATTTACTCAAATAGACCCAAACTACAATCAATCAAAATATTCATCAATAAGAGAATTGATATATACATTGCAGTATATTCATACACTGGAATACTCCTCAATTATAAAAAGGAACAACTATTTAACACGCAATAGCATGACACATCTCAAAAACATGATGAGCAAAGCAGAAGATGCAAAAAGTATATACTATATTTCTCCATTTATATGAAGTTTTAGAACAGGAAAACTAATTTTTGGTTAACAAAGTCAAAATGGCTTAGTGGTTTCCTGTGGGAGAGGCAGAAGAGGAGATTAACTGGAAAGGGACGTGAGGGAACTTTCTGGGGCGATGGAAATGTTCTTGATCTTATAGGGGTATGGATTACATGGGTGTGTGTACTTGTCAAAATTTATCAAACTTTACACTTAAGAGCCATGCATTTCATGCTGTATAATTAGAAAAGGGACAAAGTTTTTTCTTAATTGCTCAGTTGTTGAAATAAACAATGTACTGACTATAGTTTGAAAGCAAACTATGGAGCAGATTTGTGTATCTAAGGGACTGCAGAGCTCCTAAGCATCCCCACTAAAGCACTTTCTTGTTTTCATACTCTCTAGACACCTGATCTCAACTAATCCCCCCCCCCCCCCCCCCCCCCCCCCCCCCCCCCCCCCCCGGCCCTTAACACCAATACTGTGGACCAGCAGCATTTGCATTACCTGGAAACTTGTTAGACCTGCAAATCCTAAGGCTCCACTAAATCAGTGTTCTTGGGCTGGGGTCCAGGAATCTTTGTCTAACAGGCCCTCCATATGATTGTGAAGCACGTTAAAGTATGAGACACTCTGCTGTATTATAATCCGAGGTGGTGAATTAGGAAACAGACACCATCAACAGACCACCAGCAAAGTGCCTCAGCCTTGAGTGCTGAGTGAGCACACAAGCCCTTGATTGGGAAGAACCATTTCTGAGCCAGCTGGCAGTCCCTGAGCCAGCATGAGTATTCTGGGCACAGGGACTCCACTGTGTGGCTGCCAGAGCCTCCGTCTTAGAAAAGCTTCCGGGCCAGCTAAGAAACAAATGCCATTTCTTTCACTTCCTTTTTCTTCTCTTTCCTGACCCAGTGGCACTGCTGACCTGCCCGCCAGATCTAATTGCAGACTGGGAGAGAAGGTCGAGTGTTTGAATTTGATTCTCTAAGGAAAAAATGACTTACTTCAGCTGGTGAAGGATTGCTTTTAGAAGGGCAGAGTGACTGCAGGGCAGGGAAGACCAAATGATGAGTACTCTCCCTGAGAGCTTCCAGCTAGCCCCCAAGATGAACTGAAAGCAGAATGAGAAATGACCAGTTCACCTTGCTGGGATTTATGGCACAGCTAGAAATATTTGGAGAAAACCTAGAAACCTTCCCAGGTCCTGCAGCAGCCCATGCATACACTTGAACAGTTGTTTAATCATTACATGGTGGTTAGCAACATACAAAATGTATACTAGGCTCACAAATCTAGACCCATATTTCCCAAATATAGGTTCAGTACTTTGTCTTAATCTTTTAATATCCTCATCGCCTTTTGTATACTTAAGGAAGATGTCAAAGAAAACTGTGGTCTCCCTAAACCATCATAGGTCACATGAGGGGATGTAAAATTACATCTCCCTCAGAGGATTGATAACATAAATGTTATCCATTCTTCACTTGGATTGAAATAATTAACTAGGACCTCAAATAGATTGATGAGTAAAGGAAAAGCAAAGATTTGATCTTCATTAGCTGAATTTTAAAAATAAAAAGCAAACAGCTAAGAAGAATCAGGTAGGCCTGGCTTTGAATCCCCAGTTTAACCACTCTTAGCTAAGTTAGCTTGGATAAATTTACATAAATTTTCTAAGCTTTATTTTCTGGGAGGAGGAGGGAAAACATTTATTTAAAAAAAAATTTTCCGGCTCTGGCCGGTTGGCTCAGCGGTGGAGCGTCCGCCTGGCGTGTGGGGGACTCGGGTTTGATTCCCGGTCAGGGCACACAGGAGAAGCGCCCATTTGCTTCTCCATCCCCCCCCTCCTTCCTCTCTGTCTCTCTCTTCCCCTCCCGCAGCCAAGGCTTTGTTGGAGCAAAGATGGCCTGGGCGCTGGGGATGGCTCCTTGGCCTCTGCCCCAGGCGCTAGAGTGGCTCTGGTCGTGGCAGAGCGACACCCCGGAGGGGCAGAGCATCGACCCCTGGTGGGCAGAGCGTCGCCTCTGGTGGGCGTGCCGGGTGGATCCTGTTCGGGCGCATGCGGGAGTCTGTCTGTCTCTCCCCATTTCCAGCTTCAGAAAAATACAAAAAAAAAAAAAAAATTTTCCCCAGTCTCCATGTGGCTTCTTCTGTAAATCCTTGGTTATAAGACTTCTCTTCAGCTAGTCTTCAGTTGATTATTCTGGATGATTGTTCTATAATTTAATGGTAATTCCAGTTTGGTTCTAGGAGAAGGTGAATGTAGCTTCCACCTACTCTCTTGCCATCTTGGATCTCTTCATTTTCTGTGTTTGTCAAAAAAATTTTCTTTCACTTGGGTGCAGATTAAAGGAGAAAAATATATGTAAAGTATATGGTATAATACTTACTTTTGGTAAGTACTCAATAAAAATAATAATAATAGACTAATAAGTAATACTAGTGTAAATTTTAGAGAAAAATATTTATGCATACACACTTCATACATGTAACTGTATTTTATCTCTTAGGACTATGTAGGAAGGTATGTTCTTTATGGTAAAAGAGAGTCTACTTGAGTTCCAGTAAGTTTTATTTCAGGTAACCAGGGCAAATCACTATCAAATAGTTTATAAACACAATCAAGATAGATATAAGTAAGCATACTTACCTAAAATAACTAACTTCTTAACATAAAAGAAAAAAGATTAAGCCGGTGGTTATTAAAGAGGTTTATATTGAATAAAAATCTATTTCTTAATAAGCTATTATTTAAAAAATATTCTTAATATATAATTCTTTGTGTTTATGATTCTCTTATGTTATAAAAGACACAGAATAGACACATGAAGAGATATTCACACACCCATGTTCATTGCAGCTTTAATCACAATAGCCAACAGGTGGAGTAATCCAAGTGTCTATTGATGGGTAAATGGACAAAGAAAACATTACATACATACACATACACACATATCTAATTTATAGATATCGATATATAGATACATATCTGTTATATATAATAAAATATTATTCATTTCTTTAAAAAGAAAATTCTGTGTTACATTCTACAACATGGATGAAATTTGAGGACAATATACTAAGTAAAATAAGCCAGTCACATAAAAACAAACACTCTATGATTTCACTCATCTGAGGTACCTAAAGTAGTCAAACTCATAGAAACAGAAAGTAGAATGGTGGTTGCCAGGGGCTGGGAGGGGGAAATGGAGCATTATTCAATAGGTATAGAATTTCAGTTTTGCAAGATAAAAAGGTTTAGAGATCTGTTGTACAATAACGTGAATACATTTAACACTACTGAACTTTATACTTAAAAATAATTATGATGATAAACTTTTTGTTATATGCTTTTCTTTTAATTAACCACAATTTTAAAAAAGATACTGGATAACCTTCTTCTTTGCCATAAACAAAGGACACACTAATAGGTGCTTTTTTTTTTCTTGGTTAAAATCATGTCCATTTTTTGCATGGAGACTGAGATACATTGCCCATCTTTCTCCTCAATTTAAAGAAGGTTTCAGTCACTAAAAGAATGAAAATAAAACACAAATACTAGCATTAGTCTTTCCTACATATTCTTCTCTATGTTTAAAATGAAAGAACCTTACTAACTGAGGTTAATCTTTAAATAGAAAATTAATTAAAACCAGAAATACAAAGAGCAAGAACTTCTGGATATTCAGTTAGGTCTTTGCAATTCTAAGAAAGAAACTGCCCATTTTCCACAATCCAGTCCAGACTAGAAACTGACTTGGATGAGTGACCTATTATGATAAGAAGTCTCTGGTTACAGCTCTTACGAACCTTCAATTTTCTTTCAATACAACAAGCATCACTTTTGACAGTCCTGCTCTGCGAGAGACAGAAGCCCTTACAAATTTGCTATCACTCAATCAGCCCCATTCTCTGCTTTAGAGGTCAGAGGTCCAGAGGTTGTAAAGTTGATGTGAACCTTTTGGTGATATTCAAAGGGAGAACTCGGCCTTATTTGCCGAGAAAACCTGAGAGAATTTATTGCTTTTAAATATTTTAGATAATATGTATTGTTCCCTAAGCAACACAAAGGGGCAAGGGAACTATATAGTGGAAAATGCCTTTGAGTTAATATTAAAAGTCACTGGTTCTAGGAATTCTTTTCACTAGTTTCTTGAGCCTGAATGAGACACATAAAGTGTCCAATTTTTCATTTCCTTATTCTATAAAGTAGGTCATGGCCAGATTCAGTACCACTCTTAGATCCTGTATTTTGAAGCCTTTCTATAGGGCAAAAAGTGAGAGACCAAGAGAGACTGAGCCCAACCCGACCCTACATATCTTTCTTCTAGTCTGATACACAGGTTTCCAGAGTTCTCTGTTGCAAATGGACCTTCCCTCTTTTAAGACTGCATGAGCATGTTAACTGATCTGTCTTCCTGAGCGGGCATTACAGTACTATGGAGCACACTCCAGGCCTGTGAAGTAGAGGAGTAGAGTCTATTTGCATGGGGTGTGGACATACCTTTGACAAGTGGGTTAGAGTGTCTATATACAAATTTCGAGGATCCTCTAGTGCCATGATGGTGAATCTTTTTATAAAAACCACCCACTTTTTTATAAAATGGTTCGCCATCATGGCTAAGATTAAGCAGGGAATGAAAAAAGGAGACAGGCCATGGAATGGAGGTTTTAGTTTGTCTCTTTTGCCTGGGGCATCATAAATATGATGGGCAGGTTTGGCATTGCTGCCTCCCTTGTATGGTTCATTACAAAATCAGATACTGAACAGCCCTTCTTTGTCAGACATAGTAACAGACTCCATTAACAAGGAGATGAAGGCCCTGGCCGGTTGGCTCAGCGGTAGAGCGTCGGCCTGGCGTGTGGGGGACCCGGGTTTGATTCCCAGCCAGGGCACATAGGAGAAGCGCCCATTTGCTTCTCCACCCCCCCCCTCCTTCCTCTCTATCTCTCTCTTCCCCTCCCACAGCCAAGGCTCCATTGGAGCAAAGATGGCCCGGGCGCTGGGGATGGCTCCTTGGCTTCTGCCCCAGGCGCTAGAGTGGCTCTGGTCACGGCAGAGCGACGCCCCTGGTGGGCGTGCCGGGTGGATCCCGGTCGGGCGCATGCGGGAGTCTGTCTGACTGTCTCTCCTCGTTTCCAGCTTCAGAAAAGAAAAAGAAAAAAAAAACAAAAACAAAAACAAGGAGATAAAGAAAATCATGCCTTAGAAATGCTCACAGCCTGATAGGGAGATTTATAATTATAAACATAGTTTTACCTCAGTGTGTAAAGGGCTATAAATCTCCACCTTCTCCTTACATTCTACATTAGCTCAAATGATAGTAGACCCACATCATTGGGACAAATGTCAATTAAGATCATGCTTGGTGACAAAAGAGTTCCATGAGGATAAGTTTTTGCATTCAAATTACTGTATTTCCCCAGGTATAAAATGATACCATGTATAAGACATACCTTAATTTTGGGGCTCGAAATTTTAAAAAAAATGTATTATATAAAGTTATTGATCATAAAGTTATTGATCAAGTTTTATTCATCATAAAATTTATACAACTCCTCATCACTGTCAAAACTCCCATCCATTAGCTTGTCCTCTTCTGTATCTGATGACAAATCAGTCTTCATATATTGTCTCATTCTCAGTTCCATCATCAGCATTTCAAATGTCACAAAATCTACAACCACTGTATAAGACACACCCAATTTTTAGACTCCAAGTCTTTCAAAATATGGTGCACCTTATACATGGAGAAATATAGTAATCTCACCTTGTGCACATGATCCAGGGCACATTTGTCTTTCCTATCCATACAGGAAGACATCTTCCCCAACAGAGAAATCAAGAGCCTCCAACTCTGGAGCCATATAGGTGGGTTTGAACCTTTCTCTGCCACCTACTATTTATGTGACATATCTAATAACTTCTCTAAGCTCAGATTCTTA
The DNA here is from genome assembly GCF_036850765.1 of Saccopteryx bilineata. Taxonomy (NCBI): domain Eukaryota; kingdom Metazoa; phylum Chordata; class Mammalia; order Chiroptera; family Emballonuridae; genus Saccopteryx; species Saccopteryx bilineata. The sequence continues at coordinate 83,131,469 of NC_089491.1, read as the reverse complement.
ATTTGTAAAATGGAGATAAAGTTCTCCTCCTCCTATGCAAAATGGAATTACTGTGAGGATTACATGAAATAAAATTTGTAAAGTACTTGGCATAGTATTCAGTATATAATAAGCACTCAGTAAATGGTAGTTTTTATTTTTAAAAAAGGAGGAAGTCAGTTGGACTTATATGTACAACATATCTATCTTCTATAACTTTATCTTGCATTTTCCAGGAGCCAGTGCAAAACAAAACTTTAAGCTAATGAAGTATTTTTAGGCTTTTAACATTCCTGCTTTAACTGATACAACTTCTTTGAGAGTATAAATGAATCTTATCTGTATTTTTTTTTTCACACCTATCATGGTCCCTGGCAAGATATGTTTTCAATGAATTCAGAAGAGAGCAAAAACCATTTTCAAAGGTATATTGAATGTCTATAACTGCCTACTTTAACCTCACTGTTTACCAAACTTGCTAATAAACCAGAGGAATCTGAATCCTTAGCTGAAAATTCCTTAGCTAACCCTTCCAGTATATGAATTCAAATGAGGAAATTGGCAGTCAAACCATTTCTATGCATTGATCTGATATATATATATATATATATATATATATATATATATATTCAACTTCCATTGAGTCAATGAGAATCCTCCAAGAAATGGTATTGTCAATTGAATATTTATTCAAAATACAACTACTTATCAACTTTTTTTTCAAAGCAGAAACTTCTTTTCAAGTGGCTGCCGATTCTCTCTTCTCACTCTCTATGAGAACATATCCCTGAAAATATATTACAATCAATAAGAAAATATAATTCAATAATCAAATTTCTTTTTATGGACAACTTTTATTAAAAAACCACTTAAGTAGTGTATTTCAGAAATGTTAGGAATCAGATAATATCCTATTCATGTTATACCCAACTTAATTTAGTATAAAATTCCAGAATCTTACTTTTATTTTTCCTTGAGAGATGTAATTGTCACTTTGTGATCTTTCAGAGTTGATGTTTACACAAAAGAAATTTGAAAATAACTTATTTTAGCTCTTGTCATAGTAAGTGATAATAGGTGATTTTTTTCTTTTGCTTAGATGCTTATAGATTTCACATAATTTAAAATTTTATCATATTCTGTGCTGGCTTTAGTTTTTTGGGTGTTATTTCTTATTTAATTGGTCTGTGATGTGAATGAATATGAAAGGAATCTGAATCAAAGCTGGAAGCACTATAGTTTATAAGTAGAGGCACGAGCTTGGGGAGGGAGCGAAGGGCAGGGGAAGTGTATATTCACTATATGCCATTCTCTGTGGAGGTTTGTAGAAAGTGGTGGTGTAAGTTCCAAGCTAGGGCACATTGTAGAATAAGAAGGAGAGTAGCTGTGGCCAGTAGGGAAGTGACTGGGAACTGAGACTTGCAGAAGAATTTCCGCATAGATGGGAGTCAGCCAGATGGAACCCTGGTACAGCCCTGAATGAGATCCTTAGACTAGGGAGCATTGATATGAAAACAAACAAAAAACGACCAAGAGGACTCATTGAGGGCTTCTAGGCGTCAGTAACATCTGGTGTCTGAAGAGTGCCTAAGCATTGTTCCTGGGTAGTCTGGGTGGATCTAAGAAATAGGTGGGAGGCAGGAAACATTTGTGTTAACAGCAGCAATCAAGACAAAAGGATAAATTTGGTGAAACTAATGCCCTAAAAAATTTAGGTTTGGTACTCCAGAATAATATCAAACCTTACTGACTTGTAAGGAGGGATTCAGACCTCAGGGGTGCGATGTGAGCAAATGGCTAGTTTGCACAGCTATTTCAGGGTAGGCAGAAGCTGACAAAAATCTTAGTGCGAAGAGTGGACAATTTTTCAGTGCTGCCTGTATAGAGTGATGTATTAGCTACTTTTCATGCCTTTCTGTTTAATCCTAACAACCGCTTCTAAAAAGTGGAAATTGTAATCCCATTTAAGAGGTAAAAACTAGATTTTTTTGGAGTTAAAGCACTTGAAAAATGTCATAGCCTGGTACATACTAATTTCTTGTCACTTACTGCTCTTACTAAAAATGTTTTTTGTTTTTGATAATTTTATAAATATCTCAGTAAAATTTCTCTAGAAGATACTCAGGGGTCTTCTCACTTTACCATCTTCACAGAAGTCTTCAGTATACTTCTATTTTGCAATGTGTCCAGTGAAGCCAGTCTGGATATATAGAACAACAGTTCTTGAACATCATTTTTCATAAGAAACACTTGGGAGCATGTTAAAATTTATAGACAATAAAAAAGCAGTACAAGTCTAGAGTAGCATTCATCTCTACATTTAGCCCATAGGCCCTGTTCCTCCAGCATCATTTATTATAAAATTGAAGGATTAGTCATGAAACTACCCTCATTGCCCCTCAGTGCTGCAAGTAGGGGAGGAAATGAAGGGAGAGTAGGAACGATGGAGAGATGTAGGCCAAGGAAGAGCCACAGGATGCTCCTACACGATGCTGCTTTGAATGGCAAATACAGGATCACAAGGTCAAAGGCAGGAGGGTCTGAAACATCTCCAAGTAGAACAGACAAACCTGCAGGCCAACTTTAACAGAAAATATCCATTAACAAACTTAATATTTTATCTTTTTAAAATGATTCTGGGTCAACGGCTAACCATTTATTAACTTCAATAAAACCTGGAGGTTTATTAAGGATTTCCTTTGTTAAAATAATGAGTAATATTGAGTTCATGCCAGAAAAAAAACATACTGTTAAACATTAACTTATGTTAAAAGTGTTTTTGATTGATAATAGATGTGGGTGGTTGAGGTAAACACATTTTCTAGTAGCAATTTTTTGTTTCCAGATACAAGTTCAAAATTTTTAGGTAGGACACTTTTGACTTATGCAAACATACATTCTTCATATAATATACCTCACTAAATGTGGGTAATTGATTACTGAAAACTTGCTAGAGAAAATTTTTTATAAATGTGATAATAATGAAAACTTGCTATTTATAAGAATTCTATAATGAATCCTTTTGTGGAAAATAAAAAAAGTAACCATCCACTAATTGATCTATCTTGACAATTCTAGACTTGTGTCTCTATACTTTAATATAAATTTTGGCAGTACTTTGAATACTGCAAAATGAATGAGTAAAATTGACATTGGAATAAAGAATTTTATAGCAAGAAAAAAGATTATATGGAAAATTTTACTTGAATAAGTCACTCTAAAAATAATGAATCTCAATGTTGCAATAAATCAACATTTATAAACTAAGAGAATAACAAATATAAGTTATAATAGCTTATATAAAATTTAGTACGGTAACTAATTTTATAACCTGTTCCTCATGACAAAGAATATACTGTTTAAGTTAAAGACCAGGACAATTTCATCAAAAAGAAAATAGTTGAGGGTTCCAGGTGTCAAATTAATGAAGGACTTTATCAAAGAAGGTGGGTTGGATACATCTGGCTTCTCTTTCATGGAACTGGCAAAACATCACTAGTCCTAATCCTACAAATGTAGATGTTTAAGACAGGTTGAGGCAGCAACATTTTATAGACCAGCATGAAAAGAAAAACAATCACAGGAATGATATAATTACAGGGTAATAAAAACATAAACACCATTATTGCATTAATTTTATATTTGGGTTTTTTTTCATGGTTGGCTTACCAGCTTGTAAGTGCAAGGTTTGATTACAAAATCATTTAGATATTTTGTCATTTATCCATCCTAAAACACACACACACACACACACACACACTTGATTTGATCACTTTGATATAAGTTTGGTGTAATTGGCCATTGAAAAGAGGATTTATAAGAATTTTTACCAAACCAAGAGAGAAAAGAAATTTTAATACTTACAAATTAACACACTATCAAGGGTAACATTTCCTTTTTATGGACCTCTTTAAGCTATCAATATGCTCTTTTTCAACTTTTGTTAAAGTACAGGCTTATTGGGAGACAACTGTGTTATCTTTGCAAATTACTTAAACTCTCTGAGACTCAGTTGCTTCACATAGAAGATGAAGCTAATGATGGCTTCAGAAGGTAATTTTAAAGAGAAAAGGTAACACAGAGGTGCTTTACACAGCACAAAGCTCAATAAATGATGGTTTCATTTTAATGCTGGAAGAGTAAGCCAGAGTCAGAAAGAAGTGTCTCATTGTGATCCTCTTCTATGGCCTCTTGTTAATATGGTTAAGAGCCAGCTCTTAGGAAAGTTGGCTCACAAATGCATGACATCAACAACAGTAACCGAATGACCTCAATCATTGTATGACTTGAAGTATTTACTCCTGTTGGAGAGGGGTGTGTGTGTGTGTGTGTGTGTGTGTGTGTGTGTGTGTGTGTATGTATTATGTTATGTTGTGTTTAAATAGAAATAGGCATTTTAATAAAAATTAAATTAAATTCTAAAAAGAATTTGTGGGTAATGATTTCTGTAACTGAAAGTACCAGTAAATCTCAAGGGATGATAGAACAGCATCCCCATGTGTCTAGTGTCAAGGCTGTGGATGGGCCATTCTAATGCTCCTTATCTGCAGATATAGTCACATTGGGAAGCCCTTAGCATCTGGCTCTGGTCTCCAACTTTCAGAAATCTACTCTACTTCTCCTCAGACCAGTGAACTGGTTTGTCTTTGTTATAGTCCCTGAGATACCACAAATGAATACAGATCAACTTTACTTCTGCAAAATGCTCCATTAAAAAAAAAAGAAACATACTGTCAAATATGTTTGGGAAAGACAACAGATTAAAGCCTCACTTTTGGATATCTACACTCAGTAGTCAAGTATCCTGTTTAACTCAATTTCTCCAAGCTATTTGCTCACTAAAATTTCCTCATGTAACTTCAGTTGGTATTGTGCATAATATTGTCCTGCAGAACATACACTGTGAAACAGTAATATAGCCTTAACTCTATTGTTACCACCTAGGTTACATTGTTTTTAATGCAAATATATTGCTATACTAATATAGCACTTTAACAAACACCTTGTATTTTTACTCATTTGAGTACTTTTCATACATTCACACTTTACCCTTTCACTTCCTCTCACATAAAGTTTCCAAGATGTCTAAAGAAATGGAGTAGCCCTGGCCAGTTGGCTCAGCGGTAGAGCGTCGGCCTAGCGTGCGGAGGACCCGGGTTCGATTCCCGGCCAGGGCACACAGGAGAAGCGTCCATTTGCTTCTCCACCCCTCCGCCGCGCTTTCCTCTCTGTCTCTCTCTTCCCCTCCCGCAGCCAAGGCTCCATTGGAGCAAAGATGGCCCGGGCGCTGGGGATGGCTCTGTGGCCTCTGCCTCAGGCGCTAGAGCGGCTCTGGTCGCAACATGGCGACGCCCAGGATGGGCAGAGCATCGCCCCCTGGTGGGCAGAGCGTCGCCCCTGGTGGGCGTGCCGGGTGGATCCCGGTCGGGCGCATGCGGGAGTCTGTCTGACTGTCTCTCCCTGTTTCCAGCTTCAGAAAAATGAAAAAAAAATAAATAAAAAAAAAAAAAAAAAAAAAAGAAATGGAGTAAAATGGTTTTATTTTTTCTGACTTCTGTTTTCCCTACATTTTTGGCTCATGTATTGAGTTTTAGTATCCCAAATATCCTTGGTTGAGGTTAGATCTGACAGGGAGAAAAGACAATGCCAAGAAACAGAAAAACAGAAACTAATAGTACTAATATTGTAAAGTGCATATATTTACAAACATTATTTTATCCAAGAAACATAAAGGAGCATAAATTCACTATGCATTGTACTCAAAGGTAACCTGAGTGTGAAGACTACAGAACCCCTACATACTTACCTTTCAGATTCTGACTGGTAAGGAATCCATAAATAACAAGGTTGTCTGTTGATCCAGGGTTCCACCCTGATAACATCCAGTTGTATAGTAAATGCAGAGAATATACAGGCTATGGTAAAAGTAGGTTTATAGTGGTGAGTATGTGAAACACAGAATTTATTCTTGTATGATTTGATACAAATAACTGTCAACCTACTTTTGCCCCTGAATTACTACTTCTCAGAAACATGTTGAACTTTTCACTTCACTAGTGTAACCACTTAAAATTAACCTACAGATATAAACCTAATTGATGAAGACATTAAATTTCTAGCTTCTTCCAAATGGAATACTATGGTCATTATTGTAGTTTATTATTATTACTATTATTATTATTACTATTATTATTATTATTATTATTGGACTAGTTAAAGGCAAATTTATCACACTAGTGGTACAATGTAAAGAATATTCTATAAAATATAGAATAAGAACCCCCAAACTAAATATAAATTTTCATATGGTGTCAATTATCTAAAATTGTCTCAGTAGAAAGCTAAAGAATCTTAATGCAGGGAAAAAATTTCCAAAGGCAAATCTAAAGGGTAATAAATACAAGGAGATCAAACAAGCCTGACAAGAGATATTGTTTGAACTACTGGCAATTTTCCCCCTAAGAGATATTGTTTGAACTACTGGCAATTTTCCCCCTAGACCTCTGGTTTCTAACCATATTCTACCTCAGCAGAGGAAAAGGAAAGGAAATTCCAGTGGAATTAACTCATAATATTTCTGAGCACAAGTGCATAAAACAAGTTTTTGGGATAAGCTACATGTTAGCTGAACAATCTATTAATTTATGTTTAAGTCTATAGTTCACATAGTTGCCAAACTGGTTTGTTTAAAGAACAGTGTCATTTAGAAGTTTACATTCTGATCCAGTGATTCATAATGAAAGAAACATTCGGTTGTAGAACAACCAAAATGCAAATATATACATATCATTTATACTTGTATTAAGGAACTAATGTTTTTCTTTGAGCAAATGATTTCACTTCTCTGGGCCTCAAGTTTTGCATTTGTGAGGTAATATTGTTGTATTAGATAATGTTTAAAACTGTGTTCATCTTTATTTGCAGGATGGAATAATTGTTTTCTATTTTTCTCTATATATTATACAAGTAAATATTCCCAAACACCAACCTAGAGACTGGTGTTATTGAAATCTGGTGAGTTTTGTGATTCATTAGGCCCAGGGTGGGGTTCAAATGTTTGCATTTTTAAAAAGTGATATTCATCTTCAGTGCAGCCAGGGTTGAGAACCATTAACCTTCTCTTTTGGAGCAAATCACTTAGGATGTTTTAATTGCTAATAACATAAAAATTGAATTTGATTTGTTCAATGAAGAAATTTATAATCTCACCTAACTGGAAGCTTAGAGGTTGGGCATGCTCCATGTCTTAGTTTTACTTTTGTCTGATTTGGCAGCTGTGTCTATTTACGTGAGGTATTCTCAATCTCAGACTTTTAACAGGTCCCATTGTCTCTTGTATTCTTTTTGGGAAAAGAAATCTTTTCCCAAAGTTTTCCTGTACCCTTGCTTTCCATTTTGTTGGCCATAATTTGATCACATGCTCATTTATAAACTGGTTCCTTGCAAAGGTCATAGCATTCACCAGATTAGCAGATTCAGCCTGGGTGCACATTGGAATCAGCGAGAAAACTGTAAAAATTTGAATATCTGGATGCTACCTCCAAAGTTTGTGATTTAAGTGGTCTGGGGTGTGGCCACGTTATCCAGAGTTTTAAAAGTTTCCTAAGGTACTCCAATGTACAACAAAATTTGAAAACCACTGTCTTACATTACTCTTCTAGAGATGTAGTGTTGTTGGATAATCAACTACCATGACCACTGAAATCCTTTAAAATCCCTTAGACAAAAGTCTCTACCTTATACTGGTGCTACAGTTACTTAAAGTCTAACAGATAGAAACATGTGTTTTTGACACTTAGTCTAGTGTGTTTTCTACCATGAGACCCTTACCTCTGTATCTAAAGTCAATATGGGCCCTGACCGGTTGGCTCAGTGGTAGAGCATCGGCCTGGCATGCAGGAGTCCCAGGTTCGATTCCCAGCCAGGGCATACAGGAGAAGTGCCCATCTGTTTCTCCACCCCTCCCCATCTCCTTCCTCTGTGTCTCTCTCTTCCCTTCCTGCAGCCGAGGCTCCACTGGAGCAAAGATGGCCCGGGCGCTGGGGATGGCTCTATGGCCTCTGCCTCAGGCACAAGAGTGGCTCTGGTTGCAACAGAGCGACGCCCCCTGGTGGGCAGAGCATCGCCCCCTGGTGGGCATGCCAGGTGGATCCTGGTCGGGCGCATGCGGGAGTCTGTCTGACTGCCTTCCCGTTTCCAACTTCAGAAAAATACAAAAAATACAAAAAAATAAAAATAAAGTCAATATGGAAAGGAGGGCAGACAAGTCATGTGGATAATATTACAGTTTATCATTGGTTATTCCAACATCATCTACATGTAAATGATCTCAACTAGAACTTGATATAGCCAATAAAGGGGAACCAATAAGCAAGGTATATGGATTCAACAAAAAGTAGTCACTTCAAAGGAATGGTAAAAGGTAGATTAAAATTATAGAAAATTTTTACTTTCACCATGATAAACCATGACATCATCACAATAGGAGCATGTTCTTTGATATTCATGGAGAAAATTCTCCTTCTTTTAAAAAATCTCTTCTACATTTCTCCTTTTGAAATAGTGCTATAGTGTTCTTGGGGTATATTCCTAAAAGTGGAATGTTTGTGGCAGCATTGTTCACAATAGCGAAGATCTGGAAATAGCCCAAGTGTCCGTCAGTGGACAAGTGGATTAAAAAGCAGTGGTACATATATACAATGGAATACTATGGGGCCATGAAGAAGAAGGAAATCTTCCCTTTTGCGACAACATAGATGGACATGCAAACTATTATGTTAAGTGAAATAAGCCAGTCAGAGAAAGAAAAATATTATATGACCGCACTCATTTGAGAAATCCAATGAACAATGTGAATTAAGGAATGGAATTGAGACAGAGGAGAGATCAAAGGGACCAGAGGAGAAAAGAACAGAGAGAAAGGGGATGATAGGATGGGATAAAGCTGAAGGGAAGGGGGGAGGGTGCTATGGGGTGGGGGTCAAAGAAAATGTTGAAAGGAATATGGGGGAGGGGGGATGCATTCAGGGCAACACTAGAATCTATGTAAACACAATAAATTAAAATCAATGAAAAATTCTCTTCTACAAAAAAAAAATCTCTTGTTGGTAAAATAAGGAAGATGCTATAAGAGAAAAGAAAAGAAGAAAGAAAATTATGAGATTTTTTACATGGTTTTTAAAATACATTCTTTCCCAAAAATAGTCATAGAATTCAGCAAACTGGCTTTTATCTAAGACAAAATCATTCTGAGTTATTTATAGGCCTGAAATCACCAAGTGGATTTTCCTAATTATACATTCATATTATGTTTACAACTTTGAATTGCTTCAGTTTGCATTATATAAGATTTTAAATTCTTACAAATATAAATTAAAATACCTTTCTTGACCTATTAGCTGTTGAAGACTTTGTTTTGGTTTCATTATAGAGGATAATTGTAGTCAAGATGTGTAAATTCTCCTTTCACATTTGAAAGAAAAAAAGAACAATTTAAAAAGTTACAATTCCTGTGCTAGAATGATTTTAACAAAAGAGCTATTAATAAAGTTTAACAAATCTGGGGAGTGACGTCACGGAAATGGCGCCGTGAGAAGCGCGTCCGACAGCTCTCCCCTAAATCACAACAAATTTATCAACTAGAAACAGAAAAATTTATCCTCGGAGCATTCCGGAGTTCCACACAAACTGAAAGCAAAAGGACTGTTATCACTTGAATCTGAGAGACGAGGGTGTGGAGGAAGCTACCACAGCGACGCTCATTCAAGCCGCCAGGGAGTGCGCCTGCGGTGAGTCAGCCCATATACTTGGGAACCGCAAGCCGCCGCGAGCCGCCGACCGCGAGCTGCCGCGAACCCCCGAGAACCCCCGCGAACCGCCACCGGCACCGCGAGCGGCCGCCATGACCCGCCGCGCGCGCGCGCCCGGTCCGGTTGAGCACTGCTGACGTTCCCAGCGGCCCGCACACTGCGAGTGGGGGTCGCCGGCCACCGGTGCCCGGAGCGCCACATTCGCGCGCGTGCCTTGGGCATTCCACGCGCCCAGGGAGCCCTACTGGCCCGCACACCCAGGGGGCTCCATTATCCTGCGCCTGGTGCGGTCCAGCCGCCAGCGGCGGGGCGAGCGGGAGAGGCTTGGGAGATTCTCTCCGTGGGCGGGGCACCTCACCCAGCCATTCAAGCTAACAATCAAGCGTTGGGGGAGGGGCGCGCGCAGGCAGCCTAAAACACCTTCAGAAACACAGCTGCGACCCAATCACTGAAATTAGCTTAACCCATAAAATCTGCGCACCCTCGGTTCTAATTGATAAGATCTCTCTCAGTTCAGCGATCCAAGACAAGAGGCGTGATATTTTTTAGTGCCTCTCGCTAAAGGGGCGGGGGCAACTTCTGATTGATAGAGCCTCCATATTCAGGGATAAACGCTAACAAGAAGGACTTGGCAGATAATAAGGTCTATACTACACTAGTCATAAGCAGAGACTAGTGCCTCTTCTTCCCTGCAAAAACAGGCTACAAAGTGTGGAAAGCCTGGCTTGAGAGGTCCAACTAAATGATAGGCGCTGAACAGTCACCTTGACAACAATTGACTCCCACCCCCGCCTGATTACACTGGAGGCCCTGACTGTCAGAGCCTTTCCCAAAGCCTTGCACTGAGTGGGGATAGAGTGGGGATTTCCCAGCTCTTTGAGCCTCTTACTCCCCAGGCAGAAGCAGTTGCAGCCTTATAGCTGGATCACCAGGCTGCTAATTCAGAAAGGGGGGACTAGGAGAGAGAATCCAGGAAAGCAAACTCTCTCATCGTTGGACCCTGCAAACGCCAACAAGCCTTTACTTCCAGCAAGACTAAAGCCAATTATATGACATAGCCATAGAATCCCATCAACTGCAAATCCCTACCTAAGAGTGACACAGGGGCAGAGCCTGGGGTACAGAGTCACCGACTAGGAAGAAGGAGAGAAAAGAAAAAGGAAGAAGTTAACCTCTCAAAATCAAGAAAAACCCACAGACTTTACAACTTGATCCACTAATTTTTTTTTGTTGTTGTTGTTGTTGTCTGTTTCTTCTATCTTTTTGCCTTTATTTCCTCCACCTCGGTCCTTCTATTCTCTTCCCATCTTATGCTTCCCCTTTCTTGAACTACACTACCCATGAGTGTTGCATTTTATTTTTCTTCTTCATCCTCACCCTCCTTTAAGGTTATACTCCAAAACACTTAACTCTCACTCTCTCTTCTTTTGTTTTTTTTTTGTCTTGCTTTATTTTGTTTTTTTCTCCTCCTATTTTATTTCTTCCTTCGTTTTTCTCTTTTTCTTATTTTTTCCTTTCTATTCGTTTTTTCTTTTCTCATTTTACTTTCCTCCCATATAATCCTCAATCACGAACAAATTAGTTAATTTGGGACTCAAGGCTTTTTTTTTGGATTTATTTCTCTTTTTTGCTTTTGTTTTTTTTTTTTTTTTCTCTTGTTTGTTTATTTTTGTGGCATTTTGGGTCCTCCCAACCCAAGGTCTCCATTGTATTTAGTCTTCGCTCCACTTAATACAACAGATTTTTACTTATTATTTTTATTTTTCTTCTTTATTATTCTTTTTTGGTCCTTTTTTCTGGTTCCCTCTTATCCCTCTCATTATATCTCTTAGTTGACCATCACTTACAAGCAAATCATCTTATGCTTGTCTAAGATTTTCTTCCTTTTTTTTTTTTTTTTGCATTTAGTAGGTCCCTACTCCCTTTTTTTGCCCTTTGAACTCTTCACCCCAAATCAGGCCCTCCATTATAGGCACGATATTTCCCTGAGGAGGGGAGAGGAGGAAAAGAGAAGAGAGAAAAAAAGGGGGAAATAATAAATTATTACTGTTTTTTTTTGTAGGGTGTTTAACCCCCTTTTTTTTTTTTTTTCTTTTTACTCTTTATTAATTCTAAGTAGTGCTATCAATAAGACTACCCTCAGATGCCGATAAGAAAGAGGAAATCGAATATTATGGATACAAAAGAAAGAGAGGTAACACAAATAGATGTGGAAAAATCTATGGAGAAAAGACTTAACATATTGGAAGCCTTGGAGCTAAATGACAGAGAATTTAAAATAGAAATGTTAAAAATACTCAGAGATATACAAGAAAACACAGAAAGGCAATATAGGGAGATCAGAAAACAACTCAATGAACACAAAGAATATATTACCAAGGAAATTGAAACTATAAAAACAAATCAAACAGAAATGAAAAACTCAATTCACGAGCTGAAAAACGAGGTAACAAGCTTAGCTAACAGAACAGCCCAGATTGAAGATAGGATTAGTGAAATAGAAGACAAACAACTTGAGGCACAACAGAGAGAAGAAGAAAGAGACTCAAAAATAATAAAAAATGAGAAAGCCCTACAGGAATTGTCTGACTCCATCAGAAAGAATAACATAAGAATAATAGGTATATCAGAGGGAGAAGAGAAAGAAAATGGAATGGAGAATATACTCAAACAAATAATAGACGAGAACTTCCCAAGCCTGTGGAAGGAACTAAAGCCTCAAATTCAAGAAGCAAACAGAACACCAAGTTTTCTTAACCCCAACAAACCCATTCCAAGGCACATCATAATAAAGATGACACAAACCAATGACAAAGAAAAAATTCTCAAGGCAGCCAGGGAAAAGAAGAGTACAACATATAAAGGAAGGCCTATTAGATTATCATCAGATTTCTCAGCAGAAACTCTACAAGCTAGAAGAGAGTGGACCCCAATATTTAAAGCCCTGAAAGAGAGGAACTTTCAGCCAAGAATACTATACCCATCAAAGCTATCCTTCAAGTATGAAGGAGATATAAAAACATTCACAAATACAGAAAAGATGAGAGAATTTATCAACAGAAATCCCCCACTCCAGGAAATACTAAGGGGGGTTTTCCAACCAGATTCAAAGAACAAAAGAAAACAACACCACAAGTAACAGCTCCACCAAGAACACAATAAAACCAAACTTAAACTGTGACAACAAAGGAAAAAAAGGGGGGAGAGGATGGAGATTAACAGTAGCAAAGGACGATGAAGTGCAGAAATACTTATAAGATAGGGTACTACAATGAATATGGTAGGTACCCTTTTCATTACTTAATGGTAACCACCCTTAAAAAAACTACCACAAAAACACTTGACTTAAAAAAGGTAGCAACAGAGGAAAGAAGTATGGAACACAAACAAACAAAAACAAATGATACAAAAACAAAAGAGAAGAATCAAACTAGATACAAAACTAACAGAAAGCAATTTATAAAATGGCAGTAGGGAACCCACAAGTATCAATAATTACACTAAATGTAAATGGATTAAACTTACCAATAAAAAGACACAGAGTAGCAGAATGGATTAAAAAAGAAAATCCAACTATATGCTGCCTACAAGAAACACATCTAAGCAACAAGGATAAAAACAAATTCAAAGTGAAAGGCTGGAAAACAATACTCCAAGCAAACAACACCCAAAAAAAAGCAGGTGTAGCAATACTCATATCTAATAATGCTGACTACAAGACAGAAAAAGTACTCAGAGACAAAAATGGTCATTTCATAATGATTAAGGGGAAGTTGAATCAAGAAGACATAACAATCCTTAATATATATGCACCAAACCAAGGAGCACCAAAATATATAAGACAGCTACTTATTGACCTTAAAACAAAAACTAACAAAAATACAATCATACTTGGAGACCTCAATACACCGCTGACGGCTCTAGATCGGTCATCCAAACAGAAAATCAATAAAGATATAGTGGCCTTAAACGAAATACTAGAACACCTGGATATGATAGACATCTACAGGACACTTCATCCCAAAGCAACAGAGTATACATTTTTCTCTAGTGTACATGGAACATTCTCAAGAATTGACCATATGTTGGGCCACAAAGACAATATCAGCAAATTTAGAAAAATTGAAATTGTACCAAGCATATTTTCTGATCATAAAGCCTTGAAACTAGAATTCAACTGCAAAAAAGAGGGGGAAAAACCCACAAAAATGTGGAAACTAAACAACATACTTCTAAAAAATGAATGGGTCAAAGAAGAAATAAGTGCAGAAATCAAAAGATATATACAGACAAATGAAAATGAAAATACGACATATCAGAATCTCTGGGACGCAGCAAAAGCAGTAATAAGAGGAAAGTTCATATCACTTCAGGCCTATATGAACAAACAAGAGAGAGCCGAAGTAAACCACTTAACTTCACACCTTAAGGAACTAGAAAAAGAAGAACAAAGACAACCCAAAACCAGCCGAAGAAAGGAGATAATAAAAATCAGAGCAGAAATAAATGAAATAGAGAACAGAAAAACTATAGAAAAAATCAATAAAACAAGGAGCTGGTTCTTTGAAAAGATCAACAAAATTGACAAACCCTTAGCAAGACTCACCAAGGAAAAAAGACACAGGACTCAAATAAATAAAATCCAAAATGAAAGAGGAGAGATCACCACAGACATCATAGAAATACAAAGAATTATTGTAGAATACTATGAAAAATTATATGCCACCAAATACAACAATCTAGAAGAAATGGATAAATTCCTAGAACAATACAACCTTCCTAGACTGAGTCATGAAGAAGCAGAAAGCCTAAACAGACCAATCAGCAGGGAGGAAATAGAAAAAACTATTAAAAACCTCCCCAAAAATAAAAGTCCAGGCCCAGATGGTTATACTAGTGAATTCTATCAAACATTCAAAGAAGACTTAGTTCCTATTCTACTCAAAGTCTTCCAAAAAATTGAAGAAGAAGCAATACTTCCAAACACATTTTATGAGGCCAACATAACCCTCATACCAAAACCTGGCAAGGATGGCACAAAGAAAGAAAACTACAGACCAATATCTCTAATGAATACAGATGCTAAAATACTAAACAAAATACTGGCAAACCGAATACAACAACATATTAAAAAAATAATACATCATGATCAAGTGGGATTCATCCCAGAATCTCAAGGATGGTTCAACATACGCAAAACGGTTAATGTAATACACCATATCAACAAAACAAAGAACAAAAACCACATGATCTTATCAATAGATGCAGAAAAGGCTTTTGATAAAATACAACACAATTTTATGTTTAAGACTCTCAACAAAATGGGTATAGAAGGAAAATATCTCAACATGATAAAGGCCATATATGATAAACCATCAGCCAACATCCTATTAAACGGCATAAAACTGAGGACTTTCTATCTTAAATCAGGAACAAGACAGGGTTGTCCACTCTCTCCACTCTTATTCAACGTGGTGCTAGAAGTTCTTGCCAGAGCAATCAGACAAGACAAAGAAATAAAAGGCATCCATATCGGAAAAGAAGAAGTAAAACTATCACTTTTTGCTGATGATATGATCCTATACATCGAAAACCCGAAGGACTCCACAAAAAGATTATTAGAAACAATAAACCAATACAGTAAGGTCGCAGGATACAAAATTAACATACAAAAGTCCATAGCCTTTCTATATGCCAACAATGAAATATTAGAAAACGAACTCAAAAAAATAATCCCCTTCACGATTGCAACAAAAAAAATAAAATACCTAGGAATAAACATAACAAAGAACGTAAAGGACCTATATAATGAAAATTACAAAGCATTGTTAAGGGAAATCGAAAAAGATACAATGAGATGGAAAAATATTCCTTGTTCCTGGATAGGAAGAATAAATATAATCAAAATGGCCATATTACCCAAAGCAATATACAAATTTAATGCAATTCCCATCAAAATCCCTATGAGATTTTTAAAGAAATGGAACAAAAAATCATCAGATTTATATGGAACTATAAAAAACCCCGAATAGCCAAAACAATCCTAAGGAAAAAGAATGAAGCTGGGGGCATTACAATACCTGACTTTAAACTATATTATAGGGCCACGATAATCAAAACAGCATGGTATTGGCAAAAAAATAGACACTCAGACCAATGGAACAGAATAGAAAGCCCAGAAATAAAACCACATATATATGGTCAAATAATCTTTGATAAAGGGGCCAACAACACACAATGGAGAAAAGAAAGCCTCTTCAACAAATGGTGTTGGGAAAACTGGAAAGCCACATGCAAAAGAATGAAACTCGACTACAGCCTGTCCCCGTGTACTAAAATTAATTCAAAATGGATCAAAGACCTAAATATAAGACCTGAAACAATAAAGTACATAGAAGAAGACATAGGTACTAAAATCATGGACCTGGGTTTTAAAGAACATTTTATGAACTTGACTCCAATGGCAAGAGAAGTGAAGGCAAAGATAAATGAATGGGACTACATCAGCATTAAAAGTTTTTGCTCAGCAAGAGAAACTGATATCAAAATAAACAGACAGCCAACTATATGGGAACTGATATTTTCAAACGACAGCTCAGATAAGGGCCTAATATCCAAAATTTACAAAGAACTCATAAAACTCAACAACAAACAAACAAACAATCCAATAAAAAAATGGGAAGAGGACATGAACAGACACTTCTCCCAGGAAGAGATACAAATGGCCAACAGATATATGAAAAGATGCTCAGCTTCATTAGTTATTAGAGAAATGCAAATCAAAACTACAATGAGATACCACCTCACTCCTGTTAGATTAGCTATTATCAACAAGACGGGTAATAGCTAATGTTGGAGAGGCTGTGGAGAAAAAGGAACCCTCATTCACTGTTGGTGGGACTGTAAAGTAGTACAACCATTATGGAGGAAAGTATGGTGGTTCCTCAAAAAACTGCAAATAGAACTACCTTATGACCCAGCAATCCCTCTACTGGGTATATACCCCAAAACCTCAGAAACATTGATACGTGAAGACACATGTAGCCCCATGTTCATTGCAGCACTGTTCACAGTGGCCAAGACATGGAAACAACCAAAAAGCCCTTCAATAGAAGACTGGATAAAGAAGATGTGGCACATATACACTATGGAATACTACTCAGCCATTAGAAATGATGACATCAGATAATTTACAGCAAAATGGTGGGATCTTGATAACATTATAAGGAGTGAAATAAGCAAATCAGAAAAAAACAAGAAATACATGATTCCATACATTGGTGGAACATAAAAATGAGACTAAGAGACATGGACAAGAGTGTGGTGGTTACCAAGGGTGGGGGGGGAGGGAGGACATGGGAGGGAGGGAGGGAGAGAGTTAGGGGGAGGGGGAGGGGCACAGAGAACTAGATAGAGGGTGACGGAGGACAATCTGACTTTGGGCGAGGGGTGTGCAACATAATTTGATGACAAAATAACCTAGACATGTTTTCTTTGAATATATGTACCCTGATTTATTAATGTCATACCATTACCATTAATAAAAATTTATTTAAAAAAAAAAAGATAAATGAATGGGACTACATCAGAATTAAAAGTTTTTGCTCAGCAAGAGAAACTGATATCAAAATAAACAGACAGCCAACTATATGGGAACTGATATTTTCAAACGACAGCTCAGATAAGGGCCTAATATCCAAAATTTACAAAGAACTCATAAAACTCAACAACAAACAAACAAACAATCCAATAAAAAAATGGGAAGAGGACATGAGCACACACTTCTCCCAGGAAGAGATACAAATGGCCAACAGATATATGAAAAGATGCTCAGCTTCATTAGTTATTAGAGAAATGCAAATCAAAACTACAATGAGATACCACCTCACTCCTGTTAGATTAGCTATTATCAACAAGACGGGTAATAGCAAATGTTGGAGAGGCTGTGGAGAAAAAGGAACCCTCATTCACTGTTGGTGGGACTGTAAAGTAGTACAACCATTATGGAGGAAAGTATGGTGGTTCCTCAAAAAACTGCAAATAGAACTACCTTATGACCCAGCAATCCCTCTACTGGGTATATACCCCAAAACCTCAGAAACATTGATACGTGAAGACACATGTAGCCCCATGTTCATTGCAGCACTGTTCACAGTGGCCAAGACATGGAAACAACCAAAAAGCCCTTCAATAGAAGACTGGATAAAGAAGATGTGGCACATATACACTATGGAATACTACTCAGCCATTAGAAATGATGACATCAGATAATTTACAGCAAAATGGTGGGATCTTGATAACATTATAAGGAGTGAAATAAGCAAATCAGAAAAAAACAAGAAATACATGATTCCATACATTGGTGGAACATAAAAATGAGACTAAGAGACATGGACAAGAGTGTGGTGGTTACCAAGGGTGGGGGGGGGGGGGGGAGGGAGGACATGGGAGGGAGGGAGGGAGAGAGTTAGGGGGAGGGGGAGGGGCACAGAGAACTAGATAGAGGGTGACGGAGGACAATCTGACTTTGGGTGAGGGGTGTGCAACATAATTTGATGACAAAATAACCTAGACATGTTTTCTTTGAATATATGTACCCTGATTTATTAATGTCATACCATTACCATTAATAAAAATTTATTTAAAAAAAAAAAGATAAATGAATGGGACTACATCAGAATTAAAAGTTTTTGCTCAGCAAGAGAAACTGATATCAAAATAAACAGACAGCCAACTATATGGGAACTGATATTTTCAAACGACAGCTCAGATAAGGGCCTAATATCCAAAATTTACAAAGAACTCATAAAACTCAACAACAAACAAACAAACAATCCAATAAAAAAATGGGAAGAGGACATGAGCACACACTTCTCCCAGGAAGAGATACAAATGGCCAACAGATATATGAAAAGATGCTCAGCTTCATTAGTTATTAGAGAAATGCAAATCAAAACTACAATGAGATACCACCTCACTCCTGTTAGATTAGCTATTATCAACAAGACGGGTAATAGCTAATGTTGGAGAGGCTGTGGAGAAAAAGGAACCCTCATTCACTGTTGGTGGGACTGTAAAGTAGTACAACCATTATGGAGGAAAGTATGGTGGTTCCTCAAAAAACTGCAAATAGAACTACCTTATGACCCAGCAATCCCTCTACTGGGTATATACCCCAAAACCTCAGAAACATTGATACGTGAAGACACATGTAGCCCCATGTTCATTGCAGCACTGTTCACAGTGGCCAAGACATGGAAACAACCAAAAAGCCCTTCAGTAGAAGACTGGATAAAGAAGATGTGGCACATATACACTATGGAATACTACTCAGCCATAAGAAATGATGACATCGGATCATTTACAGCAAAATGGTGGGATCTTGATAACATTATAAGGAGTGAAATAAGCAAATCAGAAAAAAACAAGAACTACATGATTCCATACATTGGTGGAACATAAGAATGAGACTGGAAGACATGGACAAGAGTGTGGTGGTTACCAAGGGTGGGGGGGGGAGGGAGGACATGGGAGGGAGGGAGGGAGAGAGTTAGGGGGAGGGGGAAGGGCACAGAGAACTAGATAGAGGGTGACGGAGGACAGTCTGACTTTGGGCGAGGGGTTTGCAACATAATTTGATGACAAAATAACCTAGACATGTTTTCTTTGAATATATGTACCCTGATTTATTAATGTCATCCCATTACCATTAATAAAAATTTATTAAAAAAAAAAAAAAGTTTAACAAATCAGAAAAAAATAAGATAGCTATGATTGAATTCACTTATTAATAAAATCCTTACATTAAATCTAAGAGTTACCCCCTTAAAACTTGAATAAAGATGATTTGGGGCCTCCATGTTAAATACTATTACATAGCTAGCATAAATGTTTGACTTTTTATTAGTTTAAAAGTATATACAAAGATGTTAGATAAACTCCTTAATAATTATCATGTTATCAGCTACTAAAGATGATTAAAACATCATTGCGACAGACTTTCATTCTTCCCAAATATATATCCACTGTCACTATCAGAACGAAAGTCTTGACATGGTATGACTTTCTTACCCTTACATTCTAAGGTACTTGCTGTTGGTGCCACATTCTTTCCTGGAAAAGAAACCACCACCTCATTCAATAGGTTATAGACAGTAATGGAGCACCAATTGTGAACCATGGGCTATATTAAACTCTGGTGTTATTTAGATTAGGAACATAGGACTTCTTATCTAATGGGAGAAACAGTTTAGAAAGCTATCTGTGGCAATTATGACAATTCAGTATACTTCATAACAAAGGTAAGCATGGAATGCTGTAGAAACATAGGCAGAGAAAAAGTATCAGATGGAGCTGGAGGGAGGGTAGGGTTAAGGTGGAAAAGCGAGGACTTTTGGAGGATATAATGACTGCATAGGAATTAACCAGGCAGAGAAAGAAGAAAAAGTCATTTCAGTATCACAAAGGAACATCATGTGTAGGAGGAGAGAGACAAGAAGCTAAGTTTAGCTGTCATATAAGGTTGCAAATACGGAACTGGTACAATAGCTAAACAAAGTTACACAGGGATCACATCACAGAAGCCTTTAAGCCCCTACATTTTAGCCTGAGAGTAGTATCTTGAGTTTTTCCCCACTTACTAGGATAAAGGAACCAAATAATTTGAAAGATGTTGTAGTGAAAAGACAGATGCCCGCCTTGTATGAAATTATAATAATCTGCTTATATAGAAAGTGAGGCAGAAGTGATTGGATGAACACCTTTAAATGAACACTAATTGTGTGACAGCAGTGTACTAGGTGCCTTCCACACTTACTTCTAATGCTCACAAAAACCCGCCAGTTAAGTATTAACCCAGATGAGAAAACTGAAGCTCAGAGAGATTGAAGGGATTACCGAGACCCGGCTGCTACTGGTGAGATAAAAATCATGGCTTATTAAATTGTATCACAAAGAAATATTGTGGGAATTTTTTGTTCATAGTACATTCCTGAGATTAGAAAAAACAAAACAAAACATGGAAGACTATATTTCCTCTAGCATCAGTAACTAGTGCACAGCTCAAATATCTGCTATTCAGCAAATCAGTAAATGAGTCATCTTAACTCCTTTTCCCAGGCTAGAGTCCAAAAAGACTTCTCATCATTTTAATATGAGGAGGGTGTCAAATTGGGATTGAACTCTGCCCACATCAGTTAAATGCATGTACACTCAGCGTCTGCTGACTCTTTAGTTGATTATAATCAGATCTTCCAGTTACTACATAAGGAGAAAATACCTTTATTATGTAGTCAGAAAACTTTGCTCTACTAACATCTTTATAGCAGAAGCATGGACAAGTGGCCCAATGTTCCCACAGGAACTTTTCTTGTAAGAAATAATTTTTTGTAAAAGATTATTGTGTTGATTAACAAAAGCACTTAGCATTATGTCATGTCTGGAACATAATAAATCTGTAATATGTGGGAACTATTAATACTGAAAACCAGTAAAGACATTCTTCATCTCTGCCATCTTCCTCTAGCTCCAAAACACACACACACACACACACACACACACACACACACACACACACACACACACATTTAGGACTAAGATTCCATTATGAAGAGAACCACTCAGTACATTCACTGAGGTTTCAGGTTGGGAGAATGAAGGGATCATCCCTGCAATTTGGGTGTATCAAGATAGAAAAATTTGTTAATAACCAGACAATAAATTATCAATTTTGTTGATCTTTTCAAAGAACCAGCTCCTTGTTTTATTAATTTTTTCTATAGTTTTTCTGTTCTCTATTTCATTTTTTTTTGCTCTGATTTTTATTATTTTCTTTCTTCTGCTGGTTTTGGGTTGTCTTTGTACTTCTTTTTCTAGTTCCTTAAGATGTGAAATTAAGTGGTTTACTTGGGCTCTCTCTTGTTTCTTCATATAGGCCTGTGGTGACATAAAATTCCCTCTTATTACTGCTTTTGCTGCATCCAGAGATTCTGATATGTTGTATTGTTATTTTTGTTTACCTGTATGTATCTTTTGATCTCTGCACTTATCTCTTCTTGACCCACTCATTTTTTTAAACGTTTGTTGTTTAGTTTCCACATTTTGTGGGTTTGTTTACCTCTTTTTTGCAGTTGAATTCTAGTTTCAAGGCTTTATGATCAGAAAATATGCTTGGTATAATTTCAATCTTTCTGAATTTGTTGATATTATTTTTGTGGCCCAACATATGATCAATTCTTGAGAATATTCCAAATACACTAAATAAAAATGTATACTCTGGCACTTTGGGATGAAATGTCCTGTAGATGTCTATCATATCCAATTGATCTAGTGTTTCATTAAAAGCCGATATTTTTTTATTGATTTTCTCTTTGAATGAATGATCTAGAGCTGTCAGCACTGTACTGAGATCTCCAAATATGATTGTATTTTTGTCGGTTGTTTTTTTTTAGATCAGTCAGTAGCTGTCTTATATATTTTGGTGCTCCTTGGTTTGGTGCATATATATTAAGAAATGTTATGTCTTAGCAATTCAATGTCCCCTTTATCATTATGAAATGACTGTTTTTGTCTCTGACTAACTTTGCTGTCTTGTAGCCAGCATTGTTAGATATGAGTATTGCTACACTTGCTTTTTTTTATATTATTTTCTTGGAGTTTTGTTTTCTAACCTTTCACTTTGAATTTGTTTTTATCCTGTTGCATAGATGTGTTTCTTGTAGGCAGCATACAGTTGGATTTTCTTTTTTAATCCATTCTGCTACTCTGTGTCTTTTTATTGGTGAGTTCAATCCATTTACGGTTAGTATAATTATTGACATTTGAGGGTTTTCTATTACCATTTTATATATTGCTTTCTGATTGTTTTGTATCTTGTTTGGTTCTTCTCTTTTATTTTTCTATCATTTGTTTTTGTTTGGTTGTAATCCATACTTCTTTTCGTTGCTACTTTTTTTTTCAAGCCAGGTATTTCTGTGTTGGTTTTTTCAGGGTTACCATTAAGTAATGGAAAGTGTACATATCATGTTCATTGTAGTACATTATCTCATGAGTGCTTCTGCACTCCATCCTTCTTTGCTACTGTTAATCTTTGTCCTCGCCCCTTTTTGGTTTCTTTGTCACAGATTAATCTTGTTTTTATTGCAATCTTGATGGAGCTTTTACTTGTACTTTTGTTCTTTGTGCCTGGTCAGAAAACCCCCTTTAGTATTTCCTGAAGTGGGGATTTTCTGGTGATAAATTCTCTCATATTTTCTGTATCTGTGAATGTTTTTATTTCTCCTTTGTATTTTAAGGATAGCTTTGATGGGTATAATATTCTTGGCTGGAAGTTCCTCTTTATCAGAACTTTAAATATTAGAATCCACTCTCTTCTAGCTTGTAGAATTTCTGTTGTGAAATCTGTTGATAATCTAATGGGCCTTCCTTTATATGTTCTATTCTTCTTTTCCCTGGTTGCCTTGAGAATTTTTTCATTGTCGTTGGTTTGTACCAATTTTATTATGATGTGCCTTGGAGTAGGTTTGGTAGGGTTAAGATAACTCGGTGTTCTGTTGGCTTCTTGAATTCGAGGCTTTAGTTCTTTCCACAGGCTTGGGAAGTTCTCATTTATTATTTGTTTGAATATGTTCTCCATTCCATTTTCTCTCTCTTCTCTTTCTGATATACCCATTATTCTTATGTTGCTCTTTCTGATGGAGTCAGACAATTCCTGTAAGGCTATCTCGTTTTTTTTTTTTTTAATTCATGAGTTTCTTGCCTCTTCTCTCTGTAGTACCTTTAGTTGCCTGTATTCTATGTCACTAATTCTCTCCTCTATCTGGCCTGTTCTATTGGCTCAGCTTATTACCTTGTTTTTTAGTTTATGAATTGAGTTTTTCATCTCTGTTTGATTCGTTTTCATTGTTTCAATTCCTTGGTGAAGTATTCTTTCTGTTCATTGAATTGTTTTTTGAGCTCTCTAAATTGCCTTTCTGAGCTTTTTTTGTATATCCCTGAGTATTTTTAGGACTCATATAAACAAAATCCAAAATGAAAGAGGAGAAATCCCTACAGATATTATAGATATACAAAGAATTATTGTAGAGTACTATGAAAAACTATATGCCACCAAATTTAACAATATAAAAGAAATGGATAAATTCCTAGAACAATACAATCTTCTTAAACTGAGTCATGAAGAAGCAGAAAGCCTAAAGAGACCCATAAGCAGGGAAGAAATAGAAACAACTATTAAAAACCTCCTAAAAATAAAAGTCCAGGGCCAGACAGCTATACTAGTGAATTCTATAAAGCAGTCAAAGAAGACTTGGCTCTTATTCTACTCAAAGGCTTCCAAAAAACTGAAGAAGAAGCAATACTGTCAAACACATTTTATGAGGCCAACATAATCTTCATACCAAAACCAGGCAAGGACAACACACACACACAAAAAAAAAACTACAGACCAATATTTCTAATGAATACAGATGCTAAAATACTAAACAAAATATTAGCAAATCAAATACAACAACATATTAAAAAAATAATTCATTATGATCAAGTGGGATTCATCCCAGAATCACAAGGATGGTTCAACATACATAAAACAGTTAACGTAATATACCATATCAACAAAACAAAGAACAAAAAACATATGTTCTTATCAATAGATGCAGAAAAGGCATTCAATAAAATAGAACTTTATTTTATGTTTAAAACACTTAACAAAATGGGTGTAGAAGGAAAATATCTCAACATAATAAAGGCCACCCATGATAAACCATCAGCTAACATCATATTAAATGGTATAAAACTGAGGACTTTCCCCCTTAAAATCAGGAACAAGATAATGTTGTCCAATCTCTCCACTCTTATTCAACATAGTGCTGGAAGTTCTAGTCAGAGCAATCAGACAAGAGAAAGAAATAAAAAGCATTCATATTGGGAAAGAAGTAAAGGTTTCACTTTTTGCAGATGATATGATCCTGTACATCAAAAACCCTAGAGACTTCACAAAAAGACTACTAGAAACAATAAACCAATACAGTAAGGTCACAGGATACAAAATTAATATACAAAAGTCCATTGCCTTCCTATATGCCAACAATGAAACATCAGAAAATGAGCTCAGAAAAACAATCCCCTTCATCGTTGCAACAAAAAAAATAAAATACCTAGGAATAAACATAAAAAAGAATATAAAGGACCGATATAATGAAAACTACAAAGCATTATTAAGGGAAATTGAAAAAGATATAATGAAATGGAACAATATTTCTTGTTCCTGGATAGAAAGAATAAATATAGTCAAAATGACTATATTACCCAAAGCAATATACAAATTTAATGCATTCCCATCAAAATTCCAATGGCATTTTTCAAAGAAATGGAACAAAAAAATTGTCAAGTTTACATAGAACTTAATAAAAACCCTGAATAACCAGAGCAATCCTAAGGAAAAAGAATGAAGCTGGGGGCATTACAATACCTGACTTCAAATTATATTATAGAGCCAAGATAATCAAAACAGCATGGTATTGGCAGAAAAACAGACACTCAGACCAATGGAACAGAATAGAAAGCCCAGAAATAAAACCACATGTATATGGTCAAATAATTTTTGATAAAAGGGCCAACAACACAAAATGGAGAAAAGAAAGCCTCTTCAACAAATGGCGCTGGGAAAACTGGAAAACCACATGCAAAAGAATGAAACTCAACTACAATTTGTCCCCTTGTACTAAAACTAATTCAAAATGGATCAAAGACCTAAATACAAGACCTGAAACAATAAATTGCATAGAAGAAAACATAGGTACTAAACTCATGGACCTTGGTTACAAAGAGCAGTTTATGAATTTGACTCCAAAGGCAAGGGAAGTGAAGGCTAATATAAATGAATGGGAGGGACTACATCAGACTAAGAAGTTTTTGCACAGCAAAAGAAACTGACAACAAAACAGACAGCCAACTAAGTGGGAAATGATATTTTCAAACAACAGCTCAGATAAGGGCCTAATATCCAAAATATACAAAGAACTCATAAAACTCAACAACAAACAAGCAAACAGTCCAATAAAAAAATGGGAACAGGGCATAAACAGACACTTCTCCCAGGAAGAAATAGAAATGGTCAACAGATATATGAAAAGATGCTCATCTTCATTAGCTTTTAGAGAAATGCAAATCAAAACTACAATGAGATACCACTTCACACCTGTTAGATTAGCTATTATCAACAAGACAGGTAATACCAAGTGTTGGAGAGGCTGTGTAGAAAAAGGAACCCTCACCCACTGTTGGTGGGAATGTAAAGTAGTACAACCATTATTGAAGAAAGTATGATTGTTCCTCAAAAAATTAAAAATAGAACTACCATATGACCCAGCAATCCCTCTACTGGGAATTTACCCTCAAAACTCAAAAGCACATGCAGCCCCATGTTCATTGCAGCATTGTTCACAGTGGCCAAGACATGGAAAAAAACAAAAAGCCCTTCAATAGATGACTGGATAAAGATGATGTGGTACATATATACTATGGAATACTACTCAGCCATAAGAAATGATGACATTGGATCATTTACAACAACATGGATTGTCCTTGATAACATTATATTGATTGAATGAAATAAGTAAATTAGAAAAAACTAAGAACTATATGATTCCATACATAGGTGGGACGTAAAAATGAGACTCAGGAACATGGACAAGAGTGTGGTGGTTATTGACCACCATGGACAAGAGTGTGGGGGTGGGGAGGGGGAGGGAAGGAGTGGGGGTAAAGGTACAAAGAAAACCAGATAGAAGATGATGGAAGACTATATGACTTTGAGTGATGGGTATGCAACATAATCAAATGTCAAAATAACTTGGAGATGTTTTCTCTGAACCTATGTACCCTGACTGATTAATGTCACCCCATTAAAATTAATAAAATATAAAAGCTGCTGCTTAAAAAAATAAAAGTTGCTGCTTAAAAAAATTATCAATACATATAAACACAACATTCCCTATAATCTCTTATTGTCAATAAACCATCCATCCTTTTGCTTACAAAAAGCAGCTGAATCCCAGCCTTATTTCCAGGTGACAAATCCAAAGCAGAGAGAGGTTTTATAGTCTACTCTAGAACACACAGCTAGCAGAGGTTGAAATTGAATTCACACCTCCTGATGACAGGTCATTGGCTAATCTCCCTAAAACAAATATCTGAAGTCATCATTCCCTTGCTCAAATTTTCCTTGACTCTCTATTACTTGTGGAATACAACATAATATTTTCAAACTAAAATTCAAAGCCCTTTACAATACAGTTTCAAGCTCTCTTTCCAGGCTGTCTACTACAATTTTCTTCCAAGCAACCAGAACCCAAACTCAATTTTATCATTATCCTCTACATAAGCCCCACTTCTACACTTTTGGTCATTCAATTCTCTTTGCTCAGGTCCACTTGCCTCTTCCTCACCTATCCAAGTCATACTTTTCTTCCAAATGCCAGCTCTAATTTTATCTTCTGCAAAAAAAACTTACCAATATACTCAATTTGAATTTATCAAAAGTGATCTCAATTCCCACACCTGACTCCTCTATCAGTGGTCCCCAACCCCCGGGCCGCGGACTGGTACCGGTTCATGGGCCATTTGGTACCGGTTCGCAGAGAAAGAATAAATAACTTACATTATTTCCATTTTATTTATATTTAAGTGTGAATGATGTTTTATTTTTAAAAAATGACCAGATTCCCTCTGTTACATCCATTTAAGACTCACTCTTGATGCTTGTCTGGGTCATGTGATACATTTATCCATCCCACCCTAAAGGCCAGTCTGTGAAAATATTTTCTGACATTAAACTGGTCTGTGGCCCAAAAAAGGTTGGGGACCACTGCTCTATGCTATCTGTGTTTAACCTATTTTAGCATATATCAGTTTCCCTTATACCTCTCTTTTTTCCATTTAACTATAAGCTCCTTATGGTTAGAGGCTATGTTTAAATCATCTCTGCATCCCCATAACTGGAAATAGGTGTCTATAAAATAGATAATAAAAAATGTGTTTTGTATAAAGGAAAGACTTACTGAATCCTGACTCAAATTTCCATATGCTTATCTGTTATTGATAAAAGTATGTTGATTAAGAAGATTTGCTTCTGTAAAGAGACATTTTTCTGTTTTCTATTACATATTCAAACATCTCAGAAGAACAGAAGGATACTTGTGCTCTGCATTTTGTCAAGAGATATTTGAGTATACAGTTTATTGGGGTTCCTCAGCTATGAGGAATGAAGGTCACAGAATTTCGTAAAAAAACTTAAGTTTAACTGTGAAGGGGTCACAAGAAAGGCCTATTTGTCAGTCCTTCAGAGTTGAGGAGAAAGGGCCAGGCCTTTGTACCCCACATTGTCAGTCAGTCACATGATTCAGACAGCATGCAGGGGACAGCTTTGGGCAAGGTAGCTTCCTTTGACAGAGACAGGGTCCATGTACGGGCTCAGCTTTCATCTGTCAGTAGTTAGGAGCATGTGTGACTCAATCCTGAAAGGGAAAGTCCGTATCACAGTACCAACTTCAGTCATCCCTTCGCACTGTGTGGTCCCTTTCATCCCATCTGGAGACAGCTCCTCCAGGATTTCTTTGGTCTCTTTTCATGGGCAAACTTTGAGGAATGTTTGTGGGACAAACTATAGTCCCCACATCTGGCCTTAAAGCTGTGATGGATATTCACCATCTCCCTTTTCTACCTTTTATTCTGTAGTCCTCTCCTTCTCAGTTAGCAGATCTGCTGGTCTAGACAACTGCCTTGGAGAGGTGGTCTAAACTTTCATCCCTGGTTATCATGCTTATCTCAAGCTGTGGCTTCTTCACTTGTCCCTTTTGTGTACCAAAAGATGCCCAGTGGATCACCTGGATACCATGGTCTTCCTCTCTATCCCCATTTTTATCTGCCACCCCACCTCTTTCTGATAATCAGGTCAGTGCTCCCTACCACGGTCATGATCTCCTGGCACAAAGATCCTGAAGAGTCTAGGCAGCAGCCATAGCTTAAAGTTTAATAATACTCTTGCCGTGTTCCCTGATGACAGCATTAACCCACTGGAAGCAGTCCCTTCAGGCAAGTATTGTTCAGTGTTACAAAGACAAGAAGAATAAAATAGCCCAGGTAGATCATAGGGAGTGATGGTAAATGGGACCACTGCTATTTCCACACATTTGTTCTACCTTGTTGGTATTGATTTCATAAATATACTACATTCTGAAGGATGATGTCCCATCCTTTGAGAGTGCTATGCCCAAGCCAGAGCCTCAGCTACACCTACAATCAGGTGGTCCTGTATTCTATCAAGCTGGCTGCTTCTCGGTGATTGCAGATGTGAGAGGAGCTGTGGGTCCTTTGATCACATGCCCACCACCACACTTCTTTTGCTGTTAAGTGGGTTTCTTTTTCTGGTGTGATATGTAAGATCCAACATCTGGATTTAAATACTGGTGCTAGCCAAGGCACTCACTCACTATGTGACTATAGCTGTAAGCTCAGGAAGGTCCAGTACAACTGGTTTCTGAGGTCAATATATTTATCCTCTGAATGGCTTGATTTTCTGAAACTCTGTTCCTTGTCCTCCCGTTGGAACTTACATTCTTATGTCCCATTCCCTCAGAATCTAGATCTCAGCTAGCTGCTATGGGGAAAGCAATCTGGCAAACTGGCATGTACACACAAGCTAAAAGTAATTCATTTAGAAAGAAATACCTGGAAGTATTCCCTTTAAACCAATGTCATGGTCTCTAGTGGATAGTACAGACTAGAACTCTGGTGAGGAAGGTGCTTTTGATTAGGAAATATGGAAAAGGATAACATTATTATCTCTCAAACAGCTAGAGACAAAGATATTATAATGTCTGAAAATATTGTTTCCTCAGAGATATTTGATGGTATTATACAGGACTTATGACTGCAATGATTCTGTACAAGAGAAGATCCAATTTCAATTTTTACTCAGAGCATGGAAGAGTAAATTTAATACAGGTTTTATTTATGCCCCTTCCCACTGTCTTTTTGTTTAATGTTTAAATAACTTTGCATTCCTAGAATGAGCCATCCTTGGCCATGAAGCATTTTCCTTTTCATATAATGCTGGCTTTAATTTGCTGGTATTTTGTTTCACGTTAAAAAAAAAGTGTTCAGGAATAAGATTGACCTATAATTTTCCTTTCTTATACTGACCTTTCCAGTTCGGTAAGTATTACTGGCCTCAGAATGAATTGGAGATCATCCCCTCTTTTCCAATTCTCTGGAAAAAATTGTATAAGATTGTAATTATCTGATTCTTGAATGTTTAGTAAAACAGCTTGGAAAACCATTCAGGTTTCTTCATGGAGAGATTTTAAAATAAAAATTCTATTTCTTTAGTGACTATAGAATAATATGCATTTTTCTCTTCTTGATTCAGTTTTTCAAATAAAATTTTAAATTTATTGCATAAACTTATTCCTGGTAATTTCTTATTTTCTTAATCTGCTGTATTTTATTTGTGTTCTTTAAAATATTTTAATATTGGTATTTTGCTCTCTACATTTATTTATTAATCTTTTAACAATATTTTGATGTTATTAATATTTTCAAGTAAACTCTTAGCTTTATTGATATCTTTGATTATAGCTTTATTTCTTAATTTATTAATTTTTATTCACATCTCTAAATAATGCTTTAGCTGCCTCACACATTTGATCTATCTATCTATCTATCTATCTATCTATTATCTATCTATTTATCTTATGATTCCTTCTTTATCCAATAGTTAAAGGTCTTTGAAAGAATTTTTTTCCAGGCAGAAGATATTCCAAGATGGCAGCAGAGTAGGCAGACATATAAACTGCCACCTCATGGGACCAAACTGGATTACAAATCAATTTAAGAACAATCATTATGAAAAACCATCTTTGGACTAAAAATAACAGGACTCAAAAACCAAGGAGCACAGAAGAATCCACACTGAGCCTGGTAGGAAGTACAAGGACGCTGTGGGGGCTCCCCCACTCCCAGGAATGAGGGGTGGAGAGGGTCCAGAGGGCTTCTAATTGCAGAGAGAGAGACCCTGAGAGGCAAAGGTCCTCAATCCCAGGACCAGAGCCCCAGCCTAGAAATCTAGAGACTGGAGGAGACAGCCTGACAGCATTAAGTGGAGAGATGAGCAGGATTTCTGTCTATGGGAAATGACTGACAAAGAAGTTGCAGCCTTAAAGGGCCAGTGCAGAAAATATCTCTCACAGCCACTTGCCTGGGGCTCTGGAGGCAAAAGGGGCTGAGAACAGTGGTCTTGCATGAGGAGAATGGGGAGATTGAGGCACGGGGACACAAACGGAGATGGTGAGAAGAATACTTGAGCTGAGTTATTCTCCAATACCGAGGCAGACATAGCTAGTGGGAGGGTCACTCCCTCTATCCAGCACAAGCCTAGCTTAAAGCCAATTGACCCACCTACAAAAAGCTCTCCAGCTCCAATTAGTGTGAAAGGCTATTTGGAATGGGGGAAGTAAAGGGGCAGTGACTCAGGTTTCTGGGGAAACCTGAGCTATACCTCCCCCTTCTGATATGAGACTGTGCCTGTCTCTGAAGAGTAACTGGGCAGACCACACCTTCTGCTTCTCAGAAGTCATACCCACCACGTTCCTGGATAGAGTTTCAACTGGGGCCAAAGAGCAAGATGCACCTACTTTCCCCATCCTAAACACAAAAGTTCACTACTGGGTTCAGCAAATTAACTTTTAAGGGGCTCAACTTGTTAAGGGGAATTAAAATCTGAGCAACCAGGAGAGGCTGAGGGTTAAAGTCCTGGAAGAGGGGCCACATTCCATATACCAACCTCAGATGCACAACTCCAACAAGCTTGCAAACCGCACACAGAAAAATAGGAAGACAGAGAAATATAATCCATATGAATCAACAAGAGAAATCCCCAGAAAAGAACTGAATGAGATAGAAATAACTAAATTACCAAATACAGAGTTTAAAATAATGATTGTTAGGATGCTTAAGGATCTCAGAGTTACAATGGATGGACTTAATGAGCACCTAAATAAAGAAATTGCAAGCATCAAAAGAACAATAAAATAATAAAAAAGAATCAATCAGAAATGGCAATTACAATATCAGAAATGAAGACTACACTAAAAGAAATAAACAGCAGGCTGGATGAGGTAGAAAATCAAATCAGCAAATTAGAGGTCAAAATAAATATAAAAAAGAAACAGAGCAGCAAGAAGAAAAGAGGCTCAAAAAGTCTGAGGAAACTATAAGAGAACACTGTGACAATATGAAGAGAAATAACATCCGCATCATAGGGGTTCCTGAAGGAGAAGAGAAAGAACAAGGCATAGAGAAACTGTTCTAAGAAATCAGCTGAAAACTTTCCTAAATTGATCTCACACAAATTTGAGAAGCACAGAGAGTCCAGGTAAAGAGGAACCCAATGAGGCCTACATCAAGACACTGAAAAACATTCAAACACTTGGAGACTAAATAGCATGTTATTAAATAATGAATGGGTTAACAATGAGATCAAGGGAGAAATAAAAAACTTCCTTGAAACAAATGATAATGAACACAACAACTCAAAAATTATGGGACACAGCAAAAGCAGTTCTGAGAGTGAAGTTCATAGCATTACATGCATACCTTAAGAAGCAAGAAAAAGCTCAAATTAACAACTTAACCCTGCACCTAAAAGAATTAGAAAAAGAGCCTGACCAGGCAGTGGCACAGTGGATAGAGCATTGGACTGGGATGCTCCAGGTTCGAGACCCCAAGGTTGCCAGCTTGAGCACAGGCTCATCTGGTTTGAGCAAAGCTCACCAGCTTGGACCCAAGGTTGCTGGCTTGAGCAAGGCATTACTTGGTCTGCTAAAGGCTCACGGTCAAGGCACATGTGAGAAATGAATCAATGAGCAATTAAGGTGTCACAATGAAAAACTGATGATTGATGCTTTGCATCTCTCTCTGTTCCTTTCTGTCTGTCCCTATCTATCCTCTCTGACTCTCTTTCTGTCTCTGTAAAAAAAAATAAAAAAACCCAAAAAGTAGATAAATAATGGCAAGCAAAGCCCAGTGGAAGTAGAAGGAAAAAAAATAATAAAATCAGAGTGGAAATAAATGACAGAGGCAAAAAACAAACAAATAAACAAACAAAAAAACAATACAGAAGATCAATGAAAGCAAGAGCTAGTTCTTTGAAAAGGTAAACAAAAATTGATGAACCTTTAACCCGACTCACCAAGAAAAAAAGAGAGATGACTCAAATAAATAAAATTAGAAATGAGAGTGAAGAAGTAACAACTGACACAGCAGAAATACATAGGATTATAATAAAATATGAAGAACTGTATGCCCCCAAATGGGACAACCTAGATAAAATGTATAAATTCCTTGAAAAATATAATCATTCAAAAATCAATCTGGAAGAATCAGAAAACATAAAAGACCCATTACAACAAATGAGATTGAAACAGTTATCAAAAAACTCCCGGCCTGACCTGTGGTGGCACAGTGGATAAAGCGTCGACATAGAACGCTGAGGTCACCGGTTCAAAACCCTGGGCTTTCCCAGTCAAGGCACATATGGGAGTTGATGCTTCCTGCTCCTCCTCTTTCTCTCTTCCCCTCTCCCCCTTCTCTAAAATGAATAAATAAAATCTTTAAAAAAACAAACAAACAACTCCCAACAAACAAAAGTACTGGGCCTGATGGCTTCACAAGCAAATTTTACCAAATATTCAAAGAATTAACTCTTATTTTTCTCAAGCTATTTCAAAAAATTCAAGAGAAGGGAAAACTTCCAAACTCCTTTTATGAGGCTAACATAATCCTCATTCCAAAACCAGGCAAAGACACTACAAAGAAAGAAAACTATAGGTCAATATCCCCAATGAATTTAGATGCTAAAAATCTCAGCAAAATATTAGCAAATCAAATCTAGCAATACATGAAAAAAATCGTACCTCATGATCAAGTGGGAGTTATTCTGGGGAGTCAAGGATGGAACAATATTCCAAATCAATCAATATGATTCATTATATAAACAAAAGGAAGGATAAAAACCACATGATAATTTCAATAGATGCAGAAAAAGAATTTGATAAAAATCTAGCACCCACTTATGATCAAAACTCTCAGTAAAGTAGGAATACAGGGAACATATGTCAACATGATAAAGGCCATCCCCTTAAGATCAGAAACATGTCAGGGATGCCCCCTTTCACCACTCTTATTCAACATAGTTCTGGAAGTCTTAGCTACAGCAATCAGACAAAAAGAAGAAATAAAAGGCATCCAAATTGAAAAAG
Source organism: Saccopteryx bilineata (assembly GCF_036850765.1). Lineage (NCBI taxonomy): Eukaryota > Metazoa > Chordata > Mammalia > Chiroptera > Emballonuridae > Saccopteryx > Saccopteryx bilineata. The sequence continues at coordinate 83,097,367 of NC_089491.1, read as the reverse complement.
AAGAAGTAAAACTTTCATTATTTGCTGATAACTTGATACTGTACATAGGAATCCCTAAAGTCTCAATCAAAAACTACTGGAATTGATAAATGAATTCAGCAAGGTGGCAGGATATAAAATCAATATTCAGAAATCAGTAGCATTTTTATACACCAACAATGAACTGTCTGAAAGAGAAATTAAAGGAACAATCTCCTTCACTCTTGCAAAAACAAAAAAATAAAGTACCTGGGAATAAATTTAAGAGAAATTAAAGGAACAATCTCCTTCACTCTTGCAACAACAAAAAAATAAAGTACCTGGGAATAAATTTAACCAAGGAGGTAAAAGACCTGTACTTGGAAAATTATAAAACATGGATAAAAGAAATCAAGGAAGATACAAACAAGTGGAAGCAGATACTGTTTTTATGGATAGGAAGAATAAACATCATTAAAATGTATCTATACTACCCAAGGCAATATATAAATTCAATAAAATTTCTATTAAAATACCAATGTCATACTTCAAAGATATAGAAGAAATATTCCAAAAATTATATAGAACCTAAAAAGAACATGAATAGCCTCAGCAATCTTGAAAAAGAAAAATAAAGCAGGAGGTATCACACGTTCTGATATCAAGTTATACTACAAGGTCATTGTACTCAAAACAGCTTGGTACTGGCAGAAGAATAGTCATACAGATCAAAGGAACATAACAGAGAACCCAGAAATAAACCCATACCTTTATGGCCAGTTGATATTTGACAAAGGAGGTAAAAGCATACAATGGAGTAAAGACAGTCTGTTTAACAAATGCTGCTGGGAAAATGGACAAATACATGCAAAAAAAAAATGAAACTAGACCACCAACTTACACCACTCACAAAAAATAAACTCAAAATGGATAAAAGATTTGAATGTAAGTCATGAAACCATGATCATCTTGGAAGAAAACATAGGCAGTAAGCTCTCTGACATCTCTCGAGGCAATATATTTGTTGATTTAACTCCACGGGCAGGTGAAATAAAGGACAGAATGAACAAATGGGACTATATCAAACTAAAAAGCTTTTGCATAGCAAAAGACAACATGAACAAATTAAAAAGACAACCCACACAATGGGAGAACTTTTTTGCCAACACGTCACATAAGGGGTTAATAACCAAAATCTATAAAGAACTTGTAAAACTAAACACCAGGAAAGTAAACAATCCATTCAAAAATTGGGCAAAAGAACTGAATAGACACTTCTTCAAAGAGGACATACAGATGGCCAATGGGCATATGAAAAAATGTTCAACATCATTAATCATTAGAGAAATGCCAATTAAAACCACAATGAGATACCACCTTATACCTGTCATAATGGTGCTCATTAACTAACAACACATAACAAGTGCTAGCGAGGGTGCGGAGAAAAGGGAACCCTCCTGCACTGCTGCTGGAAATGCAGACTGGTGCAGCCTCTGTGGAAAACAACATGGAGATTCCTTTAAAAATTAAAAATCAAACTGCCTTTTGACCTAGCTATCCCACTTCTAGCAACATATCTTAAGAATAACAAATCACTGATTCAAAAGAAGAAATGCACCCCCATATTTATTGCAGCATTGTTTACAATAGCCAAGATCTGGAAACAGCCCAAGTATCCATTAGTAGATGAGTGGATTAAAAAGCATTGGTACATATACACAATGGAATACTACACGGCTGTGAAAAAGAAGGAAATCTTACCCTTTGTGACAACATGAATGGACCTGGAGTTTATTATGCTAAGCTAAATAAGCCAGACAGAGAAAGAAAAATATCATATGACCTCACTCATATGAGCAATCTAGTGAACAATGTGAACTGAGTAGTGGAAGGTAGGCAGAAAAGGGGTCAAAGAAAGGAAAGACATTAGTAAAAGTATAGACACATAACACAGAGAGATAGAGGGCAGGATAGTAAATCATGGAGGGAAGGGGGAAAGGCGGTGGGGAGAAGGGGCAAAGGAGGATCAAGGAGAACATGGGGGGGGAGGGAGGGAGATATATTCAGGGAAACACTTGTAATTATGTAAACAGAACAAATTAAATCAATAAAAATTATTTCCCAGGCATGAAATTTAATTTTTGTTACTGATTTCTTATTTAATTTTGCTGGAGCCACAAAAGTGATCTGTATGAGACTAATTTTGAAATTTTATTTTGGCTTGCTCTACAGTGCAGTATGTGGCCAGTTTTTAGGTCCCATGTGTGCTTGAAAAGAATATATGATCTTCAATTATTGCATATAAAACTCTATACATATGCATTAGATCAAGTTTATTAGTTATGCTGTTCAAATATTTTATATTCTCACTATCTTAATTGACTACTGATCACTGAGAAAAGTGAGTTAATGTCTATTATGATGGTGGGTTTACACATTTATTTGCTAGTTTGATCAAATTTTGCTTCCATTATTTGAATTTATATTTTAGGTGTATATAGTTCAAAATTGTTATATCCTGGTGATTTGAAGTTTTTATCAGTATACACTGATCCTTTTTAACTCTAATAATGCTCTTCAGCCTTAAAATCTACTTTTGTATCTATTTTTGCTTTTAGTAATCATCTCAATATAAAGCCTGTCACTTTATTATATAATTTATGTATTTATTATGTTTATGTAGTATTTATCTTTTCCCCTTAGTTTTTAAAAGACTTCATGTTTTAGAAGTTTTAGATCGACAGAAAACTTGAGAAGATAGTGCACTGAAAGTTGCCATAAACCACCTCACTCAGTTTTTTCTATCATTAGCATCTTACATTAGCATGGTACATCTGTTATAATTGATGAACTCACACATTAATTAAAGGTCATAGCTTATTCAGATTTCCTTAGTTTTTACCTAATGTCATTTCTGTTCCAGGGTTCTAGACAGAATTCCACATTACATTTAATCATCAGGTCTTCATAAAGTTAGTAAGAAAGAATCTGTTTTTTACCTTATTTTCTGGAAGAATTTCAGTGAGATTGGTATTTTTTGTTTGTTTGTTTGTTTATTTATTTGTTTATTTTTTTTTTGTATTTTTTTCTGAAGCTGGAAATGGGGAGAGATAGTCAGACAGACTCTCGCATGTGCCCGACCCCCCGCACGCCCACCAGGGGCGACGCTCTGCCCACCAGGGGGGGATGCTCTGCCCCTCTGGGGCGTTGCTCTGCCGCAACCAGAGCCACTCTAGCGCCTGGGGCAGAGGCCAAGGAGCCATCCCCAGCGCCCGGGCCATCTTTGCTCCAATGGAGCCTCGGCTGCGGGAGGGGAAGAGAGAGACAGAGAGGAAGGAGGGGGGGGGGTGGAGAAGCAAATGGGCGCTTCTTCTATGTGCCCTGGCCGGGAATCGAACCCGGGTCCCCCACACACCAGGCCGACGCTCTACCGCTGAACTAACTGGCCAGGGCCGTGAGATTGGTATTATATATAATGTGTATTATCCTATAATATCTATTATAGGATTTGATAGATAATACATAAAATATAATATAATGTATAGTAAGTATATTATAGATAGTTAAATTTTTATAATGTTTTAAGATGTTTGCAGAATCGAATGTGAGTTATCCTGGAGTTATTTTTGTGAGAAGGTTTTAAATTGTGTATTCAGTTTCTTTAATAAATACTGGACTATTCAGGTTTTCTGATTCTTTTTATGAGAGTTTTCATAAGCAATATTTTTATAAGAATTTTCTAGTTATATTAAATTTTTAAATACTTTGTTATCATGTATATAATATTTTTTGTTTTTATTTCAGTAGGATCTGTAATGACAACATCTATTTATTTTTCTTTTGTTAATTGTATTTTTCTCTCTCTTTTTTTTATCAGTCCTGGTAGATTTTATCAATTTGACTGAACTTTTCAAAGAACCAATATTTAACTTTAAATTTTTTCTCTATAATATGTTTTTTAAACTTTAAAACAATTTTTTTTCTCTGTAATTTTTACTACATATTTTCTTCTTCCATTTTGGTTTTAGTTTGGTATTCAATCCTAGCTTTCTGAGATGAAAATTTAGTAATTTTAAACCTTTCTTCTTTTATTTTAATATGTATGCATTTATCTATTAATTTTTCTCTTAGCACTGCTTAACTACATCTTGTGAGTTTTGATACACTGTATCTTCATTATACTCTTGTTCAGAATAGCTCCCAATATTTTAAAACCCAATCATGTTTTTATAATCCAAGAATTATTGAAAGATGTATTTCTTAACTTCTAAGCTACTTTCTGACCTCAATTCTCTGATATCATCTGAGGGTCCCACAGCTCAATTAAATACTAACATTAACTGCACAAAGTTAGCACAGACCCCACAACTTAAGGACATAGTTCCTCAACATTGCTTCATTTCAGATATTCACTGAAAGTCTTGGGTGTCCCCAATCTACCTACACTTTTTCCTGACTGGCTACAAATTCAGGGCTTGCCATAACACCCTCAGATTTGATCATTTGCTAGAACAATTTATAAAATGCATGGAAGCACTATACTTAAAATTACTGTTTTATTATAAAAAATATAAACAAATAGCAGATGAAAAGGTACATAGGTCAAGACTGAAAGAGTCCTGAATGTAAAACCTTCTGTTCCAATGGAGTCAGGGTGCAGCACCCTCCAGGTACATAAATATATTACCAACCAGCAATCTCCCTTGAGCCTTGTGTTCAATGTTCCTATTTATTTATTTATTTATTTATTTATTTATTTATTTATTTAGTCAGAGAGAGAGAGAGGGACAAACAAGAAGGGAGAGAAAGAAGCATCAACTCATAGTTGAGTCACTTTAGTTGTTCATTGGTTGCTTTCTCATACATACCTTGATCAGTGGGCTCCAGCTGAACCAGTGATCCCTGGCTCAAACCAGCAACCCTGGTTTCAAGTCAACAACCTTGGGCTTCAAGCCAAATACTTTTGGGCTCAAGCCAGTGACCATGGAGTCATGTCTATGATCCCACATTCAAGCCGGCAACCCTGTGTTCCACCTGGTGAAACCATGCTCAGGCAGATGAGTCCTCTCTCAAGCCAGAAATCTTGGGGTTTTGAACTTGGGTTCCTCAGCATCCCATGACAACGCTCTATCCACTGTGCCATCACCTGGTCAGGCAGAGATCTTAACCAAGCTTTTATTTTACTAAATTATTGACCACATGACTAAAGTCAATCTTCAGTCCCTTCCTCTCCCTAAAGATAGTGGAATGGGGCTGAAATTCTAGCCTCCTAATTAAGTGCTTAGTTTCTCTACCATGGCAGCTGCTCCCCTGACACTAGTTAAGAGCTCACCAGGAGTCATCTCACTAGCATAAACTCAGTTATAGGCAAAGTAACTCACTATGAAAAACAAAGACCATCCCATTAGGACATTCTGAAAGATTTTGAAGCTCTATGCCATGAACCAGGAACCAACAAAAAGAGATCAGATATATTCTTTATTACATAAGTAGTTGGGGATTTTCTAGTTATTTTCTCCATATTTTTTCTAACTTATTTTCTCTGTGCTCAGAGAACATACTGTGAATGAGTTTAATTATCTAAGATGTTGAGAAATTCTCTTTGACTCAGAATAAGATTTTAATTAACATTCCATACACACATGAAAAGAATGTGTACTTTGCAGTGGTTGGGTATCAGTAAGATCAAATTTGCTACCAATTGTTTGTTACTTCACAATTTTTGTGTGGGAAGTGTATTTCTTCTAAAAGCCAATGAAAAAATATATTAATATCTATTTGATTTTCTAGTTCTCAGAACTTTTGCTTTATACATATGGTGAGGCTATATATTATTTGGGGAAATACTGCTTTAGAAGTCCAACACTTCCCTGGCAGATTGATCCCTTCATCATAGTGAAATTTCCCTTTTTCTTTCTAGTGGTATAGCTTGCTTTACAGTCCACTTTATTTGTCATCTGTAAAAAATGATACCTTTACTTCTTCTTTCCCAATATAGATGCCTCCTATTTCTTTCTCTTGCCTGGTGGCTCCATCTAAGACTTCCAGTATTATGCTGAATAAGAGTGGAGAGAGTGGGTAGCCTTGTCTTGTTCTTGATTTTAGAGGAAAAGCCTTCAGTTTTTCACCACTTACTGTGACCCTGGCTGATGGTTTGTCATGTATGGCCTTTATTATGTTGAGGTACTTTCCTTCTATACCCATTTTATTGAGTGTTTTAAACATAAATAATGTTGTATCTTATCAAATGCCTTTTCTGTATATATTGATAGAATCATATAATTTTTTGTCCTTTGTTTTGTTGACGTGGTGTATTTAAGCTGATAGGATTTATGTATGTTGTCCATCTTTGTGTTCCTGCAATGAATCCCACTTGATCATGATGTATTATTATAAATGTATTATGGTACTCGATTTGCTAGTATTTTGTTAAAACAGTGACATTGGCTTTCCTTTTTTTTAAAATCAGCTTTATTGAGGAAGTTACCTTGCCAATCATAATACAGAACAAGTCCATCATTCTAAAAAGTTTCCTGCGTCGGCCTAGCGTGCGGAGGACCCGAGTTCAATTCCCGGCCAGGGCACATAGGAGAAGCGCCCATTTGCTTCTCCACCCCTCCGCCACGCTTTCCTCTCTGTCTCTCTCTTCCCCTCCCGCAGCCAAGGCTCCATTGGAGCAAAAATGGCCCGGGCGCTGGGGATGGCTCTGTGGCCTCTGCCTTAGGCGCTAGAGTGGCTCTGGTCGCAACATGGCAACGCCCCGGAGGGGCAGAGCATCGCCCCCTGGTGGGCAGAGCGTCGCCCCTGGTGGGCGTGCCGGGTGGATCCCGGTCGGGCGCATGCGGGAGTCTGTCTGACTGTCTCTCCCTATTTCCAGCTTCAGAAAAATGAAAAATAAAAATAAAAAAAATAAAATAATAAAAAGTTTCCTGGTGGCCATTTGGAAAGCATCCACTGTCCTTCAGCTGACCCTTGGCAATAACTGGTATGTTTCTGTTGTTACAGGTTTCCTTTTGCTAATGCGTTCTTTTTTATTCTTTTATTTTTTCAGAGTTAGAAGCAGGGAGGCAGTCAGACAGACTCCCTCACGTGCCCAGCCAGGGTCCACCCGGCATACCCACCAAGGGGCGATACTCTGTCCATCTGGGGCATTGCTCTGTTGCAGCCAGAGCCATTCTAGCACCTGAGGCAGAAGTCATGGAACCATCCTCAGCACCCAGGGCAACTGTGCTCCTATGGAGCCTTGGCTGTGGGAGGGGAAGAGAGAGATAGAGAGGAAAGAGAGGGGGAAGAGTGGAGAAGCAGATGGGCACTTCTCCTGTGTGACCTGACCGAGGATCGAACCCAGGACTTCTACAAGCCAGGCTGATGCTCTACCGCTGAGCCAACTGGCCAGGATTGCTAATGCTTTCTTTCAGTGTAATTATATGATATGTAGTTTTAATGTCTCTTTTTGTCTCAGTAAGCATGATGCATTTAAGGTTTATTTATATTTTTAGAGGTATCAGGAATTTATTACTTTCTATTTTTTTAAGATTTTACTTATTGATTTTAGAGAGAGAAGAGAATGAGAAGAGGGGTAAGATCAAGAAGCATAAACTCATAGTCATTGCTTTTCATATGTGCCTTGAATGGGTAAGCCTGGGGTTTTGAACTGGCGACATCAGCATTCCAGGACTACACTTTATCCACTGCACAACCACAGGTCAGGCTCTATTTCTAAATAATTTTCCATTGTAAAAATATGATGCAAAATATCCCAGATTTGATCAGGAGCTCATTTTAAACTAGTCTGTGTTATTTTGATGTGTCCTCATCATTCTTTGATCACTTCCTTGCTTTCTGGCACTAGATATTTTTTTTTATTTTATACCTCAACTGACCCAGCTCTAGATTTTAATTTAAAATTTAACTCTGAATTTTAACTTAAAAATTTTGCATAAGAGAAGTTTTGTTGTTGTTTGAACCATGAAAATAACATGCATTCAGGACTATATATGTTGAGAGTCAAAGGTGGCTGTGAAATCTCAGAGAAAGCTTTTTTGTGTTGGACTTTTTCACCTCTAACCAGACCTTAGTATGAGACAGACATTTCCCTGTGCTATTTGCCTCTGTGGAAACTTTCGTTCAGTTTAAGTTATAATTTCTCTCATGTAAGTACTCTGCCCATAGTTCATTTCAAGCCACCAATGTGAAGTCAACCAGCTTGCAAAATTTCTGAAAATTTATTGACTTGTGCAAGTAAGCAGAAACCTTCCTGTGCTTGGCTTTATGTGAGCAAGACTGAAGCTATTTTTCCTGCACAACTTTATGCTTAGATGATAGTCCTTTTTCTGTCATCTAATTAATTCTTTGTGTGTAAGCTCCTGGTCACAGAACTCTGTACATGCACTTAGGGCATGTGGTAGTTTCAGTGTTCATTTTTCCCTTATGGACTTGTTTTTTCTGCTTTGTTCTTATTCTCCAATGATTCTTATCTTTTTCCATGCTCTTCCATTATTTAAAAGTGTGTGTGTGTGTGTGTGTTCTCATCTTCTACATCACTAGATGTTATGTACCTGGAGGATTTCAGGATCGTTTTCTCTCATATTACCAGAAATGAATACTTCCAAATGACTTTCTCATAAACTGTTAATCCATCAAAATCCAAATCACATGTCATGAGCAATAATTTTAATAGATTTTACCAACTGAACACATGATAATGTCTATCAAACATGCTTTCTTCCATGAAGCAATAACTAATTACTGGGGAAATAACTATTTAAAGAATGCAAAATATTTGTAGTTAGCATCATACCCAGAATAAAAGTGCTTCAAAATCTCAATTATTATCCATTAATTAATTCACTGAGTATTTAACAAACTTTACATAGTCTGAATTAATGATTTTCAAACTTCATATATGGAATTCTAATAATCCCATTAATTTGTTTAAGAAAGCCTGCAAGGGGCAAAGAGGATTGAATAAGAGATCTATTCCAGCTTTCAATGTGTATTAGATTTATGCTATTGAACTTTAGTGCAAGATTTTGTTTAAAGATCAGTTCCACAGCTATTAAAAGTTTGTGAACACTTTTTCATTTCATATACCATCTCTATTGCCCCAGTGATATAACTCCCAACAAAAATAAGGGTACACTGTAAAAAATTGAGTTTCTGAACAGGGTCTCTGTTTATTCAGGCTGCGTGTACTCACTTGTATAAACCCCATCCTGCCAGGCAGAATTAAGACAGGAAGGGTTAGTGAATATTGTGTAGCTCATGTAGTGAAAATACTGCTGGTCCTTAGATTGCTTGAAACTTTCATGTGGCTGCTGTGGACAACATGCTACCCTATAGATCTTCTAAAAATCACCTGAGAAACTTTTTGAACATCTCATTTTCCCTGTTGACCTTCTTTCGAGTCTGTAGAAAGCAGAGAAATCCTCAAAGTGAAGATAACATTAAAGAAAACCATTAGCGGGAGAAAAGAGAAATATACAGACAACCTTCCTTGCCTCTAGAAAGTGAAGTGCCAACCAAGCTCTTTTCAGCAGCATAAGTAGTCATTTCTCTCTTAAATATCTATAGAAGTTTTTTTGCTTGTTTTCCAAGATTTTCGCATTTGATCTTTTAAATAGAGTCAGGTACACAATTAAATAACATGGAATTTGGAAGTAGTGAGTTAAATAAAAGCCCTAGACATCTTATCTCTCACAGTACATCTGGGAGCCAACAGTGTTCTCAGCATAATTAGGAAGGGATAAAATCTCATGAGGTTCTCTCCTCACTTGAACCTCTCTACATGCTCACTCTTACTGATATCCATTTACCCAGGATTTTATACAGTCTTTTTCTCTCTCAAGTGTTTGGTACACTTAACATGATATTTATACCAAAACCTTCAAGTCATCTTCTCTTCACCTTCAAGTCTTTTCAGTTATTCAGTCCTATCAATTCAAAATAGTGGGGGAAAGTATACAGCAGGGTCAAACCCACTTAGAGAAAGAGAAGTAAATATAGACGCAAGTGAGTTCATAATGACTATAGCTTCGATGAATTTTTGTTTGCTAAAAAGAGGGAAAAATGGAAAACTACTATCATCATCTGAAAAATGGAAAGTGACTTTTTTTCCTTTGCAGCACTCATATTGCTCAATATCCCCAATATTTATAAGTGCCTAAACCATAAACCTGGAAACCATCATTGTCTTCTCCCTCTCCCTTTCCTCCAGCATTTATATTAGTCGGGATTCTCCACAGAAACAGAACCAATAGGAAATATCTTTATCAATGTCTATATATATTTATTATATATGATAGCTATATTCAAAGCTATCTATCTATCTATCTATCTATCTATCTATCTATCTATCTGAGAAAGAGAGAAAATTTTTAAAAATGACTTACATAATTATGGAGGCTGAGAGGTCTCATGATCTGTAGTTGGCAAACTAGAGATGCAGAAGTTGGTGGTATATTTTCAGTCTAAGCACAAAAGACTAAAGTCCCAGCTTGAAAACAGTCTAGCAGAGATAGGGAATTCTTCTACCTTCTGTTTTTTTTTAAATTTTGTTCAGACCCTCAATAGATTGGATGATGCCCACCCAAACCTGCTTTATTCAGTCTACTGGACTCAAGTGCAAATCGTATGCAGAACACCCTCATGGACACACCCAGACATAAAATACTGTTTAAACAAATATCTGGGCATCCAGTCAAGTTGATGCTTAAAATTAGCCATCAAAAGCATCTTATCAGGCACCAAATCTTGTGCACTCTACTTTCAATATTTTCTTTTGCACTCTGATTTCAATCTCAAATCATCTGCTCTTTTCCCTCATGGCTCCTCTCTCAGTTCAGTGCCTCATAATTTCCTCTCTCTCTCTCTCTCTCTCTCTCTCTCTCTCTCTCAATAGCTTCCTAAAGTATATCCTTTTGCTCCAGGCATTTCTCTCTATAATCATTATCCACATTTCCTTTTCTTTACAGTAATATTTATTTTAACTCTTTTCCTAAATCCTCCAATGCAGGGGTCGGGAAACTTTTTGGCTGAGAGAGCCATGAATGCCACATATCTTAAAATGTAATTCCATGAGAGCCATACAACAACCCGTGTACATTATGCATTATCCAATAAAAATTTGGTGTTGTCCCGGAGGCCACCCACAACCATGAACATGAGCAGTAGGAAATGAATGGATTGTAATTCATGAGAATGTTTTATATTTTTAACATTATTTTTTTTATTAAAGATTTGTCTGCGAGCCAGATGTAGCCATCAAAAGAGCCATATCTGGCTCGAGAGCCATAGGTTCCCAACCCCTGCTCCAAAGAGTTCCCAGGGACTTTACCTGAGGGTATGGTGCAAACACCTCCTGTGATCTAGCTTCTGCTCCTCTTTCCAATTGCACCACTTGTCACTTTCCTGCATGTCCCCCACTGTACCAACTTTATGGCATAATTAGTTATTCTCTGCTAAGATATGATATCCTCATACAAACTGCTCCTTCTACTTGAAATCTCCTTTTTAAAAAATCCGTTTCAAAGACTTCTATTCATTGAAATCTTGGTCCACAGATACATCTCTGTTACTGTCTTTTATCTGCCTCTGCCCTCCTTTCAACTTCAAGCAAAAACTCATATTACTCTCTCCCTCTGCTATCACATGAGTGTATGAAATTATTATTATTTATATTTAAGTCTGTCTTCTCCATTAAAATTTCTTCTTTAAAGGCAGTTATCAAATTTATCACTGTATCTCTAATACTTAAAGAGGTTTTGAAAATTTTAGACTCTCAATTATTATTTAATGAATGACAAATGAGTGAGCAAATGACTGGCTATTTTACTATAGGGAGTGTTGTGGAAATGTAACATGGTGGAGTGGCAAGATGGTTAGTCTAAGATTCATAAGTCTTGTGAGTTGTTAGACCCCATGCAAGTCACTCAACCTTTCCCAGTTCCCAATTCTCATTAAAGAAATAATTTATGTGAAAGTGTTTCATACACTGTGAGAAACTATACAAACATAAGAATTATCTATTTCTGTATATAGGTTATTTTCTATGCTGTAAAAATAGAAACTGAAAGTACCTAGACACCTTTCTAAATTCAGAATTTGAATCTTCTCATTGTGTCTTTCATGCACTAAACCATCTAGTGGAATTCAGCCTGGCTAACAGTTTAAATTTTGCTTGTTCTTTGAAAAAGAAAGAGTATGTTAGATATGCCAAATACACTGATCTTAGTAGCCATTTTACTTCAGCCATTATACTCTAGGGAGGTAGCAGTGTAGGGTATTTTAAAAAGGATCTGAGGCCCTGGCCGGTTTGCTCAGTGGTAGAGCGTCGGCCTGGCGTGCAGAAGTCCCGGGTTCGATTCCCGGCCAGGGCACACAGGAGAAGCGCCCATCTGCTTCTCCACCCCTCCCCCTCTCCTTCCTCTCTGTCTCTCTCTTCCCCTCCCGCAGCGAGGCCCCATTGGAGCAAAGATGGCCCAGGCGCTGGGGATGGCTCCTTGGCCTCTGCCCCAAGCGCTAGAGTGGCTCTGGTCGCAACAGAGCAACGCCCCGGAGGGGCAGAGCATCACCCCCTGGTGGGCGTGCCCGGTGGATCCTGGTCGGGCGCATGCGGGAGTCTGTCTGACTATCTCTCCCGGTTTCCAGCTTCAGAAAAATACAAGAAAAATACACACACACAAAAAAAAAGGGATCTAAAGGAAGTCTTCTTGACTTTGGTCAGTGCCTGATTGTGTGATTTTGGGTTAGTCCACTAACTTTTCCAGTTTTAGTTTCATTAGCTTTAAAATAGGAATAATATTTTCTTAGGATTCTTGTGAGGATTAAAAGAGATTAGACAAAGGCATTAGTTAGAATATCGAGCCAAAAACTCAGGTGTGTGAGAAATAGAACTTTATTTTAACTCAATTTAATTTGTTTTTAAACTTTCTACCTCCACTGGCTCTTTCGAGACTTCACCCCAGTCCTTTGCAGATTGCCTTTTTACTCTCTCAGTTTTTCCAGGTTCTCGACCAGTGCTGTTATAAAAACATAATACAAGTTGTATATGTAATTTTAAATTTTCTAGATGCCATATTTTGAAACTAGAAGAAACACGTAAATTTGAAATATTTTCCAACCCATAATGTTTTATTTTTTTATAAAAAAATTAAATTTTATTTTTTAATTGTATTTTACATTCAGTATTATTTTGTATTAGGTTCAGGTATACAGCATAGTAGTTAGACAATCAGATACTTTACCAAGTGATTCCCCTGATATTTCCAGTACTCAACTGGCACCATACATATGATAGCTATCACTGTATTATTGACTATATTCCCTAAGCTGTACTTTACATCCCTGTAACTATTTTATGACTACCAGTTAGCACTTTTTTTTCTTTTTGTGACAGAGAGATAAAGACAGAGAAAGGGACAGATAGGGACAAACACAGGAAGGGAGAGAAATGAGAAGCATCAATTCTTCATTGCAGCTCCTTAGTTGTTTATTGATTGCTTTCTCATATGTGCTTTGAGGGGGGTGGGGGAGCTGCAGCAGAGCAAGTGACCCCTTGCTCAAGCCAGCGATCTTAAACTCAAGCCAACAACCATGGGTTTCAAGCCAGCAAGCTTTGGGCTCAAGCCAGTGACCTTTGGGCTCAAGTCAGTGACCATGGGGTCATGTCTATGATCCCACACTCAAGCCAGAGACCCTGTGCTCAAGCTGGTGAGCCTTCCCTCAAGCCACATGAGCCTGTGCTCAAGTCAGAAACTTTGGGGTTTCAAACCTGGGTCTGCTGCGTCCCAGTACAATGCTCTATCTACTGTGACACCATCTGGTCAGGCCAATTAATACTTCTTAATTCCTTCAAGCCCCCTCTTTGTCCACTCTCTATGTCTATGAGTCAATTTCAATTGTGTTTGTTCATTTATTTTATTATTTAGATTCCACATATAAGTGAAATCATATGGCATTTGTCTTTCTCTGACTTATTTCACCAAACATGAATTTGATTACTAACAATACATTTTATTTTAACTCAATATATCAAAATGTTGTCATTTAAAAATGTAACTAATACATAATGAGTTATTTTACATTGTTTTGTACTAAGTCACTGAAACTTGGTATGTATTTTACATTTATAGCACATTTCAATTTAGACTAGTCACATTTCAAATGCTCAACAGCACATGTGGCTCATGACTAACATGTAGTCCCAGACTCTGACACAGTAGCGAGTTGTTTGAGAGTGGTAGAAAGGAGATGCAAGATCACACTGGTTATTGCTTAGATCCCCCCAGACACCACTTCTCCTCTGGTTTGACTTTCTAATTAAGTGAAATGAAATGAAAAAAAGGACATATAGAAGAAAACAAAGGTTATTATTGCAAAACATAATTTTATCATATGTACTTACTTCAGAGATTAGTTACTGTGCAAACATGAGCAACTCATAAATGTAAATTATTATTATTGTTATAATTAAGGCCTTTTCTTTGTTATCATATTGCTCATTTGAGATTTATTTCATTTATATATTTCTCTGTACCTATAATGTATGACTTTCTAGAATAATATAAAACTTTTAATCTAGTATAACTCTGCCAGCAACTTTCTTTGTTCAAAGAAAGCAACTGAAGAAAGAGACAATTTTATTTATAAAATGAGTCACTTCATTAAAAAGTAGAGACACTGAAAAATAGCATCCCTCACAAGTATGTCTCTAAATAACTTCCAAGGCTCACTTTTCGAGGTTATTCTCTGCTATTTTTAAATGCTCGGGAACATTGGAATAGAACTCTTTTGACCTTGGAAACCCAGACTTCATGTTGTTTTTGTCTTTCAGACTTTGCATTTCTCATATTTCCTTTGTTTATCTCTAACTAAAGGAGAGTTAAATGAATTAAATACACATAAGGAGTTTAGAAGCCCTTAATGGTATGCCTGGCACACGGCAAGTGACCAATATTAATCATGTACATCTCAGAGATCATCTTTTTAAATTCATGCAATGATCCTATGAGATAAGTATTAGTAATCTCCACTTTATAAACAAGGAAATTGAGGTTCAGAAAGAGTAAATAAGTAGCTCAAAAGCACTAAGAAAGTAACGAAGGAGGCAGTGAACTAACCCAGGTAGCCTGACTCCGAAGCCCATGCTCATTCACATTATGCTCTACAAACTCCTGGGCTTGTCACCAGTGTAAGAGGCAGAGACCATTTATCAACTCATCCTACTCAGGGGCTCTGAGCAGCAGTTATGTATACTCTGATTAGCACAAATCCTTGAAATTATTACTTGATAAATGCAACTTATTTGTTGAGTATGTTCTACAAAGCATAGTTTTATATATACCACATTGTATGATCTATATTAATATTCCTTCTTGTTGATGAAAAGGTCAAGAAACTCAATCTGACTTCCACTCCTAGTAATAATGACAAGGCCATGCAGATTAACCCTTTTATACAATGGAATACAAACAGCACGAGAATGCACAAACTCAGACACTCACAGCAATGTGGATAAATTTCTCAAACATAAGTTGACCCAAAATAATATGTACTGTATGGTTCTATTTATATATCATATAAATAAAACTTTATTGTGTTTAGTGATGCATGTGTAAGTTGGAAAACAGTAAAGTAAGGACTTGAGTACCAGAAAAGTCATGACTGTGAATCTCTTCAGGAGACAAAGAGGATGTTATATTGGGAGGAAGCTCAGGAGGGCTTCTAGAGGGTGGTGCCTTTCTATTTATTGACCTGGGTTTATAAATATGGCTGTTTACTTTATAGTAGTTTATTAAGCTGATTTTAAAATATTCTCTGTGTGTAATTTTTAATAATAAAAATGTTTAAAAAGAAAATTCAGGAAAGTGTTACAAATATTAAGCACCAAAGAACCATACAATAGTAATGATGTCTCTACTATACAGTGGTGAATAATTTGAAATTATAATTTAGGGTTTCTCAGCTGTGTTTGAGTAGGGGGGCCTCCTACAAAAGAAGAACCAAGGGGACTTTTAAACATGTAAGTTCTCATGACTCCTTCATTTCAGATTCTCATTCATTGACTTGGCATTATTTGTTGAACACCTGCAATGTGTCAGGCACTGGGGATGCTGAGGATTCTTCAGTGAACAAAAATGACAAATCCATATTCTTCTGGAGCTTACAGTCCAAGAGGGTGCAGAGGGCCTCAAAATTTGTATTTTTACAAGATTCTTAAATGATTCTTAATATAAAACCAACTGGTTTATGTTCCAAGCACTCTTTAAATCCTTCCCAGTCCATACTTACAGACAGACTCACATTAATGAAGTTAGAATTTAAAAATAATTAGTTTCTATCAAAATTCAGATATATCCAAAACATTTTTATATAAGTTAAAATTCTTAAGCTAATACAGGTCTAAAGAAGAAAACTACCCTGGTGAATATAATTCCTTTTGTGATTATACTTCAAACCTTCAGGTAGCAGTCCCTTTTGTTGCTAATTTTTGAGTTTAAAAATTATTCCACCCCTTTTAAAAATTATTCCAACCTCTACCATTCTCATCCTGTGTTTTTTATCTCATAAGCACAAATATGACATTGTAAGCCAGTGATTCTTTAAAGGTATAGTAAATAAACTTCTCATTTTATTTTATCTCCTTCACTGTGAGTCATCTTAGGCAACTGAAATTTCATTTGGGGCATTCCAAGCAGTGCTCTTGATCTCTAATGAAGGAATCTAAGTGACATTAAAACAACTAAAACAACAACGATATCAACAAAAGCCCATGAAGATATAAAAGCACTTTATTTGAAAATCTCTTATTTACTATAGAGATAATCTTTGAGAAAAATGGTAGAACTGAATGTACCAGGTCCAATTGACATTAAAGAGAGAAAAGAACTGACAAAGAAAGGACATGTGATCTTGCCTGAAGTCATCCTGCTAAGATAAATGGGACTAAACCTCATTTATTAATTGAATGTGCCAGGCACTCTTCCAGGCTCTGGCAATATTGCTATAAACAAAACTGACAAGGCCCTGGCTATTTGGCTTAGTGGTAGAGCATCCACCTGGCATGTGGCTGTCCTGGGTTTGATCCTCAATTAGGGCATTCAGGAGAAGTGACCATCTGCTTCTCCACCTCTCCCCCTCTCCCTTCCTTTTCCCTATCTCTCTTTTCCTCTCTTGCAGCCATGGCTCGGTTGGAGCAAATTGGCCCTGGGCACTGAGGATGGCTCCACAACCTTAACTCAAGCGCTAAAATAGTTTGGTTGCTAAGCAATGGAACAACAGCCCCAGATGGGCAGAGCATCACCCCATACGGGACTTGCTAGGTGGATGCAGGTTTGGGTGCATGCAGGAGTCTGTCTCTCTACCTCCCTGCTTCTCATTAAGAAATTTTTTTTAAAAATTAAAAAAAAACTGACAAAATACTCTGGCCTGATGATGCTTACATGCTTACATTTATGATATATATATATATATATATATATATATATATATATATATATATATGGAGAGAGAGAGAGAGAGAGAGGGCAAAGAGAATAGCAGGTAATAAATAAAATGTAAAAGTAAGTGACTTAGAAAATTAGAACATAGTAATTCCTGAAGTGAAAATAAAATGGGCTATGGGAATGGAAATAGAAAGATAGAAATAAGGTTTGAAATTTTATGTAGGATGGTTAGAGAAGGAAAAAGTGACATTTTGTATAAAATCTTGTAAGAGTTGAGAGAGTGAGCTGCAGAAGATATATGAAAAAGAACATTCCAAACAGAGATATTCAGATTTGCATAAGTCAAGGACTGGAATGAAGGTATATACTTAGTCATCTCTCAAAATCTAAGTTTTAAATAGGAAATAGTAATTCCCTCCTATCAGAATAATTTTAAAGGTTAAATGAAATAATGGATTTCATCATAGATGTGAAATTTAGCACACAGAAATTCCAGTCTTAAAAATGGCCAGTCATTTGTTTAGCTTCTAATATATAGCAAATGTTAAGTGTATAACTATAAACAAGAACTACTCAATGATATGAAGAAATTTAAAATATTATAGAAAAAATGGTAACAGGATAATTTTATTTGATAGCATTTTCTGTAATAAATTTAGGGTGCTAAGGGAAGTAGGTAGAGTAAACAATATAATCCACATTTTATGGCTGAAGAAATGGAAAGATAGAGATATTAATTGATGCAGCAAAAGATGGCGGATGTGAGTTTTAAATCCCAGTTTTCTGACCACAGATGCAATGTCCAATATGGTCACGTGGCTGTAAAGTACAGTGTAGGGAATTATGTGTGGTGTCAGATGGGTCCTAGACTAATGTGGTGATCATTTCTAAGGTATATAAATGTCTAATCACTATGTTGTACACCTGAAACTAATACAATATCGTATGTAAACTGTAATTGAAAATAATAAAAATATTATAAATAAGAAGAAATGTAATGGGCAAAAGAAATAAATAAAAATAAATAAAACATTCCCTATCATGGAAGGGAACATTCCCTAGTCATCTTCCAGCTTAGTAGATTTGAACCAGTGAGGCCAATGACCAAGTTCATTGTTCTTCGCTGCAGATGTTCTTCACTTCACTTTGTCCCTTGCTCCAGCGCAGGGGAGAGAGATTAAGGAAGAAATAGAGCTAATCATCTAGCACATGGGTCTGTGGGAGTTGGGAGACGGGTGGGGATGGATAGAGCAATCAGGATGTGTGAAGGGGGAATAATCCCAAATTTCCTTGTTCTTTCACCTCTCTTTTCCCACTTGAGCCTTACAACAACAGTCTTGCTAATTAAGCAAAAATTTTAGTTTCATTTTACAAAATGAAAATAAAAGCTTAAAAAAAATTAATCATCTTGCCTCAGGTCATATGGCTAAAAAATGGAAGAAACAGAGATGAAGCCCAGACTTTTACCTCCAATTTCACTGTTCTTTCAGTAATCTTATTTAGGTAGAATATTGATGCTCCTGAGTCTTGGTTTCCTCAGAAGTAAAACGGAGGGAGAGGAGGACGTAGGCTATGATGTCTGTGCTTTTGTACAAATGTACCTTTTGCTAAAACACCCTCCCCACTCTTCTTCCTTTGCCCGGTACAAAGACCACAATGTGCTTTAAAAGAAAAATGTATGTTTTAGAGCAGTTTTAGATTTACAGAATATTATATACATAGCACAGAGTTCGCACATACTTTATACTCGATTCTACAATACTTATTATTAATCTCTTACCTTAGTGTGGTACACATGTCACATTAACAAACCAGTATTGATACATTGTTAGCTGAAGTCCATACATATTTTGTCTAGATTTTCTCATTTTTTCCCTAATATCTTTTTGTTCTGTTTCACATTCCATCAAGATACCATATCACCTTTAAGAACTGTCTTCTTAGGCTACTCTTGGTTTTGACAGTTTTTCAGACTTTCCTTATTTATGATGATTTTGACAGATTTGAGGAGTACAAGTCAAGCATTTTAGAGAACTCCCTTCAACTGGAATGTGACTCATGTTTTCCTCATGATTAGACTGGGAATATGTGGTTTTGGGAGAAAGGCCACAGAGATAAAGTGCCATTCTGATCACATGATATCAAAAGTACATGCTATCAACATGATTTATCATAGTTGATGTTAACCTTGATTACAAACAAAAACAGAATACGCTTTATGTATAAACTCTGTGTTATTTTCTTTTCTCCTTTCTCTTCTCTGATATCACTGGGAAAGGTAGGAAAAACAAAAATGGGATGAAAAATCATGGACAAAATAAATATTCTTAAAAGAAGATTTTTTTAGACTGCATCAAAAAATTGCAGAGAAGTATGTAATTTATGCTGATCTATGCATACAAACTGACAAAATTAAGACTGGGAAATTAGTTTCTGTTAATTATCTGAATATGCTTTATAATTTACTTTTTTTCCATATTTACTTTCTTGTTCTCCCCAGGTTCTGCCATGTTAAACAACCCAATGTAGATTTAAATTTTTAAGAATGAAAAAGAAAATTACATTTTTCAATGTTGAAATCTAGACACTATTTAGGATAACTGCATGTTAATCAGTAAGATCGGGATGGAACTGACCCTCTCCCAGGAGTTAGCCAAGACTTTTCCACTCAACCTGGTAATTTTTGTTCAGTCATTTGATGCACTTATTTTCTTTTTCTATTGAAAATCTACTTTCTGGGAAACTTTGATTCAATATTGACTTTTCTATTTATAATAAAATATGTCTGAGGCTTCCTAAAATAAAAAAGGTGGAAGTAAGCCTCTTTTATACTATTTGTGTGTGACATTTATAATGGATTTGGGAGTCAGAATGCTCCCCACATATTAAAAACATATATTTACAATCCATTATGACTTTCTTAGATAATCATAACCATAAAGTAATTACTTTCGCAGGAGACAAAACAGTGTATGAACATTAACATAAGAACACAACTGTACCTGATTGAATTTAAGGTTGTAATATACATTTTATTTCATACACACTATTTTTTACAATATTAAAAACCCAAGGGTGTTTTACTTCTTTCAACACTTATAAACCTAACAGAGTTTACTCAGAGTCATAGCATCCTAGAATGAAAAGAAGTGTGGCTTAATGAAAAATGCAGAAAAGCCAGACCCACTCTGCTTCTTTTGAATAGATGATTTGGAGTTGTCCTTCTAGCAGTTATGGAATCTCTGTCTATTAAATGAGAGATTGTACGAGGTGGCCTCCAAAGTCTCTTCCTGCTTCAGTGTTCTTTGATTCTAGAGCATCATTTCTAACCACCCAACCCCCAAATCATAAACCATCTACAAAACATTTTTTCATATATATTTCTGAATACATACTCTTAGAAATTTCCTGTTTATCATTAAATTATCTTTTTTTTCCCTTGAGAAATTAATAGTTCCACAATACTTTTGTTAATGATAAAAGGCACCAGATGTTAGATCTTGGTCTTTGAGTTTTGCCTAAGAAAGAATTCAAAGGCAAGACTTAAATGCAAGCAAAAGTTTATTGAGAAGGTCACAGAGGTAGAAGAAGTGAGCTGTGGAAGAAGTAAGCCAGCTGAGCTGTGTAGGCTCAGGGAATATGTTTCAGAGGCAAAAGAAGGATTCTTGGAGTTTAAAAGAAAGAAAGCAAATAAAATACACCTAGTGTAAGAAGAGAGGGAAAGGCATGGGAGTGAGATAGAGTGAGAGAGAGTGAAAAGGAGTGAGTGAGAGGGAGAGTGAGTGAGAGAAAGAGAGTACTCTTGAGTACTTTGTCTTAAGGTCTCAGGGGAAGATCTCAGTAGAATATTTATTAGCTTTCCAGGTTCATCCTTTCAAGATCTTGGTGTCTACTTGCTGGTTTTCACCAGGACAGGGAGTCATTAGTCATTTCAGTTGGTCCAGATGTAAACAATTATGTAGCCCCACATGGCCTTAATGCTTTTCTGTGCTGGGAGCTGAAACACGGCTGAAACCTAACTGCTATCTCTAGGGCTTAGTGCTTGAGAGAGTGGTCATGCAAGAGCTTGAATGGGAGTCATATAAGGCCATTCTCCAGTCCCCTTGTTCCTCTTCTAAGGCGGTCTACCACATGACTAGTGACATGCAGGGTAGGAAAGGTCAGGGAAGGGTCCAAACCACATGACCAGTAGTTGTCACTCTTGTGGCCATGCACCTGAGGCTTCTCATTAGATTCGGACTGACAGTAAAGAAATGGTGGAGCCAAAAAACGGTGGGCCATTCCTTTATTAAAGTCTCACACTGGCCAACAAGAAACATACAGGAAAAACACTTCCCTCTTCATTCAGTCAGAGTTCACAAACCTACTGACACATTATTCAGTTCCACAACCAGGAGAATCTTCTCCAGTTTCTCCTAGAATCAAAGGCCTCACCAGTCCCAAAGCCTCTCATCTCTGGTTCTCCATCTGTCAACATGGCTTCTTACTCTGCAAAACTGGCTTCTCTCTTTTTCCCTGTCATCTTGGCTTCTTTCTCCCTCTCCTTCTTTCTCTCCTTTCTAAAACTTTTCTAGCACCAAAACCTCTCCTCCAGCACACAGTAGCATAACAATGGCCCTTCCCAAGCAATAAGGTAATTTACAATTTCACGGATCACATACCTGGTGCTGCCTAGCGCCATTTTTAACGATAAAAGTGAGCAAACTCAAAAAACACAAATTTTACAAACTCATTTGTCTAACAACTAGTAATATGAAAGGTCAGGTATCTGAAACGCATGACCAGTGATATGCTAGGAGGAAAAGTCACCGTGAGGATGAAGTCCCAGCCCAGTTGTGCTCATTGCTGGGTACCCAGGGCTTTCTTCCCTGGTGACCTTCTATACTTGGCCTATAATTTCTACTTTGCTTATGTCTGTCTAACAGCCTACTGTATCACTTCCATTATGTCAATATTACTGAAGCAAAGCTGAATTAAATTTGGCTTATGCCTGTAAAGGTATTTGTCTATTCAGAATGGTGGTTTGAAAAGGAAGTTATTCCCATTTAAAATAAAAATCAAATAAAAAAATCAATCTTCCTATTTTTTGTGTGTGAACTAATTTAATTGTTTACATTATTTAAAAAGTTGAGCACTCATGAGAAATTGCCTCTGAGCATATAATTTCCCTTGTATCTAATATAAATTCATAGACCATTCCAAGATGGGCATACTCATAGTTAGTCACTTGAGAGAATAGAGTTACGCATACCTGAGTATCATAGAAAAACACCCACACATACAAAGGTTGCATTTTTATCCGACCTGAAATGAAAAAATAAAAGAACTAAAATGCCTTTTACCACCTCCACCCTAACCACACCTTCCTGTCCTAAGCTTATTGCCCAAACCTGGCTATGCCCCAATGTTTGCTTCTTTGAAATTTGAAAAGATGTTGAGAGAAAAAGGTGAGTGAAATAATAAGGTCAGGAAGGGAAATTGGTGAAAAATAGATGAAGAGCAGGAAATTCAGTTGGGTGTGGCTTTCTGGAGGGAATTGCTGTCATTTGGAAATGTAAGAAGGCAATTAAGGCTGTAAAAATAACTAGGATGTTGCTCATCCTCATATTTCTTCTGCTATACTCAACAACTGGATAAGAATCAAATAATTCCATTGATTTAGACAATTAGGAGTTGTCCCAATGACTTCAAATAAATTTGTCTCTCTTTAATAATCAATAGCATTTCAAGTAATTTAATAAAAAATTATTTGATCATTTGTGTTGGACCTCTTAAAATAGATAACTGATTCAACTTAATTTTCTTCTCCTTATACCTCTCAGGTGGTCCTTGATCTCTACAGAAAAATCAATAGTTCACATTTATAGTGGCCTCTCATGGAACTATCTTGAGTCTTCCTCCCTTCCTCCTGTCTCTTTGGATTTTGCTATTATGGTACAAGTTAGCTGAGCCTTTTCAACCCTTGCATCTGCTTTGAAGACAAGCAGCCTGCTGGGTCCTTCAAAAGAGTAGGTAAGTTCAAAGATAGAACCTCAGAAAAACCAATAAAAAGGAAGGGAAGATAATATTTCGAGAAAAGAACTTCTGTTGAGATGTAGCCAATCAGGGCTCCAATCATCTGATAAGCCTGTGTGGATAGGGCAGAGAGACATGCTAATTGGGCAGTTGGGAGTTGGAGAAATCTGCTGATACTCTCCAGTTCCTGAGGAGATCAAGCTAGGTGAGAATTATACAGGCTGAGAGACAAGCTAGTTGCTGTTCTGATAAAAACTTTTTGGTGTGGATTTTGCACCTACAAAGAATATGTGAAGCAGAAATTCAAGCCAATTATTTGGCTTCAGTCAGTTTAAGCAGTTTGACCATATAATTAAATTTTCAAAACCATTGCTTATTCCTTTCTACAAATATGGTTCATGCCTTCACTTTTCATTCTGAAAAGTAGGAAAAGCTTCAACAAGGAAGAACTTGTAGTTTGCAGAAAACTCATAGTCCAAAGGCATTTGTAATTATTAATCAAGCTGTAATTTCTGCAAGAAGAAAGGGAGCCATTTGTTAAATAGCAGGTATAAGCAGTTTGTTTTATTCAATCTGAGCTGATCCAAGATGTTTGTCAGCCATTGGCATACTAGCAGCATTGCAGAAGTAAAAAAGTAAAGATTTCACCAGCATCAACATTGATCTCTTACCACCCAAGCAGTGATGAGAGATTACTGCATTTGAAAAATAACTCAGGTAAAAGTGGCTGAAAAAAATTTAACTCCATTTAATTAACAACAAACACTTATTTACATACATAACACATTGCAATGACAATATGCATCTAAGATAACTGATACTTTCCTTCAAACAGTTTATGCAATAATAGTCCAGTGGTAGTCAACCTGGTCCCTACCGCCCACTAGTGGGTGTTCCAGCTTTCATGGTGGGCAGTAGCAGAGCAACCAAAGTATAAATAAAAAAATAGATTTAACTATAGTAAGCTGTTTTATAAAGATTAATTCTGCCAAACTTAGTGAAAATCCAACATAAAGTACTTGGTAAGTAATTATTATTATATGCTTTAACTTGTTGTAACTCTGCTTTATAAATTTTATAAAGTTACTTCCCTACTTTATAAATCACCATTACTGTGGAACCAGTGAGCAGTTAGAAAATTTTACTACTAACAGAGATACAAAAGTGGGCGGTAGGTATAAAAAGGTTGACTACCCCTGATATAGTCACACACATTACAATAATGAGAAGTATTGAAATAAAGGTTAGATGGAGGCACATCATAAGTCAATAAATCATCAACCCTGAGCCACAAATAGATCTGAGTTTGAATCATGTTTCCACTAATTATCAGTGTGATATTGGGCACTGATAACTAATATCACACTGAACTTCAACTTCTTGATCTATAAAACACGAAATATAAGAATGGCTTTCCATAGTCATAACAATTGAGTTGGATAGTGTACATACAGTGCTAAACTAAGATGTATTGTATTTCTTTTGTTCTTTTCAGGATTAGGAAAGAATATAGTTAATTTCAATAAGAAGAATCAGAGGAAGTATCACAGAAGAAGCTACAGACTTTAAAAGAAGATGTGGTGAGATGATTTCATTTGCAGGGTGAAATGAACAGAAGCACAAAGTTGTTGAAGTACACACATATTTGTGCTGTGGTGAATGATCCAATGTGACCAATCCAAAGAACATAGAATGAAAGTATGAAACCCAAAGCAGAAAGAAGTAATTAGTTAGTGATAAAACTAAAAAATAGGAAAAATCACCTTTACACAGCAATGTTGAAAAAATGAAATAACATGATTAGATGTAAGTTTCAGAAAGATAATTTAGGTAGCCATATGAACAACGACTGTGAACACTTAAGAGACTACTAAATAGTTTTAGTAAATCATAATGATGACATAAATTCAGGTCATAATGGTAAGAATAGAAATGAAAAAATGGTTATAAAAAGGGTTTCTATTCTAAAATTTTGTAAAATAAAGTAAAAGCTCTCTTTTTTTAGGAACCCAAACTTCTATGGTTTAGATTCACCACATCAAAATTGTTTCCTTTTTTTTATATATTAGAGATCATGAATAATCTTGTCTGTTTTAACAGTTGACTTATTTTTTTTAACTTAATAAGTATAAGGTCAAGATATCCTTTCCAATGAATGTTTGCATATCTACACTGAAGGAGATTTGATAATAAATTTAAAGTCAATGCTTGCAGTTCTTTGGTTCAAAAGGGCAGTGGTCTCTGGTTAGCATGCATCAGGATCACCTAGAGGGTTTGTTAAAGCAGACTGCTATATATATGCTAGAATTTCTGTCGTATTCAGTAGGTCTGGAGTAGCATCCATTTTGCTGATGTAGAGACTATGCTTTGAAAGCCACTGGTGTACATATAGAAAGGCTTGTCCCTTTAATTAAGGTTAGTGGGTTTCACCTGAGTAAGGGCTCCAATTAGCCCACTGGGGAGAATGGAAGAATTATTTCAATCCTTATTCTAAAGAAAAATAATCAAGGAACTAGCTCATCCTTTTCCTACTTTTGGAGCGGTAGCCTTGAAATGACCTTCAGAGTTTTGTTCGTAGGTTCTGGTTACTGAGTTCAGTCATTTGCCCCAATCGTGAATGAGCCATATTAATTTCAGGGTTAGGACCACCTGTACAATTAGAAGTTTACAAACTGAAACATAGAGCTAAAAGTCACATAGGTAATATCCAGTTCTTTGGGGTATTGTATTTGACAGGAAATAAAATTTTATGAGAGGTTCTTTAACTGGACTCTGTCTCTTGGTACATTGAAATTTCCATCTCATTGCAAAGAAAATAAGAATGGTTTAGCTGCGCGCGCGCGCGCGCGCACAGCCAAGCGCATGCACGAATAGAGTGCTTCTGAATTTGCCAATTCTAAAACAATTGATTCTGGTGTGTAAGGTAGAAAAACGTGAGGCGATGACTGAGAGCTTTTAACTTGGATGACTGAAAATCAGAGCCAACAACCAAGATAGGAAACCTAAGAGGAGAAGCAGATTTTGGCAGGAAGATGAGGTTAAATCTAAATTGTTACAGAGGCTTCCAAATGGAGATTTTCACACACAATATTGGTTTGGTGCTTAGGTGTTTGTCTGTATAAAAATAATAGTTGCAATTATATTAGTTATGGGATTGGATGGAATTGCCTAAGAAGCAATCATAGAGTAAAAGCATCACTGTGTTGTTATTAATTTGATAAGAAAAATATATGTTATTTATTTTTTCTGAAAATTATGGTAAGAAGGGTTAGGGTAACTTGAAGTATGAAAAGTATACTGTTGAAGCAATATTATTAATGTTTATCTCTAAGCTTTGGATTTCTTCAGTGTAAATCAACATAGATGTTCCACAAAAAAAATTCCCCTTAGAGTTAATATCAGGGAAATAAATATAAGACTAAGTAAACTGGTCCCCATAATGTTTTTTTTACCACATGTATTTTTACATTCTTTGTAAGCCAATAGAACATTCAACCTAAAATCTTTCATTCTCTGAGCAACTGAATATTTTTCAAACATTTCAAATTATTTTATAAGGCCTGAAACTATTGGATCAACTGTGAAGTGAAATCAAATACCGTTATTAGAAACAGTGAATTGACTCTTCTTAAATCTGGTACTTTTCTACATTTTCAACCTACATAGCATGAAAAGAATCACAGCATAGTGGAAATCATAATGGTGGGTCAATCCAACCTTCTCATTTTACAGGTTAGAAAATGTAGACCCCAAGTAGTTAACTCACTAGCTAAAGAAGATCTAAGTAAAAGCAGAATTGAGACTAAAATTCAAGTCTCCTGACCCTATCTCTGGTGCTCTTTGCCTACTTTCGCAAAGTACACATTGCCCCACCCAAAATCATTTCACTACACATAGAGATTAATCTTTAAGCAAGCATACTTTCTTTTCTGTTTCTCTGTAAAACTTAAAAAAAAAAACCAATAAAACTGAATCCAGACACAGTATGGATAAAGCAATCCCACAAATCATCTTCATAATAAATATGTGCCATATGGGGGGTTCACCCCAACATTTTAAGTTGAAAATGGGCAAAACATATTAAAACTAAGTGTGACAGAAAAAAAAATTGTTAGTTAGCACTTTTTTTCCTTCCCTTAAATAAAAATTAGGATTTTCCTATACATAATGCCAATTTAAAAACTAAAACCAACGAAGGATAATTTTAGCAATAGTGATACCGAACTGATTTGACTGAGTCATTTGAGCTTCATGTAGATGCAAATTTAGACATCTATACCTATTTAGTTACTATATCTATACACACACATATACATGCATATGTGTATGTATATAAACACGCATATTTTTTCTGTCTCTTCTAGAATAAGCTTCTTAGGAAGGCTAAGGAAAACAAAAGAATCAAATCATTCTGATCCAAATACATCCTGAGATAAGTCACATGAGGAAAGAGGCATTAGTAGGAAATTTTTTTAAAAGATGAAGTAAATGCCCCATTCAGTTGAATAGTGCCAAGTGAGTCACCTTCAAAAAGAAGCCCTTTGGCATCATGGATAGGGGTTTGGCTCCCCATAGTAGTCTTTAATCTGCTGATAGAAATCACTGCTGTGACTAATTCAACAGCTCTCCTGGGTTTTTCAAAGCACAGCTCTACCTCTCTAAGGGCCATAATCTCACAGAGCCACCAGGAGTGTGCTGGGTTTAATTGAGTTTATATTAGGTCACTGGAGGTCAGACAGCCAGCCCTTTTCCTTTTCTCCCACTGTTTATCATCAGTTTTCTTCTTCGTATCTTATCATTTATTTAATTATAATTTGTCTGAAGGGGTTCAAAAGGCATTTATGTCCTCAAACAACTGTGTGCATTTTCACCCACCCCCAAGAGGCCCTCTTTCATTTTTAAGTAAAAACTGACACTCAAATAATGTAGGTGGTACCAGTAAATTTTTATATGATACATAAATTTGAAGATATTTCCATTTCAGGATTTTAAATATGTAAACAAAACTAAGCAACTTTTCAAAGGAATGCTTTTACAAATTCTTGTATCTGTTATTTGAATTCAAGGATGATATACGTGAGGATATTTTAACTGTAGTTCCACTACTAGAAATCAGAACTGGATTTGTTGTCTGCATAAAATTTAAATGCTGTGTTCCCAGGACAAATATTTCAAGGAATGTCCTTTCGCCAAGAACCAGTCCATCATACATCTGCAGATCTTGCTCCTTTGGACTCCTTGGATCAGGCTATCTCTCAGGTGATAATGGCTTCTAGATTTACAAACATAGAAGGGGAAGAATTCCATGGACTGGTGTTATACTACCTTTGAAGAGCAGGTGATAAAATATAAGCATGAGTCATCATGATATCCCCACTTATTCAAGTAGCCATCAAAATCAATGTCAATTTGAGTGAAATGAAGGCAAGATCTCCCCACATGCTTAATCCACTTTCCCAAGTGCTGAATCATTACCAGTTGCGCCACCTCAAATCCCATGCATTGGCTGCTAGCAAGTGCCCTATCATGCTTGCTCAGCCCTGGACCCATTTTGGTTCTTGTAGAGCCTCAGGTTTCAAAGGAGGCTCTATAAGTGACTCATTCTTTATAGATGAACATAGCACTTTATTTTTCAAGAAGACTAGGAAAAATCCACACAGGGTGGCAGGCACACCCTCAGCTAACTCCTTACTCCATGTGCGTGTGAAAACTCGTGTGTCACTGCTAGCCCTAGTGTTTCTGTGCAGACACACCCTTTGAAACATGTGTTAAATAAAGGCAAGAGAAAATAGCTTCTACCCCTTTGTCCTCCCTGTTTCCTCACTACATCTGGTCGAAAGCCAGTCAATTCATCTAAGTCAAGGACAAGGAATTAACTGCTTAGTGTAAAACAATTTTTCCTGTATTTCATTGTTCTTGATGAGGTCTTATGCTTGCCATCTATATAACATTAGTGCAAGTATGCTAATTGTTCAATGTCCTGAGAGGCATCTATGGAACTTTAAATAATGGAGTCACTTATGTTCTTGATAAATCATCTCTGCTTAGAAAACAATTGTAGAGGCATTATAAATAGCATTGGCTAACTAAAACTTTTTAAATGATTTCCAGAGAAACCAAGGGTATGAATTCAACTGTAAGAGCAATATAAAGTGTGATTTAAAATTGTTTTCAGTTATGTTTTATAAAGTTTACTTTTGATTGAACAGATTTATTACTGGGACCATCTATGTGGCCTATATGCTTTTTAATTTATTCCAGCTTCACTAAACTTAAGTTTCCTATTATTTCCTTTGTATAAAATGTGAAAAACTATTTTCTAGCCTATTTCCTACTACCTCTCATTTCATGCTTTTGATATTTTGAAAAGCACTGTAGACTTTATAAAGGAACTTTACTTGTGCATTTCTTTTCATTTTCTATCCTACAAACCAAGAGGTTGGCTTTACATCCTCATTGTCCAGTTGAGGAAACTAGAGATTCAAAAAGCTCCAATAACAAGAGGTTGGCTTTACATCCTCATTGTCCAGTTGAGGAAACTAGAGATTCAAAAGCTCCAATAATTTGTTATAGATCACCTTGCCAGAGAACTGCAACCGGAACCATGGATTTTAACTGTTAAGTTCCCTTTTATCCCTAGCTGCTCACTGTTGCCAATCTACACCGCATACTTTTCTGTAGCAAAGCCTTTACATAGACTAATTTTACCCTTGCTTGCTTTTACCTCTATCTAGATTATATATATATTCTCTACCACCTATCCAGCTCACAGATTCTTAAAGGTTCTGCATTGTGTGGAAAAGGACTGGGCTATGTAATGGGGTCAGTTGGTCCTCTCCAGTTCTTTGTAAACGAAGGTTGATGTGAAGGCTCTGTGACTCTCAGGAGACATGTGGAGGCGTGGCCAGAATAGATTGACATCAGTTAATGTAATGTCTCCCCATGGTGCAATCTGAGCTGAAATGGTACTTCAAATAATTTCCTCTGCAATGCAGTCATGCTGCTTAATGTGCCCAGCAGTAGAAGTGTACTCCTTCAAAACATACTTTTGTGAAATTCTTTGTTTTCTTTTTTTGTTTCTTTCTTTCATTTTTTTCCTTCCTTCCTTCTTTCCTTCTTTCCCCTTCATTCCTTCTTCTCCTTCCTTTCCTCCTCTACCTTCCTTCTTTTTCTCTGTTCCTTTCCCTTCTCTACCCTTCCTCTTTCTCTCTCT
Source organism: Saccopteryx bilineata (assembly GCF_036850765.1). Classification (NCBI taxonomy): domain Eukaryota; kingdom Metazoa; phylum Chordata; class Mammalia; order Chiroptera; family Emballonuridae; genus Saccopteryx; species Saccopteryx bilineata. The sequence continues at coordinate 83,066,737 of NC_089491.1, read as the reverse complement.
TTTCCCAACATAGAGATACCTAATATGGTAGTTAATCTTTAGAAGTGACCCCCCAAAATTCTGTATCTCCATGTGGGTACATACTGTCCATCCCATCAAAAGGTAGAGCTTATATTTTTCCTACCCATGAATGTAGGCCTGGCCTACAAATATAGTAGTAATATGCTGAGTCTTCTAAGCTCAGTCACTAAGAAGGCCTAGAAACTTTTGTTTCTTTTATCTTTGGAAACATAAGCCACCATGTCAGAAATCCAGCTTATCTTGATGGGGAGAAAATCCATATGGAGAGGCCCTGTATGACAAAGAACCTATAAAATGGGGCCTGTGGAGGAATAACAAGGAATCAACCCATCTAATCTTATCAGTAGCCCAATGGCCATCTGACTGCAACCACATAAGAAATTTCAAAGGAATTTAGGGGACTGCGTGAAAGAGGTAAAGGGATTAAGAGGTACAAATTGGTAGTTACAAAATAGTTACAGGGAAGTACAGTAGGAAACATAGTCAATAATATTGCAATAACTGTACGATGCCAGTTGGGTACTGAAAATATTGAGGGAAACTTTATGTAAAGTGATTGATTGTCTCACCACTAAGCTGAAACTAATGCAAATAAAATCAAAAGTAAATTATAAAAATTAGGCCATGGCCGGTTGGCTCAGTGGTAGAGCGTCGGCCTGACCTGCAGAAGTCCCAGGTTCGATTCCCGGCCAGGGCACACAGGAGAAGTGCCCATCTGCTTCTCCACCCCTCCCCCTCTCTTTCCTCTCTGTCACTCTCTTCCCCTCCCGCAGCGAGGCTCCATTGGAGCAAAGATGGCCCGGGCGCTTGGGATGGCTCCTTGGCCTCTGCCCCAGGCGCTAGAGTGGCTCTGGTCGCGACAGAGTGACACCCCCGAGGGGCAGAGCATCGCCCCCTGGTGGGCAGAGCGTCGCCCCCTGGTGGGCGTGCCGGGTGGATCCCGGTCGGGCGCATGCGGGAGTCTGTCTGACTGTCTCTCCCCGTTTCCAGCTTCAGAAAAATACAAAAAAAAAAAAAAAGTAAATTATAAAAATTAATAAAAGAGAGAGAAACCTCAAGTGAGATAAAGAAACTACCCAACCGGGTCTTTGCCAATGCAAAGAATCATGAAATATATAACAAAAACAGTTGTGCTTTAAGCCACTAAGTTTTTAAGATGTTTTTAATGCAGCAAATTGGTTACTTATTCCCTGTCTGAATGTTCAATAACCTTTAGTGAGTTGTTGAAAAATTCAAGACCCAAAAGGTCAGTTCGGAACAGTTAGCTGATCTAAGACAGCATGATGGTAAACTGTATATGGTAGTCAATGGGTTGAGGAAAAATAATTTATTAAAGATGGAAAAGGAACTTATAAAAATAAAATAGAGAAGAAGAGCAATATTAAGATTTTAAATTCAGTTCTATCAATATATAAGGGTAGGCAAAAGTAGGTTTATAGTTGTTTGTATGAAAAAATACATGCAAGTTATAATTATTACAATATTTTTATTAACCCAAAAGAATTTCACAATGCAACTGTAAATGTACTTTTGCCCACCTCTGTATAACTTTTATTTTGTGTCCCACGTTATGTTTAAAATAGAGAAAAATGTTGCTCGTAGCAAAATTTTCCCGGACCTAAGACTTCAAGGACTATATCTTCAAAGACTACATCTATTTCTTTTTTATTTATTTATTTTTTGGTAGTTATTCCTGGGCACAAGAATTGAAAAAGGTAGCCAATGAAGAAAACTTGTCAGTCATGCTTTTTAGGGATTGGACCAAGCAAATAATCAACTTAACCTAGTAGATCTTAATGTTTCTGGAAAGAAAATAATAAACACATTGTTTGAAACATGGGAAGAATTTGGTACTTTTTTTTCCAATTGAACTGACCAGGGGCTCTGCCATACTCCTGAGTGGAGATAGTACAAGTGAAGAGATTCTCATACATACCCATAGATTTGTTCTGAGTCCCAACTGTCTTCCATCCAAAGGAAAAAAACTGGGTCATCACTTGTCTGTCTGTTATTTATTGTTAGAGTGTCTGTCTATCTAGAATGCCCACAAAACCCTGGATAAAGCTAAGAAATTTGGAAGAAACATGTAAGTTAAAACTAGCTCACAGTCACTTGCTTCTTCTATTTATTTATTTGGTCTGAGATGATTCCCACATTCACTTACCATATGGCATTAAATCATTCTGGTCCTTGAGTTATTATTACATGATTCAAAGAGTATAATTTACAGAATTGCCATCCCAGGCTGCACTCTGTCCCACACCAAAAAAAGACCACAAGGAGGGGAGAAGAAAAATGACTGTTTCCTGGTAGCCCATATTTACGCAATTTTCTTTCACCACAGATTGTTTTGGCAGTCTAGACATAGTCTTGTAAAATCCTTCCCTGATGTCATCCACATCCTTCCTTGATAAGTTCAAAATGAGTCCGGAGCAAGCATGGCTCCCCTAGCCATGTCATACAAATAATTAGTGCAGTGCCACCCCAGAGAGGCCTTTGGAGTCCAGTGATTTCCACATGAAGGAAAGGACTGATGAGCTGGCCACCAGATTATGTAAATATGTGGTAGAGAATGCAGCTGCTGAAGGGAAGAAAGAAACACACATCTGGGCATTTCATGTTTTGAAGGAACTTTGTGGAAAACAAAACAGATTAGAGAGAGAGGTTGGCTAGATTCAGGGAAAGAAAGATTAAGGAAATTATTTTCTATTTAAACCAGGAACACATGCTGAAATTAATGATTCCTTAAAAGACAACTTAAAATTGTGTTTCTTTGTTTTTAAATTTATTGTGTTGACATAATTTCAAGTGTCTCACTCAATATAACACCATCCACACACTACATCATGCCCCTCATGCCCCATGCAAAGTCTTTTCCACCCTCCTTTTCCTCTCTTTGCCCCCTTTCCCCTTACCTCCACCGCCCTTTCCCTCTGGCTATTGCTATTTTTTTGTCTGTATATGTGTTATGTATATGTATTTTTTTGGCTAATCCTTTCACCTTCTTTGATACAATCCCCTCTTCCTCTTTCCCTCTGACAGCTAGCTGTCCATCTGTTCCCTGTGACCCTGCCTCTGTTTCTATTTTGTTCTTTAGTTTATTGTGTCCATTAGATTTCATATATAAGTGATATCATATGGTTTTTGTCCTTCTCTGTCTGGCATATTTGAAGTAACATACTAATCTCCAAGTCCATCTATGCTGTTGCAAAAAGTAAGATTTCTTTCTTTTTTACAGTTGCATAGTATTCCATTGTGTAAATGTACCACAGCTTTTTTATTCACTATTCCACTGATAGACACTTGGGCTTTTTCCCAATCTTGGCTATTGTAAATAAAGCTACAATATGAATACATTGGATCTTATATCTATCATTTTTGTAGAGGAGAAAATGTTTCCAGTTTAGGGTTTGAAATTCAGGTAATGAGAGCTGGAATTTATTTGTTTATCATTTTATTTTTTTTCATCTACCAGTAGACTAATACATTACACACACCAATACATATATAATAGGATAGAGATACAAAGCAATGTTCTTCTTCTCTAATAGAAGATAAAATATATAAGATACATTCAAATGGTTATCAAACTTATAGCTTCATTAAAAATCAATTTCAGTGTGTTAGAAAAAAAATCTGTATCAGAAAACATAAAGACAGACACATTATCCTATTATAGATTTGAAATTTTTATTTGACCTAAATTTTTATTTTTGATATGGTTACACAGTTTTGGCCTTCAGGAGAAATTGAAAGAAAAATCCTTCTCACTCTGCTCCTTTAATACTGTCTTCAATTTAGTGAAATGCTTTTTTAAAATGAAGTTGTATAAAAAGTAATAAGAAATGTTTGATTCCATTCTTACATTTTCTCTTCAGTTGGTTATTTCAGTAAAACAGGAAATACTTTGGTATATATTTTTCCCTGAATCCTGACATGTATCTCAACTTCTCAGCCCTTCCTCTTTCCATGTCAATTGTCTTCCTTTATGCCCTCTATTTGCTGAGCTGTTTTAATATCTTCCTGATGTTCTCCTGTACAGCCTCCACTGGTAACTAAAACACATACCTAACCATGTTCTCTCATAATTTAAAGCCATGTGATGATGGCCTCTGAACTGTCTATCATGGCCTGTCAACAGCCTCTGCTTGACACATGCCCCTACCTACCTCCACTGAAGCCACATATTCCATCATTGGACCTTCAGGTCCTTTAAAGTGTCCAATGCCTTACCCAATTCCTGATCCTCCTTCAATAATGAACCCCATTTCATCTGCCTGCTACTCATTCTTTAAGAAACAAACTCTATGTCACTCTATTGGTCTGTGTGGTCTTACTGGGCTCCTTTAATTGACCAGTCCTGATTCCACATCCCACAGCTAACACCACATGAAAACAGGTCTTGGCCACCCTTGTACTGGCCACAGCTTCTGCTGGAACTTGTTATTATGTATCTCAAGTTCATCACTTCCAACTTTATGCCTACTTTATACCTTCCCAGTCTCCAACTCCCAATCCATCTCTGAGAAAGGTTTGCCTCTCTGACTGACCGTTATTTAAAATTTTATTTTTATTGAAATATAATTGATATGAAACATTGTGTAAGTTATATAATGCATTGATTTGATACACTTACATATACCACCATTGCATTAGATAACACTTCTATCACATCACATAGTTATCATTTTGTGTGTGTGTAGAACAATTATTATGTCCCTATATTTTTTGTGGCATTATCCATAATAGCTGAGAACTGGAAACAACCTAAATGTGCCTCAGTAAATGAAAGGATAAAGAAGTCATGGGACATATATACAATGAATTATTATTCAACCGTAAGAAAGAAGGGAATCGCCTGACCTGTGGTGGTGCAGTGGATAAAGTGTCGACCTGGAAATGCTGAGGTTGCCAGTTCGAAACCCTGGGCTTGCCTGGTCAAGGCACATATGGGAGTTGATGCTTCCAGCTCCTCCCCCCTTCTCTCTCTCTGTCTCTCCTTTCTCTCTCTCTCTCTCTCTCTCTCTCTCTCTCTCTCTCCTCTCTAAAATGAATAAATAAAAAATAATAAATAAATAAATAAATAAATAAATAAATAAAAAGAAAGAAGGGAATCCTACTATTTGTCACAACATGGATGAATCCTGAGGGCACTACGCTACATAAAATAAGTCATACAGAGAAAGACAATTGCTATGTGAGATCATTTATATGCAGAATCTACAAAAAACAAACTCATAAAAACAGAGTGTAGAATGATTACCAAGGCAGAGGACAGGGTGGGTTAAAGGAATCAGGGAGATGGTGCTTAAGGGTACAAACTTGTAGCTCAGAGATAAGTCCTGGAGACCTAATGCACAGCGTAGTAATTATAGACAGCAATATTGTACCATAAACTTCAAAGCTGCTAAGAGACTAAATCTGACTCTGGCCTTTGATGTTAGTTTGCAACTACCATTTGTGTCATCTGCTTTGATTACCTTATTCCATAGTGGGGCTTAATATGTATTTATCAGACTTTCTAGGCTGGCACATTGGCATAAATTTACCTCAGCTCAGCCAGCAGAAAATTCCCCAGTTCCCCTGAGGATCCCATTAAACTGTCTGCTCCATCCTTCTCTAGTAGAGACCACCTCGCATTATTATTACTTGTTTTTACCAGGCAGCAAGCTCTTAAAAAGCAATCATGGTGTCTTACTCATTTTGGTATCCTCAGTGATGATCTACTGCCTGATACAGAGCAGTGGCTGTGGATGTCCCATTTCCTACCTATTCATCCCATTGTATCCACCTGCTTTATCAAATTGCTTGAAATAGAGTGAGATTTCAATAAATGTTTGGAGTAAGTGAATATTATTGTTAATTTCCATCTATCCTGCTTGACTTGTTTCAGTGAACATATTGTTTATCATTTTATGTGAGAGAAAAAAAAGAAACATAAAGATATCTTTGAAAACAGAGAAATATTATTCATAAGGCCTTCTAAGTTCAGCATTCTGAACTCAATTTAGCGACTAAATTGTGACTACATCTTTAATTAAACTTTGTGACTTTGTGGAAAAGCAGCTGCAATATTACTTCCTGTGAAAAAAAACACACAAGGGGCTCTCAAACAGCTGCATCAGAGAAGCAATATTAAAAAGCAATTACTTTTAAACTCTTTAGAAAAACCCATTTACTTACGAAGCAATGTCTCCTAAAAGTTTCTAATGATAGTTTGAAGAAAAGTAATACTAACTTATTTTAAAAAGCAGTAAATCCCCAATAATCTTAGTCATGGGTATATCATAAATAGCCATGATAAATAACAAGTCTAAAAGTCACTTGCGTAGCTTTTTAACTGGTCATTCTTTTATTTACTTATCACATTTCCATCACTCATTTATTCAACTACTATGCACCAATGACTGTAGAAGGTGTGATATTTATGATATCTTGAAAGAAAAATAAAGCTCATTAAAGGCACAATTCCATTAAAAAATTGGCTATCCATCATAACCTTTTCTAATCATCCAAGTCTTAATGAGGTAGGGTTTCTACATAATTTAATTTACTTATAATTTTAAAAATATAAATTAAAACCACACTGAGATATTATATTCATGCATTAGTTGCAATACTTAGAGAACATGAGCATAGCAGATGTTGGTGCTTGCATAGGAAAAATTATACTCTCACACACTGCTGGCACAGATGTAAATTACTAAAGCCCTTTTGACAAACAATTTGATGAATATACAGAAAAATTGAAAGTGTGTTTTTTCTTATGACTCAGTACTTGCACTTGAATATATTTTTTAAAAATCAAAACAAAACAAAATAAAAAACTCTCAATCTAAACAGGTTCATTACAATATACTTTAATATTAGCAGGAAAGAAAAGAAAAGAAAAGAAAATGGACTACTACCTTAATTTCTACAGGTATGAAAATAAATTGTGGTATAATTTATATGATGGTCTAGACCAGTTAAATCATCATGAATGTGTCTAAAAACAATATTGATGAGTGAAAAAAATGCAAAATTATATATTGGCTTATGTAAATTTAAGAACACAAATAAGATGACACCATATATATACTTCTATATACATATAAAAGAATGAAAACTGATATGGAAGAGTACATTTAAACTTATTTTTGTCATGGCCTCCAAGACAGTGAGGGGAAAAATGAGCCTTAGAGGGTCATATTTAAGAGATATCAAGATTTATCAGTAAATTCTTAATCTTAAAAAATACCATATGGCTATACTAGTGAATTCAACAATCATTCAAAAAAGATTTGGTGCCCACACTTCTCAAAGTCTTCCAAAAAATAATAAAAGAAGCAATATTCCCTAACACATTTTATGAGGCCAATATAACCTCGATACCAAAACCTTGCAAGACAACACTAAGAAAGAAAACTACAGAAAAATATCTCTAATGAACATAAATGCAAAAATCCTAAACAAAATACTAGTAAATCAAATATAATACATTAAAAATATAATACATCATGATCAAGTGGGATTTATTTCAGGAGCACAAGAATGGTTCACATATGTAAATCAATCAATGTAATACACCATATCAACAAAACAAAGGACAAAGTATCACTCAGTATATGCAGAAAAAGTATTTGATAAGATATATCCATTTATGTTTAAAACATTCATTGAAATGGGTATAGAAAGAAAGTACCTCAACATATTAAAGGCCAGGTACAACAAACCATCAGCCAATATCATACTAAATAGTGAGAAATTGAAGGCTTTTCCTCTAAAATCAGGAACAAAAAAAGGTTGCCCACTTTCTCCACTCTTATTCAATATAGTACTGGAAGACTTAGCCAGAGCAATCAGACAAGAGAAAGAAATAGCAGACATCCATATCATAAAGGAAGAAATAAAGGTATCACTTTTTGCAGATGAAATGATCCTGTATATAAAATACCCCAAAGACTCCACTGAAAAACTATTAGAAACAATAAACTGATAGAGTCACAGAATACAAAATCAATAAAAGAAAAGTCTACAGCTTTCTTTTTTCTTTTTTTTTAGAGACAGAGAGAGATTCAGAGAGAGGGATAGATAGGGACAGACTGACAGGAACGGAGAAAGATGAGAAGCATCAATCACTAGTTTTTTGTTGCGACACCTTAGTTGTTCATTGATTGCTTTCTCATATGTGCCTTGACCGTGGGGCTACAGCAGACCAAGTAACCCCTTGCTCGAGCCAGCGACCTTGGGTCCAAGCTGGTGAGCTTTGCTCAAACCAAATGAGCCTGCACTCAAGCTGGCGACCTCGGGGTTTCAAACCTGGGTCCTCCGCATCCCAGTCCAATGCTCTATCCACTGAGTCACCGCCTGGTCAGGCTACCACTTTCTTATATGCCAACAATGACACTTCAGAAATTAACTCATAAAAAAACCCAATTCCTTCTACAGTTGCAACAACAACAAAATATGCCTAGGAATAAAATTAACAAAGAATGTTAAGGACCTATAAACTGAAAACTACAAAGCATTATTGAAAGAAATTGAAAAAGAAACAATGAAATGGAAAAACATTCCGTGTTCATGGATTGGAAGAATCAACATAGTTATGGCCATATTACTCAAAACAATATACAAATTTAATGCAATCCCTATTAAATTCCCAATGGCATTTTTTAAAGAAATAGAACAAAAAAAAATCGCCAGGTTTGTATGGAACCACAAAGAACCCCAAATAGCCAAAGCAACCTGAAGAAAAAGAATAAAGCCAGATGTATTACACTACCTGACTTCAGTTCAAACTACAGAGCCACAGTAATCAAAAGAGCATGATATTAGCAGAAAAACAGACATACAGACTGATGAAACAAAATCGAGAGCCCAGAAATAAAACCACATATATATATGGACAAATGATCTTTGACAAAGGAACAAAAAACACACAATGGAAAAAAGAAAGCCTCTTCAATAAATGGTGCTGGGGAAATTGGAAAGCCACATGCTTTCCAATTTCATTCCAAGGAATGAAACTTGACTACACCTTGTCCCCTTGCATAAAAATTAATTCAAAATGAATCAAAGACCTAAATATAAGATCTGAAATAATAAATCACATATAAGAAAACATAGATACTGAACTCATGGATCTTGGCCATAGAGAAAAATTCATGAACTTGACCCCAAAGGCAAGGGAAGTTAAGTAAAAAATAAATGAGTGGAATTATATCAAACGAAAAAGCTTCTGCACAGCAAAAGAAACTGACAACAAAACAAAAAGGCAGCTAACTGAATGGGAAATGATATTTACAAACAACAGGACTGATAAGGGGTTAATATCCAAAATATATAAAGAACTCACAAAGCTCAACAACAAACAAGCAAATAATCCAATTAAAAAATGGAGAAAGGATCTGAAAAAACACTTTTCCCAAGAAGACATACAAATAGCCAACAGATAGGAAAAGATGCTCATCTTCACTAGCTAGTAAAGAAATGCAAATCAAGGCTACAATGAGACCACCTTGTGCCTATTAGATTGGCTGTTATCAACAAGACATGTACTGACAAATATTGGAAAGGTTGTGGAGAAAAAGGAACTTTCATTCACTGCTAGTGGGAATGTAAACTGCTATAGCCATTATGGAAGAAAGTACTATGGTTTCTTAAAATATTAAGAATAGAACAACCAGCACTGGCTGGTTTGCTCAGTGGTAGAGTGTCAGTACAGTTGGTGGATGTTCCAGATTTGATATCTAGTTAGAGCACACTGGAAAAGCGACCATCTGTTTCTCCACCCCTCCTCCTCTTCCTTCTCTCTCTCTATCTCTGTCTTCCTCTCCCACTAAGCTATGGCTCAGTTGGAGCAATTTGGTTCTGGGCACTGAAGATGGCTCCATGGCCTTTCCTCAAGCACTAAAATAGCTTGGTTGCCGAGCAACAGAGCAACAGTTTCAAATGGGCAGAGCTTCTCCTTATAGGGGTCTTGCCAGGTGGAAACCAGTCATGGCTCATATGGGAATCTGTCTCTCTGCCTCTCTGCTTCTTACTTAAGAAAATTAAAAATAAAATAAAAAGAATAGAACTACCATATGACCCAGCAATCACTCTAATGGGTCACTACCCAAAAAACTCAAAAATATTGGTGTGTAAAGACACATGCACTCCCATGTTCATCACAGCATTATTCACATTGGTCAAGACATGGAAATAACCAAAGTGTCCCCCAGTAGAGGATTGGATAACAAAGATGTGGTACATACATACAATGGAATACTACTTAGTCATAAGAAATGATGCCATATTGCCATTCAACATCATGAATGAACCCTGAGCACATTATACTAAGTGAAGTAAGTAAATCAGAAAAAGCTAAGAACTATTTATATGCCACTATCCACATAGGTGGCATATAAAACTGACACTCATGAACATAGTTAAAAGTGAAGGAGTTACCAGGAAGAGGGAGCTGCGGGGAGTGAAGTAAAGAGGGACAAATATATGGTGATGAAAAATGTTTTGACTTTGTGTGATGGGTACACAACACAATCAACAGTTCAAATGTTATAGAAATGTTTGCTTAAAACCTATGTACTCTTGCTGATCAATGTCACTCCATTAAATTTAATTTTCTAAATAAAATTATTAAAAAAAAACACCAGCAGCAACAATGACAAAACATTAACAATTGTTAATTCTGGGTGGTGGGAATGTGAGAATTTGTTATACTGTATTATCTTTTTAACTTTTCTACATTTCTTCCATTTCTCCAATAACATATACAAATGAGGGCAAGTTAACAATAATACCTAAACCGCAATGGTTCCAGTTCCATCTGCCAGCTCAGGACACTGGTCCAAATGCAAAGGACATCAGTGGGGGTCCCTGGGTATCTCTTCTGTCTGCAGGAGCAAGATTACTACTCATGTCCTTCCACTGCAGCCTTGTTGTTTAGTCCATTCGATCTGTTATACCAGACTGCCACAGACTGGGAGGCTTATAAACAACAGAAATTTATTTCTCACAGTTGTAAAGGACGGGAAGTCCAACAGACCTGCGGTCTGTTGAAGGTCGCTCTTGGTTCACAGACAGACGTCTTCTTGTTGTGTACTCACATGGCAAAAGTGGCAAAGGAGCTCTCTGCGGTCTCTTTCATAAGGAGACTAATCCATTTAAGAGGACTTAAATCCACTCCCATGGCTTAACCACTTTCCAAAAGTCACAGCTCCTCAGACCATCACATTGGGGATTAGGTTTCCACACATGAATTTAGGGGGAACACAAACATTCAAGTCTATAGCACTTGTCATTGTGTCTACTGTCCACACTCTCTGGGACAGTGCTGCTTGGCTGCACACAGCTGCTTGTGCTCTCATGGCTACAAGGGCACTGTGTGGTCTGAGGCACAGTACAAGTGTGCATGTGTGTGTATATGTAGATATATGTTCTTGTGTATGCATGTCTGTGTACAAGTGTGTGCACGAGCACCACGTGTCAAGAAATTAGCTCTCCTAGTCCTGTGCCTCCCGCCCCTTCAGCACCTGAGCCCCCAACAGACAGCTCTCTCACAGTCAGGAGCACAGATAATTCCTTGGAGCTATGAACATCTGGTACCAATCCCTAAGGAGGTGCTCCCAGCCCACCCATTCACCTCCTTACCTTTTCCATCTTTTCCCAAGGTCCATGCATTTGGACAAGGAGAGGGAGAAGGGGACAAAAAGAAAGAAGTGGAGTAAAATAAATTCCTTCCTCTTACTTTAACCCTCAAAATAAAAAGATAATACCTCAAGCATATCAATTTATGCAAATAGCTTACCCAATCTGCCATCAAGAAGGAGGGGGGAGAGGGAGAGGGGAGGGGGAGGGGGAGGGGCACAAAGAGAACTAGATAGAGGGTGACAGGACGGTCTGACTTTGGGTGATGGGTATGCAACATAATTGAACGACAAGATAACCTGAACATGTTATCTTTGAATATATGCATCTTGATTTACTGATGTCACCCCATTAAAAAAATAAATTAATTAATTAATTTAAAAAGCTGGTTTTCTCAGAAAAAAAAAAAAAAGAAGACTCTCTGAAAAGCTCAGCTAAGACAACTTGCAATGTCATCACAGTTAGAGGTATTATTTCAGGGAAATGCAGGTAGCAACAAGAATTCCCATAAAAAATTGTGCTGCATGTATATTGCTTACCACAAATATTTGTGTAATAGGTATAAAGGTTTCTACCAGGAGCTCAGAAAATGGCCTCCAGCTCCCTCAGTGGCCCACCCTGGCTCTTCCTTTGCCCTACATTGTGCTTGTTCCACGTGGCCTCACATGCACTGGGCTCATGTTACTACTGTCCAGAATCACCTACAGATGTTGCAGGACTCTCTAGCCTGAGCTCTCCCTGTGGGGCAACTCTGTGTGCTGCCGCCAGCCTGGGAGGCTCTATGCTCCTGCAAGGAGTCTGAGCTGAAAATATGTCTTCTATTTGTATCTATTTATGAAGCCAAGACCTTCCTAATAGAATTAAATACCCCCTGGTCAGCACATATTTGTTACCTCTCACTTGCAAAATATGCTCAGCAACCACTGGTTCCAAAGGATGTTACTGCTGTTTCCTGAGTGGGGAAACTAAGTCAAGAAAGGTGGTTCTTGTCTTCCAGTAGGCTTTATAAACAGCATAAAGCAAAGTTTTAAAATGTTATTTTTAACTGCAGGACTTTTCAGAGCCTTTAATGTGTTTTGTATATTATAATATTTCAATAATTAATTATAGTGTATTAAGGAAAAGAAGGTATAATCACAACTGCAGCAAAGATTACAAAAGGGCAGAAAGGCACAGTGTTGGAGAATACAGCTATGGAGGGAGCAAGGGAAACTACTGAGGCAGGTGGTCAGAGATGACCTTTCTAAGTGGTTGATATTTACATCAGGATGGAGAATGAGAGTCACCTTTGCAGAATTAAGTGCAGGAGAAAAGAGGAGGGCTTAGAGAACAGCATGTGGATATGTCATAGGGTGGGCAAGAGCTCGATTTCATTGTGATGGGAAAGCTATTAAGGGAACTGAAGAGGAAACTTGTTGAGAGTTTATCCAAAGTGCAACAGAACATCACTGAGGGTTTCCACCAGACACTCAAGTCACACTGCTGTCATCTCTTCTTGGCCAGTCCCTTACAAACCTTACTGGGGCCTGAGGAAGAGTCATTATTATCCTTGTCCTCCAAAGTCCACAGTGGCAAGTTAAACATATAAAGGGACAATTTTCTGTGTTGAGCATTGTAGCGATAAAAACAAATAATGTTGGAACGCATGTCAGGGACACATAAACCTTGCTGGGAAGTCTCCTTCCTTCCAGAAGCACAGGCCTAGATTGTTGAGAACACTGTCCAGAGCACATTACATGACTTTCAGCCTGGCTGCCCTCTGCTACCGGGCACATCTCAGGTGTCACACTGCAAAGGATAATAAATATCCAATGTCAGTACAAGTGAAACATAAATGAAATACTAACTTTCTTCCTGACATCCCTTCAGACCCAACCTGCCACTGTTACCACTGACTCTGTGATTTCTTTATGATACATGTTTAAAGGTTTCACTCCTGAGGAGATCTTTCGTCAATGGGGTTAGATCCAAGTTCCTCAGAATAGCAGGAACTTCTTTGTCTGGGTCCTCTTACCTGACTCTTCCCCTTCACCCTCCCATGTGCATCACTCTCTGTAGACACCTGACCTCCTTCCCAGTTCCCTGAATACATCACACTCTTTCCAGCCTCCATCTCTTTACTTTGTACATGTTCTTCTTTTGCCTTGGAAGTCCCTTTCCCTCCTGACCACTAAAAAGGAACATTTACTTCATCCATAAACATTCCATGACTCCCCAAGCAGTGATGATGCTTCAGTTCACCCTGCAAAAGCCTTCCAGTAAAGGGTTGTTTGCAGGGTCTGTTTTCATGCTAGACTGATTTCTCCAATGTCAGGATTCTATATTATTAATTTCTGTACCCTTTCTGTAGTATAAGACAAAATCCAAAATGAGTAGTTAATATATATTTGATGGATTGAATTAAAGATTACTCTTCAAGGGAAAAATCCAAGAAAGCATGTGTAAAAATTAAATAGAAATTATCTTCAGCATTCACTATTACTTTGGATTATCTGTGTCTTTACTCTTCTTCATTAACATAACTAATCAAGAGTTGCCATTAACTATAAGACTTTCAGATCAAAAGTAGAGAAAAACAGCTTTTCCAAGAGAAAATATTAAAAACACAGACATTAGAGTAGTAGAAAGACTGTGCTGGTCACACACTACTATAAGAAAATCTTCTAAACTCTCTCATCTAAAAGTAAAAACATCTGAAGATACTCTCTAAAGCAGTGGTTCTCAACCTGTGGGTCGCCACCCCGGCGGGGGTCGAACGACCAAAACACAGGGGTCGCCGACCCACAGGTTGAGAACCGCTGCTCTAAAGATATATAGGGTCTTATAAAACTGACTGACACATACTATATGCCAAAAATTCTCCTGAGGACTTTACTTGGATGAGCTCTATCAATCTTCATTACAAACATATGAAGTCAGTATTATTATGGCACCCATTTCACAGGTAAAAAAACTAAGGCACAGTCCTGGCCATATAGCTCAGTTGATTGGAGTGTGTGCCCAATATGCAGGGGTTGCAGGTTCAATAAATGATCAGGGCACATACAGAAACAGATTGATGATTCTGTCTCTCTCTAAAACCAATAAGTAAATTTTAAAAAAGGAACTGAGACACAAAGACTGAGCAATTTGTCAATATCATATGACTAGGAAGCAGTAACTTGAATCCAGAGACTAAGCTCCTAATCTCTATGTTATACCTCTCTTAATTACTTCCTGTCACTAGTTTATTTGTCCAGGATTTGTTTCCTTTTTTATAAAATGTATTACTTAACATTACTTTGCTTTATACAATTATCACTTCTTAAAATGTTAAAATATTTCTGTAGTGTTTGGTAAGCAGTCACAGTACTGAGACCCCTGAGTAACACATACACATACACAGACACACACATACATACACAAGAATAAAGCCTGGAGTGCTCTGATCCCTGATCCCTGCTCCAGATCTATGGACCCAGTGATGTTGATGGAATGGTATCCATGGAATTCAGGTTGTTAAATATTGAATACCACCCTAAGCACAACAAAGTCAATGTATGAACCTCAACCTATCAATAGTGGTACAGTAGAGGCAGAGGTTCAGTAAGTTCCTCAACAAGGGCTGGGCGAGAATCACAAGTCTCTGCCCATCTTCAGGGGGCTGCCACCTGGGGACAGAACATGGGCTTTGGATTAGATAGAAGTGGATTTGCCTCTTAAGTTTATCATTCACTTCCAGAACCTCAGTTTTTTACTTAGAGGTGTTGTTAATCTTTCATGAGCAACAGGAGATTTAAATAATAATAAATGCATGAGTACTTAAATTTTAATGTTTGGTACATAGCTGTTGCTCAGAAGACAATGAGCTAGACATTATTGTTATTATGTAAAATAGGCACAGGAGTAATGTGCACTTTATAAGGTGATTATAGCATTACATCAGTTAAAAACAAAGCTATCAGAAATTTGCCTGACTCATAATAAACTCAAATATAAGTGTTGGTCATTATTATTTTTTTAAAAAGCTAATCTATTTAAAGTTTGTAACTTGTACACCATATTATTTTGCAGATAGGCCTTCTATTTAACATTTTTCTCTTATAAGAATTTTTCCTAGGTCGAAACTCTTTGAAAAAACTCAGAAGAAATGGACATTTTTTTGCCATGTTTGTAAGAGGATTAAAAACCTAATATAGCTGAAATAGCAGTTTAAACTATGTTTATGCCTTCAGTTTGTACAGTTGATAAAACTGATTTCAGTTTAGGAAAAGCCAACCAAAACATCTCACTTATAAGATGTCACAAACATGTTTAAATCTTTTATTTTAATACTTTGAGGCAGTGGTGAGTGGACTCAAATTTGCAAGAAAATGATCCAAAAGGGAGAAGAAAAAACATTATTTTAAATTTTGTTTTCAATTGATTTTGACAAAAAGAAGATGAATGTTCAAATGGAAAATCAGAATGGGGTCCTCAGGGAGAATTTTTATTTTCCTTCTGGAACATCGAAGGGAGAATTTTAAGGAGTGGTATGGAGAGGAGATTAGAGAGCTGGTACTGAGGGTTTCCATGAACAAGAAGAAATTCCACTGAAACCTAGTTGCCATGGGCAACCAAAGAAACACTAACACTGAAAGAAAGGCTTTTCTGGTTTTAAAATGATGTTTTATTACATATCATCTGAAAAATACTGACTAAAGTATCAGTTGATGCCAAATCTGCCTCTGCCATTGGTCAGAGCTGTGCCCCTAGGTGATTTATTTAATATTTAACCTTTCTGCCTCTCAGAACTATTATATTATGTAATGTTTGTTGGTTTGACTTGGTGTTATTAACCTCCATTTTAAGCTCCTCTAAATTTAAACTTTGGGTAAGCAAACGTGGGAGGTGTAACAAGTGTCTAAAACATTTCTAATATTGCATTGCTAGGTTTCTTGGGAAGCAGATGGTTTAATCCAATTAACTCATATTTATTAAGCACCTAGTAAGTGCTATATAGCTATACAAACACAAATATAAAATGCAAAGCTATAGATATATCAATAGAAGAAATATACACATAAAAATGAAAAGAGAGATCATGTCCTCTGTAAGAGCTCCTATTCTAATAAAAGAGACAGTAGTGTAAATAATCTACAATACTGTGGGATTGAACACAGCAAAAGATACTGCTAAGGATATAGTCAGGGTCAGAGATGATTCTGGGTAGTGCCCTGAGTGGAATTTTAAGGATGAATATTAAGCATTTAGAACATTCCACAATCAATAAAATTCACATGTAAATGAATTAGATGTCTTTCTCAGTTGATGACATCCTATATGTCTTTGTGAAGTGGTCCTTTTGGAAATAAAGCAACCCTTTGGGTGGGCGTTGGACATTTAAGTATGGTTGCTACTCAGTAAATAGTTTAGAGCTCTCTGTGGGCATTTTTGCAGGGCCATATTTATAACACTTTGTAAACAAGAGGACAAACCTCCCACTGCCACCATAGCCTTGCCTGCACAGGACTCAGTTCCTGTCTGCTCCCAACCAGGCAGGAATAGGGCAGACCAACGCTATTTTCAGCCAGCAGCACATCTAAGATGAGTTACTAGGTAAGCCAGAGCATAGATTTCAAAGGAACACAGGACAGCAAACAATTCCTTTATGGTGTTCTCTAAAAATACAAAATTGCTCCAAGCCCTGACCCAATATCATTTACAATTTTAGGACATTGTTTCTTGCACCCCAGAACGCAAATCTCTTCTTATAGAAGCCATCTTCTTCAACCCAAACTCTAGTCACTGGCTTTGAGCTCAAGTAATTAAGAAAAAACTCCAAATTTCTTAAAAGATGGATTTCCTTTCAAGCAGTTGTCTGCCCTATCCTAGAAGAAAATTGGAACTCCAGGAGAATCTACTACAATCTGTCTCCTCCCAGGTAGGAGATAGCTAATAATAATAATGACCACTTTTGGAGTCCTGTTCTGAGCCAGGCTCTTTCATAGACATTAACTAGTTATATCCTCTTGGCTATTTGCAATAGCAGGTACTATTTTCCGAGGAGCCTGAGACTCAGAGATATTAAATGACCCAATGGCAAGAATATGGTAGTAAAACATTAAAATATTTACCTAACTAGGATACATCCTACATGATGGTGGAATATTTAGGTTTCTTAAAGTGATATTCAAGGGAATGGGGGGCTCAGAATCGAAGTTCATCACCCAGAGACCCTCTTTCCTCTGCATAGGAGTCTTCTGTGATCCAGTTACCCCTGGAGTCACAGTCAGGAGACATTTAGGCCAGAGAAATTAATATTTTGGCAAGACAAGAAAATCTTTGGACATTTGTCATGCATTTTTTTAACCTTACTTTTGTTTGTCACTGTTCATGTTTACCTGTGAATTATATCCCTAGGAATACCATCAATTCTGAGTCAATATTCTAGGAAAAGTGGCCGTCAAGTACATTTTCCACATTTCTCTCAATGTTAGTATGGAAATATTCTAATAGAGAAAAGGAAGTTTGGATTCTGGACATAACCAAATGATACTTTATAGCACACTTTTGAAGAGTGTTATTTAAAATATTTTCTTATTTAAAATAAAATAAAATAGTTGACTATGAAGGATAATGTGATCTCTGTAGTACATTGGCCACACAGAACCGAGCAATGACAGGAGGTCAAGGGTACTCTCAGTGAATCGAACTGCTGGGATCTGTCAGCAAACTCTTCAGGGGATGTGGTGATACCTGAGTCTTGTAACTGCTAGTTGTGCTCTAAATTAGTGGTTTTCAACTTTTTTTAACTTGGGGACTGGTTAAAAGGAGAATTATTTGGGGGACTGCTAAGGCAGAAATAAAAATCATTATTAGTATTTTGTGCATTATCTTTTAATTATTATACTATAAAGTGAAAAGTCTCTAAACCAACCAGACAAACAGTAAAAATATATTTTAATAGAATATAACTAAAATTTCTTTGGAGGAATCTTTAATTTAAGTAAAGCTAGTACAAAATCTGCTGTTGCTTCTTTGCAAGAATACTTGATAATGGAGTCTGCAGTTTTGTTTCCAAGATACGAAGTGCTGCATTGACATTTATTCTGTTTCTCTGTTTGGTTTTTATTAGTGATAGGGCCAAAAAAGTCTTCTTACACAAGTAGGTGTAGAAAATACAATCAGAATTGCAAAAGTTTTGTAACTAAGGGATGGATATTCTTCTTCCAGTGATAACCAAAATTGTGACAATGATTGCATCTTATGTTTGGACACCAGAGTAACATCTGAAGATAAATCTATGTTTTTCTTTTACACAATGATTAAAGGAGCAGGAGTTGATAACTTGCATGAATGGGTTATTGACCGAGAAGTTACCTTTATGGGGATCTGCATTTTCAGGGTAATAATGGTCCAAGTTTGAACTATTATAAGTCTTAAATGTTGACTTATATTAAATATGAATTTCCAGTTGATGTCCGCAGCAATCAAAAAGTCTTGGAAAAGTGGAAATATTTCTTCTATATCTTCTTCCTCTATGTGAATTTCACAAAAAACAAGTTTTCTTTTTGAATGCATCTGCCTTATTTCTTAATGTAAGAATGCTTGTATTAAACCCATGAAGAGAAATAGTTCACTGAAGAGGCTAAATATATCCACCACATATGCAAGCTTAGCCATCCATTCTTCATCCAACAAAAGTTCTACTAGTGCAGAGTTTCATTTTAGCAGAAACTATTTCACTTCTTCTCTTAGCTCGAAAAGTCAGGAAAAACCCTTTCTCTTTTTTTTTTTTTGAATTTTATTTAGAAAATTAAATTTAACAAAGTGACAATGATCAATAAGAGCATATAAGTTTCAGATAAACATTTCCTTAGCATTTGAACTGTTTATTATATTGTATACCCATCAACCCAAAGTCAAATCATTTTCCATCACACAAAGTTAAATCATTTTCTGTAACCATATATTAGTCCTTCTTTACTCCCTTCCTTCATCCCCTCCTTCACATCCCCTCCCTCTGGTAATCACTTCACTTTTATCTATATCCATAAGTCTTAGTTTTATATCCCACCTATGTGTGAAATCACATAGTTCTTAGCTTTTTCTGATTTATTTATTTCACTCAGTAAATGTTCTCAAGGTCCATCCATGTTGTCTATAAATGGCAATAGGTCATTATTTCCTATGACTGAGTAGTAATCCATTGTATGTATGTACCACATCTTCTTTATCCAGTTCTCTATCAAAGGACACTTAAGTTGTTTCCATGTCTTGGCCACTGTGAATAATACTGTGATGAATATGGGAGTGCATGTGCCAATATTTTCAAGTTTTGGGGGTAGATACCCAGTAGAGGGATTGTTGGGTCAAATGGTAGTTCTAGTCTTAATCATTAGAGGAACCAATAATTTTCTTCCATAATGGTTTTACTAGTTTGCATTCCCACCAGTATGATTGAGAGTTTCTTTTCCTCCACAACCTCTCCATCACTTGTCAATACCTGTCTTATTGATAACAGCCAATCTAACAGGTGTGAAGTAATATCTCACTGTAGCCTTGATTTGCATTTCTCTATTAGTTAGTTAAGATGAGCTTCTTTTCATATATCTGCTGGCCATTTGTATGTCTTCTTAAAAGAAGTGTCTGTTCAAGTCCTCTCCTCATTTTTTAATTGGATTATTGGCATGTTTGTTGCTGAGCTTTGTGAGTTCTTATATATTTTGGATATTAAGCCCTTATCAAAGCTGTTGTTTTCAAATATCACCTCCCATTTAGTTGGCTGCCTATTTGTTTTGTTGTCAGTTTCTTTTGCTGTGCAGAAGCTTTTTAGTTTGATATAGTCCCATTCATTTATTTTTGCCTTTACTTTCCTTGCCTTTGGGGTCAATTTCATAAAATGTTCTCTATAGCCAAGGTCCATGAGTTTAGTACCTATGTTTTCTTCTATGTAATTCACTATTTCAGGTCTTATATTTAGGCTTTTGATTCACTTTGAATTAATTGTTGTTCAGGGGGACAAACTGTAATCAAGTTTCATTCTTTTGTATGTGGCTTTCCAATTTCCCCAGCACCATTTATTGAAGAGGCTTTCTTTTCTCCATCATGTATTTTTGGCTCCTTTGTGGAAGATGATTTGTCCATATATATGTGGTTTTATTTCTGGGCTTTTGATTCTGTTCCATTGGTCTGTATGTCTGTTTTTCTGCTGCTCCCATGCTGTTTGGATTACCATGGCTCTGTATTATAATTTGAAGTCAGGTAGTGTGATAGCTCCAGCTTTATTCTTCTTTCTCAGGATTTCTTTGGCTATTTGGGGTTCTTTTATGGTTTCCTACAAACCTGGTGTTTTTTGTTCTATTTCTTTAAAACATGCCATTGGAAATTTAACAGGGATTTTATTAAGTTTGTACATTGCTTTGGGTAATATGGCCATAACTATGTTGATTCTTCCAAACCATAAACATTTTCCATTTCATTGTTTTTTTTTCAATTTCTTTCAATAATGCTTTGTAGTTGTTAGTATATAGGTCTTTCACATCCTTTCTTGAGTTTATTCCTAGGTATTTTATTTTGTTTTTGTTGTGACTTAACTGTATTGGTTTATTGTTTCTAACAGTTTTTCAGTGAAGTCTTTGGGGTTTTCTATATAGAGGGTCATGTCATCTGCAAAGAATGATACTTTTACTTATTCTTTCTTGATATAGATGCCTTCTATTTCTTTCTCTTGCCTCATAGCTCTAGCTAAGTCTTCCAGTACTACGTTGAATAAGAGTGGAGAGAGTAGGCAACCTTGTTTTGTTCCTGATTTTAGAGGAAAAGCCTTCACCATTTAGTATGATTTTAGCTGATAGTTTGTCATATATGGCCTTTATTATTTGAGGTACGTCCCTTCCACCACATTTTATTTAGTGTTTTAAACATAAAGGGATTTTGTATCTTAATAAATGTCTTTTCTTCATTTATTGATAGGATCATATGAGTTTTGTTCTTTTTTGTTGTTGATGTGGGGTATTACATTGATTCATTTACACATGTTGAACCATTCTAAAACCCTTCTCCTTGAGAGCCACCTTACTTCTGTATAGAGAAGAACATATTGATGTTGTGAATCCATGCTTTTACATAGTATCATGAACAGTCTGGAGTTCAAATCTAGACTATGAGTATCATTAACTATCTTCATTCGCTGTGTCATTCATTAATGTGCTTAATTCAGAGGAAGGTTTCTTTGCAACTACATGCTGCCAGTGAATTTACAATGCATGGATAACATTTCTGGATGTGCTACATTCTTTATTTTTCCAAATATCCCTGAATGATATCTTAACATGATCACAGCATGCCTATAGATACTCCAACATGCTTTCCTTAGTCTAAATCCTCTGATTGAAAGTACTCATTAAGAGCATTAACTATCTCTGAACTAGTGGCCCAACCAGGCAGATCAAGACAACAGAGTAGTTCTTTAACGTCTTTATTATCAATATACCTCACAAAGCAAAGTAAAACAGCATAGTTACTCATGTCAGTTGATTCATCAAGTTGAATGGCAAAACATTTTGATTTCTTTATCCCCTTTACAATTTGCTCTTCAATATCATTGACCGGTAAGGGAGTGACGTCAC
Source organism: Saccopteryx bilineata (assembly GCF_036850765.1). Taxonomy (NCBI): domain Eukaryota; kingdom Metazoa; phylum Chordata; class Mammalia; order Chiroptera; family Emballonuridae; genus Saccopteryx; species Saccopteryx bilineata. Next base: position 83,044,493 of record NC_089491.1, on the reverse strand, counting down.
GGAAATGGCGCCGTGAGAAGCGCGTCCGACAGCTCTCCCCTAAATCACAACAAATTTATCAACTAGAAACAGAAAAATTTATCCTCAGAGCATTCCGGAGTTCCACACAAACTGAAAGCAAAAGGACTGTTATCACTTGAATCTGAGAGACGAGGGTGTGGAGGAAGCTACCGCAGCGACGCTCATTCAAGCCGCGAGGGAGTGCGCCTGCGTGCTATCAATAAGACCACCCTCAGATGCCGATAAGAAAGAAGAAATCAAATATTATGGATACAAAAGAAAGAGAGGTAACACAAATAGATGTGGAAAAATCTATGGAGAAAAGACTTAACATATTGGAAGCCTTGGAGCTAAATGACAGAGAATTTAAAATAGAAATCTTAAAAATACTCAGAGATATACAAGAAAACACAGAAAGGCAATATAGGGAGATCAGAAAACAACTCAATGAACACAAAGAATATATTACCAAGGAAATTGAAACTATAAAAACAAATCAAACAGAAATGAAAAACTCAATTCACGAGCTGAAAAACGAGGTAACAAGCTTAGCTAACAGAACAGCCCAGATTGAAGATAGGATTAGTGAAATAGAAGACAAACAACTTGAGGCACAACAGAGAGAAGAAGAAAGAGACTCAAAAATAATAAAAAATGAGAAAGCCCTACAGGAATTGTCTGACTCCATCAGAAAGAATAACATAAGAATAATAGGTATATCAGAGGGAGAAGAGAAAGAAAATGGAATGGAGATTATACTCAAACAAATAATAGATGAGAACTTCCCAAGCCTGTGGAAGGAACTAAAGCCTCAAATTCAAGAAGCAAACAGAACACCAAGTTTTCTTAACCCCAACAAACCCACTCCAAGGCACATCATAATAAAGATGACACAAACCAATGACAAAGAAAAAATTCTCAAGGCAGCCAGGGAAAAGAAGAGTACAACATATAAAGGAAGGCCTATTAGATTATCATCAGATTTCTCAGCAGAAACTCTACAAGCTAGAAGAGAGTGGACCCCAATATTTAAAGCCCTGAAAGAGAGGAACTTTCAGCCAAGAATACTATACCCATCAAAGCTATCCTTCAAGTATGAAGGAGATATAAAAACATTCACAAATACAGAAAAGATGAGAGAATTTATCAACAGAAAGCCCCACTCCAGGAAATACTAAGGGGGGTTTTCCAACCAGATTCAAAGAACAAAAGAAAACAACACCACAAGTAACAGCTCCACCAAGAACACAATAAAACCAAACTTAAACTGTGACAACAAAGGAAAAAAAAGGGGGGAGGGGATGGAGATTAACAGTAGCAAAGGATGATGAAGTGCAGAAATACTTATAAGATAGGGTACTACAATGAATATGGTAGGTACCCTTTTCATTACTTAATGGTAACCACCCTTAAAAAAACCACCACAAAAACACTTGACTTAAAAAAGGTAGCAACAGAGGAAAGAAGTATGGAACACAAACAAACAAAAACAAATGATAGAAAAACAAAAGAGAAGAATCAAACTAGATACAAAACTAACAGAAAGCAATTTATAAAATGGCAGTAGGGAACCCACAAGTGTCAATAATTACACTAAATGTAAATGGATTAAACTTACCAATAAAAAGACACAGAGTAGCAGAATGGATTAAAAAAGAAAATCCAACTATATGCTGCCTACAAGAAACACATCTAAGCAACAAGGATAAAAACAAATTCAAAGTGAAAGGCTGGAAAACAATACTCCAAGCAAACAACACCCAAAAAAAAGCAGGCGTAGCAATACTCATATCTAATAATGCTGACTACAAGACAGAAAAAGTACTCAGAGACAAAAATGGTCATTTCATAATGATTAAGGGGAAGTTGAATCAAGAAGACATAACAATCCTTAATATATATGCACCAAACCAAGGAGCACCAAAATATATAAGACAGCTACTTATTGACCTTAAAACAAAAACTAACAAAAATACAATCATACTTGGAGACCTCAATACACCGCTGACGGCTCTAGATCGGTCATCCAAACAGAGAATCAATAAAGATATAGTGGCCTTAAACGAAATACTAGAACACCTGGATATGATAGACATCTACAGGACACTTCATCCCAAAGCGACAGAGTATACATTTTCCTCTAGTGTACATGGAACATTCTCAAGAATTGACCATATGTTGGGCCACAAAGACAATATCAGCAAATTTAGAAAAATTGAAATTGTACCAAGCATATTTTCTGATCATAAAGCCTTGAAACTAGAATTCAACTGCAAAAAAGAGGGGGAAAAACCCACAAAAATGTGGAAACTAAACAACATACTTCTAAAAAATGAATGGGTCAAAGAAGAAATAAGCGCAGAAATCAAAAGATATATACAGACAAATGAAAATGAAAATACGACATATCAGAATCTCTGGGATGCAGCAAAAGCAGTAATAAGAGGAAAGTTCATATCACTTCAGGCCTATATGAACAAACAAGAGAGAGCCGAAGTAAACCACTTAACTTCACACCTTAAGGAACTAGAAAAAGAAGAACAAAGACAACCCAAAACCAGCCGAAGAAAGGAGATAATAAAAATCAGAGCAGAAATAAATGAAATAGAGAACAGAAAAACTATAGAAAAAATCAATAAAACAAGGAGCTGGTTCTTTGAAAAGATCAACAAAATTGACAAGCCCTTGGCAAGACTCACCAAGGAAAAAAGACACAGGACTCAAATAAATAAAATCCAAAATGAAAGAGGAGAGATCACCACAGACATCATAGAAATACAAAGAATTATTGTAGAATACTATGAAAAATTATATGCCACCAAATACAACAATCTAGAAGAAATGGATAAATTCCTAGAACAATACAACCTTCCTAGACTGAGTCATGAAGAAGCAGAAAGCCTAAACAGACCAATCAGCAGGGAGGAAATAGAAAAAACTATTAAAAATCTCCCCAAAAATAAAAGTCCAGGCCCAGACGGTTATACTAGTGAATTCTATCAAACATTCAAAGAAGACTTGGTTCCTATTCTACTCAAAGTCTTCCAAAAAATTGAAGAAGAAGCAATACTTCCAAACACATTTTATGAGGCCAACATAACCCTCATACCAAAACCTGGCAAGGATGGCACAAAGAAAGAAAACTACAGACCAATATCTCTAATGAATACAGATGCTAAAATACTAAACAAAATACTGGCAAATCGAATACAACAACATATTAAAAAAATAATACATCATGATCAAGTGGGATTCATCCCAGAATCTCAAGGATGGTTCAACATACGCAAAACGGTTAACGTAATACACCATATCAACAAAACAAAGAACAAAAACCACATGATCTTATCAATAGATGCAGAAAAGGCTTTTGATAAAATACAACACAATTTTATGTTTAAGACTCTCAACAAAATGGGTATAGAAGGAAAATATCTCAACATGATAAAGGCCATATATGATAAACCATCAGCCAACATCCTATTAAACGGCATAAAACTGAGGACTTTCTACCTTAAATCAGGAACAAGACAGGGTTGTCCACTCTCTCCACTCTTATTCAACGTGGTGCTAGAAGTTCTGGCCAGAGCAATCAGACAAGACAAAGAAATAAAAGGCATCCATATCGGAAAAGAAGAAGTAAAGCTATCACTTTTTGCTGATGATATGATCCTATACATCGAAAACCCAAAGGACTCCACAAAAAGATTATTAGAAACAATAAAAAGTAAGGTCGCAGGATACAAAATTAACATACAAAAGTCCATAGCCTTTCTATATGCCAACAATGAAATATTAGAAAACGAACTCAAAAAAATAATCCCCTTCACGATTGCAACAAAAAAAATAAAATACCTAGAAATAAACATAACAAAGAACGTAAAGGACCTATATAATGAAAATTACAAAGCATTGTTAAGGGAAATCGAAAAAGATACAATGAGATGGAAAAATATTCCTTGTTCTTGAATAGGAAGAATAAATATAATCAAAATGGCCATATTACCCAAAGCAATATACAAATTTAATGCAATTCCCATCAAAATCCCTATGAGATTTTTTAAAGAAATGGAACAAAAAATCATCAGATTTATATGGAACTATAAAAAACCCCGAATAGCCAAAACAATCCTAAGGAAAAAGAATGAAGCTGGGGGCATTACAATACCTGACTTCAAACTATATTATAGGGCCACGATAATCAAAACAGCATGGTATTGGCAAAAAAATAGACACTCAGACCAATGGAACAGAATAGAAAGCCCAGAAATAAAACCACATATATATGGTCAAATAATCTTTGATAAAGGGGCCAACAACACACAATGGAGAAAAGAAAGCCTCTTCAACAAATGGTGTTGGGAAAACTGGAAAGCCACATGCAAAAGAATGAAACTCGACTACAGCCTGTCCCCGTGTACTAAAATTAATTCAAAATGGATCAAAGACCTAAATATAAGACCTGAAACAATAAAGTACATAGAAGAAGACATATCATGGTACTAAATCAGGTACTAAAATCATGGACCTGGGTTTTAAAGAACATTTTATGAACTTGACTCCAATGGCAAGAGAAGTGAAGGCAAAGATAAATGAATGGGACTACATCAGAATTAAAAGTTTTTGCTCAGCAAGAGAAACTGATATCAAAATAAACAGACAGCCAACTATATGGGAACTGATATTTTCAAACGATAGCTCAGATAAGGGCCTAATATCCAAAATTTACAAAGAACTCATAAAACTCAACAACAAACAAACAAACAATCCAATAAAAAAATGGGAAGAGGACATGAACAGACACTTCTCCCAGGAAGAGATACAAATGGCCAACAGATATATGAAAAGATGCTCAGCTTCATTAGTTATTAGAGAAATGCAAATCAAAACTACAATGAGATACCACCTCACTCCTGTTAGATTAGCTATTATCAATAAGACGGGTAATAGCAAATGTTGGAGAGGCTGTGGAGAAAAAGGAACCCTCATTCACTGTTGGTGGGACTGTAAAGTAGTACAACCATTATGGAGGAAAGTATGGTGTTTCCTCAAAAAACTGCAAATAGAACTACCTTATGACCCAGCAATCCCTCTACTGGGTATATACCCCAAAACCTCAGAAACATTGATACGTGAAGACACATGTAGCCCCATGTTCATTGCAGCACTGTTCACAGTGGCCAAGACATGGAAACAACCAAAAAGCCCTTCAATAGAAGACTGGATAAAGAAGATGTGGCACATATACACTATGGAATACTACTCAGCCATAAGAAATGATGACATCAGATCATTTACAGCAAAATGGTGGGATCTTGATAACATTATAAGGAGTGAAATAAGTAAATCAGAAAAAAACAAGAACTACATGATTCCATACATTGGTGGAACATAAAAATGAGACTAAGAGACATGGACAAGAGTGTGGTGGTTACCAAGGGTGGGGGGGAGGGAGGACATGGGAGGGAGGGAGGGAGAGAGTTAGGGGGAGGGGGAGGGGCACAGAGAACTAGATAGAGGGTGACGGAGGACAATCTGACTTTGGGCGAGGGGTTTGCAACATAATTTGATGACAAAATAACCTAGACATGTTTTCTTTGAATATATGTACCCTGATTTATTAATGTCATCCCATTACCATTAATAAAAATTTATTAAAAAAAAATATCATTGACCATATCAAAATATCTTCTCTGGACAGTATTCTCCAAAAGTGGCATAGCTTTAAGTTTTGTGCAGTTTGAAGACTCCAAATTTTCTGAGTGACACCTATATAAATTCTTCAGCAGTAGTGAACATTTTTTCATTTTTGATATTTGAAGGGCAGCTAAATAAGACACTCAAAGCAGCAATTTCTCACTAGTCATCATTTTCTTCATTTGAATTTTCTGACTTCATTTGGTTGTGTAATCTTTCATAAAAATCTAGTGGCTTCTCAATGAGATTGCTATGTTTTGAATGCAAATGAGTAAATTTGGAAAGTTTCATTGCATAATTTGACAGAATTTCAGAACATATTATAGACAAGAGCTATGGCAATAATTCACTACCAGGTGCTAAACTAAAATCAAGTTTTAAATACTCTTTATTGTATCACCTAACAAAATTTCCTCTTTTTTTTTTGGTTTCTATTGCAACTTCCAAATTATGAATGCATTCCTTTTTTACTGTTTCTTTTAAACCTGAAACATTAATACTTGGTTTACTTTTTGTGTTATCACTGCTGTTCTTTTGACCATTGTTTTTGCTTTCGAAGATTAAAATATTTTGTCATTTTTTCTTTCTATTTTGTAAGGTTTAAATGTATAACACAATGACAATTAAACACACAATAATTTATTTATAAACAATATGGACACATTCTGAACAGAAGAGTACATGTATAAATATTTGTTCAAGCATGAAAAAAATGTACTCCAAATGGGGAAAGGAATATTGTGTACAATAGTGCATTATGATATAAGCTGGTACTTGGTTTCTGAATACCACACATACGGTGCATTGAACACTACATAAGTTTGTTCCAACACTATTTATTTTTTATTTTACTTTATTTTATTTTTTTAAGTGACAGGAGGAGAGATAGTGAGGCAGAATCCAGCTTGTGCCCCAACAAGGATTCATCCAACAACCCCATCTGGTGCCGACGTTTGAGTACCAAGCTATTTTTAGCACCTGAGGCTGACAGGCTCGAACCAACTGAACTATCTTCAGTGCCTGGTGCCACACTTGACCAATCAAACCACTGGCTGCAGGAGAGGGAGAAGGAAAGCAAGAGAAACGGTCACTTTTCCTGTGTGCCCTGACTAGGTGGGTATCGAACGCAGGATGTCCATATGCCAGGCTGATGCTCTATCCATTGAGCCACTGGCCAGGACCTGTCCCAACACTATTTATACAGCTTGAAAAAAATAAACTATAGAGAGAGAGTGTGAGAGTTAAAACCTGTGCATAACCTAGTGGGCCAGAAATGGAAACACAATGAATAAAGTTTTATCTTACCACACATAACAATCTACATGGCACAAGCTAGTGTTTGATTTCCAAAGTCCACATGTACAATGAATTTAATACAACATATTTTCATGTGAATGCTTTTTGTCTATGGAACATAATTTGTAAATGCTTTGCATGGTGCAAAAGGTTGTTTAAACAAGCCTCCAAGCTCCAAAGATATCTAAGACAATCTCAATAATATTTTCATCAATGATGCAGGCTGATAAATGGCAATCACCCTAAGCATAAGCAAATTTGACTAAGATCATTAGGTCTATAATTCTCATCCAACACTAGGGTGATTAACTCTTTTGTAGACTGGCACACAATTTCTGGTGAACTGGCACTGGTCGGCTGACCAGCAATTGAAAAACACTGCTTTAAGGCATATGATTGGACTTGCAAAGTGGAATCTTGTTCATTTTCCATGAGTTGCTACAAGAGAACTCTGCTCACATAAGGACTTTATTCATTCATTGAAAATAAACACACTTAGATACTATATTTTGATTATCTATTACTACATAAATCACCTCATGTCTTAAGAATGTAAAACAACACTGCCAGGTGGAAGCATCTGATTAGTCAAGCCTCTGTCACATATGTAAACTTCCAGGTAGTTGTTTCAAAAAGAATCATCTAGGCTAGTGTGCCTACCTCTGACCAAGGCACATACAGAGCTGGGGAGGAGGTTCCCCAAAATGTCGTGGGGTTTTGATTGCTAGGTACTCAGAAATAATAGCAAGTTTCTGCTATACACAATTTTACCTGCAGTGACCTTATTTTCCCACTCCATTTGAAATTATAGATAGAACACACCATTACCATTGGAAACATAATGGTTTGAGGCAAAGATGCTAGAAGATGAAAACAAGGAGTGCCTAGACAAACCCTGAATATTTGTTAGTGCAGTCCACATACAGAGGCTTACTCACTGTCCTCAGTAGTTGGTAAATGAAAGAAAAAGAAGAAGAAAAAGCTGACTGAAGGTTGGGACTTATTCCTGTGCCAATGACAACAATGCCTGTGTTTATTTGTCTATCAATGTAAAGCAATCAGAAAAGATGATGGTGTAAAAGTCAGTATTACATTATCCCTCTTTGAGGCCAAGATTACAACAGAATGGTCTTAGTAAAAAATACACTTTTCGCCTGACCAGGCTGTGGCACAATGGATAGAACATTGAACTGGGATGCGGAAGACCCAGGTTCGAGACCCCAAGGTCACCAGCTTGAGTGCGGGCTCATCTGGTTTGAGCAAAGCTCATCAGCTTGGACCCAAGGTCACTGGCTTGAGCAAGGGGTTCTTGGTCAGCTGTAGCCTACCGGTCAAGGCACATATGAGAGAGCACTCAATGAACAACTAAGGTGTTGCAACGAAAAACTGATGATTGATGCTTGTCATCTCTCTCCATTCCTGTCTGTCTATCTCTCTCTGTCTCTGTAAAAAAAAAATGCATTTTTCAGAACAACATGCAAGAAGGACTTTCAGTGAATTCCTTGCATGATATTTTTAGCGGAGTATGACAGTCTGATGATATGTGCAGTCTACCAAGTAATTCTCCATAGACTCTAAGAGAAGACTCAGAATGGGATGGTGGCAGAAAGCAGGACAATAGTTTTAGGGGCTTTGGGATTTAATCAGAAGAAGGCAGTAAGTATATATTGATTTATTTCCTAAAACCAACAGGGAAACTCACAAAGGGAGTTTACAAGAGAAAAAGTTCCAAGGTCTACATTAAGTTGAGAAGAGAATTACAAGAGATTATGTGTGAATTTGACTAAAACAGAGATAAAAGCAAACTCAGACAACAAGCTAAGGTTTTATTAGCAGAGAGAAATTAGATTTGGCATTGAACTAAGGGATATGATGAAAAGAGCAGAAGGAATGACTAGGTTTGTTACAGGGGTTTAAGGGGGGAGAGAAGACTAGACAGAACAAGGAGCCAGCTATAGAATAAATATGGGGGAGTGAAACAGGAAAATAGATTTTTCATCATTGTGTAAGATTATCTAGCACATCCAGTCTGGGTCGGATCAAGTCTATATAAAAGCAAAACATGCTGAAACCAAGCATTTTATATTTATTGTCTCATGCCAGCTGAATGATCCTCCACATTTTACAGATGGGCAAATTGTAGCTGAGAGATGTTAAATAATTTGCATTAAAAACTCATACTTAGCAGTGAGCTAGCCAGAATATAAGCTTAAATTTGTTTGATTCAAAAACCCAGGCTCTTTTCACTATACCATGATAACTCACACCCATAAAATGTGAATTCAGAAGTTATTTACTCTTGAATTTACTTCACACCTAAGTATTAAATAGGAGAGAGAGGCTACTCTTAAGATTCTTAATAATTTTAAGGAAACAATATATGAGCAGCATTTTAGTGGAGAGAGAAGTAAAATTAGGGAGATCAACAAGGACACTCCTTTCAATTACCCTTCCTTCCACATATAATCATTCTATTCATTTTGGGATTATTCAATACTGATGTGGGAGAAACAGATGGCTGCCCTCCATCTGTCTCTCCTTTTCTGCTTCATTCATTGGTGTAGAGTTGTTGCTGGCATGAGGCTGCCCAACCAAGGACTACATGTTCCAGCCCCCATTGGATCTAAATAGAGCCACGTAACTAGTTAATTCCAGGCCAACATTGTTATAAACCAGGTGTGCCTTATTCACCATTCCTCTTTTCCTTTCTTCCAACTAGACATTAGGAACTTTGAAAGCCACATTGTTGAAGACAACAGACCCTCTGTCAGCCTAGCTCCTGAATAACTACCACCATCTCTTTCCCTTCCCAAGCATGAAGATCAGTATTAAACTATTACTTGAGCAAAAAATAAGTTTTATTTTGTGTTAAACCACTAATGGAGAGTTTATTTGTTACAGTAGCTGGTATTACCTGCACTAGCACTACTGTATTAAATCCTCCAGGCTCTTTCATGCTCTTGCTTCTTTTCCTTTCTTATTTTACTTTTGATGCTTTCTGTTAGAGTTTGCTTATTATTGGAACTTAACTCACGAGCCCAAGCTTCTGCAGCTCATACCTCACTAATCTATGGCAGAGTTAGTCCATTTGTCACTCACAAAGCAAGTACTTAATAAACATGTATCTTGTGCAATATGTTAAGGGAAGTGCCATAAAGGACTATGAATAAAAATTTTTAGATGAAGTTTTTGGATTAACACAATCATACAACCTACAAGGACACTAATTCAACATTGTTCAAAATAGCAAAAGAAAAATATAAATAAATGTTCAAGAATAGAAAAATGAATACGTTTATGGGATATTTGTCAAATAAAACACTAAGAATTATTTTAAAAAAACAGAATTTGAACTTCATTCAGTAGGGAATTGATACTCATTGAAACTTTTTGAGAAGATAAGTGAAACGATCAACTTGTACTTTAGCAAGAATAATCATCCAGTAGTAATGTAAGTTCAATTGACTTAGTAAAAGAATTGTGGCTGAGATGACAAGTTGCCCTTATTATTTGTTCTCCCTTTCTTTTAGCAACAAGAAAAATCCAGAGTATAAGCTGATTAAATAGCAATCCAGTTAATGTCAATATTTCCCACCCTCCCTTGAGAGAGGTATGAGTATGCAACTAAGTTCTGGCCAGGGCAGGAGTTGCTTTAATAGGAGATAAGACTGGAGTGTCACACCAAACTTTCTCTAGTACCTCCCATTAAGACACCTTGGCTAGATGGTGGAAGCCAACCCATTGGCATATCCAAGCCTATTGTTTCAACAGCTGTAAGGTGATAAAGACAGAAGAAGAAGCAGAACATAGAGGTCAACAATTTTCAATGGTTTCAGCACAAAGTTTCTGTTTGAGCTGCAGCTAGGCTGTATGGTCTTGACATGATTATGCCTTTTCTCTTTCTAGATGTTCTTGATCTTTCCTCAATCAACTGCAATGCACTGTAGGCATTTTTTCATGAACAGGTTACCTTTTTTAAAAAAAGAACACATCCAGGTTCCATTGAATTTTCTTAGAAATGAAGATTCCTCAATGTTGGAAGGTTGAAGTCTCTGCAAAGAAATCCTCTAACAAATCTCTCTTGCTCTCCACTTTCAGCTCTTTTATACTTTCATGTGAATGAAGTAGTTCAAAAGTTGTGCTAATATTTATGGACATGATAGGTTCATCACTCAACTAACAATGAGATACAGCATCTATTATCTTGCCTGGCTGAAACTGAGATGAGACAAATTCCACTTTAATATATAATATCACAAATAACAGAAAGCTGAAACTGGAGAAAGCAAACAAAGCAATCAAGAAATCTTCTTAAAAGGATGTAAGAATAAAAAAACAAGGTGTCCTGCAGGACTCACCAGCAGGACACAACCAAACTTCAGGAATAGAAAAGAAACTGGTGCTGGGTATTCAGGAACCAAGGATACTATCTCTGGATTTTGAGTTGCTGGTTTTCTCTGAATGACTGTCTTATTCTTTCCTCTCATCATATCTTCTTTTTTCTGCTATTCACTGCACCAGATTGAAGGTGGATGCCTCAGCACTGTATACACTTTATTAATTCCATTTACTCGAGGAATTAATCTAAAGTAAATTAGAGTTTTCATTCCTAATTCCAAATTCCTAAAAGATAGAATGGGATTGGCCTGTCTTTGTAATCAGGTGTCCAACCAACTATAGACATAGGGTCAAGGGATAAACATAACTTCTTGAAATCCATCCTGAGGGTGAGAAATTGAAGGTCATGAGTCATTTTGAGCTGGATAGATACCTCAAAAGTACCTTCTTCATATAGTTAATAGATTGTGGGAAATTGGAAGGTATTATGAAGATAGAATCAACAGCCATGGAAACCAACTGAATGGAAAGGGGGAGAGGAAAGAGCCAAAGATACCAAAGATAGAGTCAGAAGACCTTGGAGGAGAGCAGGGGCTGTTGATTTAAATAGAGAATAAAAGTAAAGGCTAGTGGTTCTGTTTGGATATATTAAGATTCTGAATGGCACTGACTAAAGTGGGTTAAAATTCAAGAGAGAGATGAAGGAGGAAATATTAATATTTTAATTTATTTAACTAAAGAATGGATTCTGAGTAACTTCTTTGCGTCAGGTGTATTTTAGGCCTTGGAAATATAGTAATAGGACAGACAGTGGTCTTAACTCAAGTAATTGTAACCTCCACAATTTTAATAATAGGCATAAGAAACTCTGTGAAACTCTAAATGATGAAAAAAAATCATATATATTATGGGCTGAATGTTTGTGTTCTTCCAAAACTCATATGTTGAAATCTTAACGCCCAGTGTGATTGTAGTCAAAGATGGGGCCTTTGGACAGTGATACAGTAATGAGAATGGAGTCCTCATGATTGGGATTAGTGCCCTTATAAAATATGACTTAGAGAGCTCCCATGCCTTTTCTGCTATCTGAGGAGGTCACAGTGAAAAGGCAGTGGAATCTATACCAGAAGCAGGTCCCCATCAGACACAGAACTTAAAATTCCTAGCATTCAGAATTATGAGAAATAAATGTTTGCTGCTTATATCACCCAGACTACAGGGTTTTTAAACATTATTATTATAGCAGCCAAAATAGGCTAAGACAATATATATAGGCTTAAGTGTGTTTTTATGGGTAAAAATGTCCCTGGCTTTCAACAGAATCTCAAAAGAGTACATCACCCCCTAAAAAGAGAAGAATTATAGGTACAAAACTATATTTGTGTTAAAAGAAAATATATAGAAAGAACAAAAGCTGTTCGTTGACAAGGTCTTGATTAACATCAATGTAAACAGTGTAGGAGAATAGAGAAACCAGAAAAAAAAAAGCAGTCAAAGGCAGTCCTAACAAGATTTTGAATCATTTCCCAATGTATTGTGTTTTTCCTTTTTACCAATTTGTTTTTAAGCATAATTTACTATAAACCCTGAATCTGAGGCTTAATGTGTTAAGGAAACAAAGAATAAAGATGGGGATGGGGATCTCAGCAAGAAAAAGAGATTATTCTGAGTCCCAAAAGAAGTTCTTAAAATGTAGCGATAGTATACTAACTTTGAAAGTGAAAGCTTTTTTTCTAACTCCTCGCAATACACACACACTCAGACACATATACACACAGCTAACAATCTAGTGAACTCAGAGCACTTTCTTCTTTCAATTATAGACTCTGTAAGAACTTATGATCATTCAAGAGCAGATTTTGCACCATACAGAGAGACATAAAAATCTTTTCTTTGCTGAAGAAAGGAGAAACCTAGAGAGGACTAGGAAAAAAGAGCAAGGGAGTTTGGATGCTAGTTTGAGTTTAGGGTCAAGATCTGTGTAAGAGATAGAGATGCCTAGATGCATCTGGGCATTGGAACAAAGGGCCCTGAGCTACTTTTTCAAATTCTGGAAGTAGATAGAAATCCTAATGGTCTCTGTCAACATGTAGTAGCCAGAAGAAAATCAACATGTGTCCTGGGCAGGTTTAGGCAGATCACAGATTGGGATAGCTTCTTTCCACTCTCTCCATCAACCTCTCAGATTCTTTAGATTTCCTTGAGAAATATAAACAATCCCAAAATGTTCAGTGTGTCTAATGAAACATCAGAAATAGCTGACAGTTCTGAAGTAGTCTTCCTATAAGGATTACCACAAAAGATAACAGGTCAAATGGCCAGTTACTAAAAAATAAAATGAGGCTAGGTGAGCTTTTTTGCAGAAGCATTAGGGTGGCCAGTGAAAGCTGTGAATGAAAGGAGGATGTGACTAAGTCTGAAAGGTTCACAGTGCCAACCATTGTGATGTTGGGATGAGTCAGCAGAGGCAAACCACCAAGGGTCCAGGAGCAGTCAACATGCAGAGCAAGAGAATAAGTGTGTCATCAAAAGCAAATTGCAGCAGTCTCTTCTATATGAGAAGCAAAGGCAAGCCCCTCAGAGTTTAGCTCAGTCTGGGGAGAAGAATGCTGAAGGTGAGAATCAAGAAATATGTGGTTTAATAAAGAAAAGCCTCAGTGGTCCTGGCAGGGTTGCTCAGTGGATAAAGTGTAGACTGACACATCAGAGATTGCAGTTCTACTTCCACCCTGGTCAGGACACATATAAGAAGCAATCAATGAGTGCATAACTAACTGGAGCAACTAAGTGAAACAACTAGTTGATGCTTCTCTCTCTCACTCTCTCTCTTTCTCCCTCTTAACCCTCTCAAAACAAGGGAAAAAATTTTAAAAAGAAAAGCCTTATTAATTCTGATTTGATAATTTAAGCTTTTCATTATTAATGGACACAAAAGTCACTAGGAATAAAATAAAATTTCAACTTTATTTGCTTAAGCTACATGTTATGGAATATTTATACCCACTACTATAGAAGCTAAATCAGGAAAGTTGTTGTCAAAGAAGTCTAGCAGAGGAGGGTTTCAAGAAAGAGAACCTGCTCAGCCCCAAAAGCTCCTGGGAAAATTCAACAAAAGTTTTGTACCTTGGTGAGAGTAGATTCAAGATTGCATGTGAAAATTGAGTGAGTAGTGAAAAGGGAAAGTGAATAAGTATTTCAAAAAAGATTAGCAGTGAGAGAAACAATAGCAAAATTATCTGTGAAGAAAAGAAAGTACTTAAAAATGTACATTTGGGATTAGGATTAATGAAATAATGTATGATACATGCTCAACATAGTGTTTGAGACATAATGGATGCTTTATAATTATTAGTTTTCTATCCTTATATGCTAACTTTCCTTTCCAGGAATAGAAGAAACAAGCATCTTTCTTAAAATATTCCTGTATCTGTTTGAGCATTATGATTGACACTCTCAGCCTTATTTATTTGAAGAAAAAAATGCATGATCAGATATGATATGGTAGAGCTAGGAGGGATATTAGATCATATCATTTTAAATTAAGAAGTTAGAGGCTCAGGTGAATGAAGTGAGGTCTCCAAAATGACATGCATAAGTAGTAGAGCCAGGACTAGAACAAAGATTATTATTGTTTTCTAATCCAATGTTCTTCCATTTAGTATTTGAGTGATCATTTTCTGAGTGGCTATGCTTACTATATTATTCCAATCTTCAACTTATACATTGGTCTGGAGCAGTGGTAGTCAACCTAGTCCCTACCACCCACTAGTGGGCATTCCAGCTTTCATGGTAGGCGGTAGCAGAGCAACCAAAGTATAAATAAAAAGATAGATTTAATTATAGTAAGTTGTTTTATAAAGATTTATTCTGCCAAACTTAGTGAAAATCTGACATAAAGTACTTGGTAAGTAATTATTATTATATGCTTTAACTCGCTGTGACTCTGCTCTATAAATTTTACAAAGTAAATTTACTTCCCTACTTTATAAATCACCATTACTGTGGAACCGGTGGGTGGTTAGAAAATGTTACTACTAACAGAGATACAAAAGTGGGCGGTAGGTATAAGAAGGTTGACTACCCCTGGTCTAGAGCCAATGTATCTTACACATTGCTTTAAGTGTTGGATTTAATCAAACTTCCAAAGAAACCAAACTCTGCCCCTCTCTTAAGTCACCCTTACCTGTATGGCATGGCAGTCAGTGTGACTTGACCTGAGCATCTCTTCATTAAACATTGGTATTACCTTATGATCAGTTCGTTCTGGCATCAGAAACTCCTTCAGGTGTGAAAGAGGGAACACCAAAGACCTTCATGCACACTAGGTGTTTGGCATCACTAAAAACTACTGGAAAATAAGAAAAATACATCTTTGTCTTCTAGCCACCCCACCTTTCAAAAAGGTCTCTATGACCTTTTTCAAATAAAGACACTTATAAGTAGAGCAACAGGTGGATTCTCCAGTTTCCACTGAGATGTCAGGTTCCCATAATTAGACCTTGGCTCAAGCTAAATGCCAATCATTATGGTCTCTGGGCAACAGGGTATTGAGAAGACCAAATGCCTCCTCTCTTTTAAGGAGAGAAAAAGAAATTAGGCATAAATATCTCTAAAAATAAATTAAGGAAAGCTAAGGAAATATCAGACCCCATTTATTTTTTATCCGAATGAACATTCATCATTGTTATAATTTAAAATGGCTGCATTTTCTCAGAACTTTGGAATTTCCTCCTAATTGATCAAGTAGTTAGTATCAATAAAAAATCTGGATTTAGCTAATAAAATGTGCTGGCTGCAGAATGGAAATTGAAATTAGGTTATATCTTTCCCACTCACCCTCTTTTTTGGTGCTGTGGTTTTGGTACTATTGTCATGGGTGCGCCATTCTGGATAAAGCAAACCTCAGCCACCCAAAATTTCAGTTACATGCAGTCAATTGTGGTCCAAAAATATTAAATGAAAAATACCAAAAATAAACAATTTATAAGTTTAAAATTGAGCACTGTTGTGTTTAGTATGTTAAAATCTTGCACCATCCACTCACATCTCCACACTATACACACTACCTGCCCATTAGTCACTTAGTAGCCATCGTGGTTATCAGATTGACTGGGTTGCAGTATCACAGTGATTGTGTTCATATAGTCCTTTTTATATTTAATGATGGCCCCAAAGTGCAAGAATAGTGATGTTGGATGCTGACCATTTGTGTATGCCAAAGAGAAGAAGTAAAGAGTATGTCTATATAGAAAAAAACATAGTATTATATAAGGTTTGGTACTATCCACATTTTCAGGCATCCATTGTGGGTCTTTGAACATATCCCCCATGAATAAGGGGAAATTACTGTATTTTTCACTCTACAGTTTGGTATCTTTTGAGTTTGAAACATGTTTCTTTAGAACTGTTTCTACTCTTCTTTGCTCTGCTATTGGCCATAAAGGATTAACCTCTGTGGACTGTATCACTTGCAGATTACCTTTGCCTTCCAGCTGGGTTTGGTCAAGCAGAGGTATAAGAATGAGACCAAGGCAAAGGTATTTCTTCCTTGTTCCCTCCCTTTGATTGCTATGGTTATAACTTCTTTCTTCTATTGATTACAGTTCTAGTCAGACAAGCTTCCTTTATGGTTCTAGTTCTCTTAGGCTCCTAAAACACTATTTCCTCTCTTATAGGTCTAGGGATGGAATGGCTTCCCAATTTTGCTTGTTGAATTTCTTGACTATGTCTACTCCTCTGTAAATAATCCTTTCATTAAAATCACTTCAATGACAACATCTGAGAGAAAATGTTTCTTACCAGGATCTTCACTGACATATCTGGGAATAGAAGACATGACCTGAACTCCTAATACTACAACCCATTCAACATAGGTTTAAGAGAAGAGACCTTCAGAAGGAAGAATGAGAGGCAGCATCTGGGAAAAGTGGGATAGTCAATCCCAAGAACAGGGAAATGAGCTTGAAAGAAGAAAGTGATGAGCTTGAGCCTATAAATCAACTAAGGCCAAGAAATATATGTCCTTTAAGAAATTATACTGGCAGTTCTGGACATACTTGTCATGTTCTTCTGGTTCTTGAAATTCATAGTCTTATTGAATCCTTGGAACATAATATGTTCACATCCTTTAAAGAAGCTCACTCTCTTCCATCTTCCCCATGGCTATCTCCTCCTCAACCCAGGCCCAGGCTTTGATATTACATACCACTCAGTGAGGCTCTTCTGACTAAGCTAACTCAGATAGCTAACCCTTTATCATTATTCTCATATAAGTTCATTGTGTCCTTTATAAAATGTATAACAATTTGAAATTATGTTATGCATTTGTTCGTTTACTTTTTTGCCTCTTTTTCCCACTAGAATGTAAATCTCATAACATTAAGGATTATGTCTGACTTGTTCAACATTATATCCCTAAAGCATGGAATAGAGCCTGGGAGATGAAATGTAATCATTGAATAAGTGCATTAAGAATAAAATAGAGAATTAAAAATAGAACTGCCATATGACCCAGCAACCCCTCTACTGCGTATCTACCCAAAAACTTAAAAACATTAATACGTAAAGACACATGCGCCCCCATGTTCATCACAGCATTATTCACAGTGGCCAAGACATGGAAACAACCAGAATGTCCTTTGATAGAGGATTGAATAAAGAAGATATGGCACATATATACAATTACCTATTGCCATTTACAACAACATGAATGGACCTTGAGAATGTTATACTAAGTGAAATAAGTAAATCAGAAAAAAAAGAACTATATGGTTTCACACATAAGTGGGATATAAAACTCATGAACATAGCTAAAAGTGAAGTGGTTACCAGGTGGAAGGAGGTGTAGGGGACTAAAGAGGGACAAATAGTGACAGAAAGTGATTTGACTTTGGGTGATGGGTATACAACATAATCAAAAATTCAAATGCTATAGAAATGTTTACCTGAAACATATGTACTCTTATTGATCAATGTCACCCCATTAAATTTAATTTATAAATAAAATATAAAAAATAAAAATCTTAATGTTAATTAAAAATGGAATAAATAAGAGATTAATCATATTTTTGCCATTAACCCATTACTTGCAGTAAGCTATTTAAGACTTTATGCTCTGGACTCCCTTGAGTTACTTCAAAGCAAAGCAAGGCATTCTTGCTACATTAATCTTATCTAGTAAATTAATTCTGTTGTTTCCTTAATAATTAGTATTATATTATTTGTTTTCTCTTCACTGGATTATGTCTTTAATTTTCTGAGTCTTTGTCCTAATGAAAGTCCTAGAAGTTCTAGCTACAGCAATTAGACAAGAAGAAGAAATAAAAGGCATCCAAATTGGAAAAGAAGAAGTAAAACTATCATTATTTGCAGATGATATGATGCTGTATATAGAAAAACCTAAAATATCAGTAAAAAAAAGTACTGGATCTGATAAATGAATTCAGCAAGGTAGCAGGGTATAAAATTAATACATAGAAATCAGAGGCATTTTTATACACTAACAATGAACTGTCAGAAAGAGAAATTAAGGAAACAATCCTCTTCTCTATTGCAACAACAAAAAATAAAGTACCTAGGAGTAAATTTAACCATGGAGATTAAAGACTTGTACTCAGAAAATTACAAAACATTGATAAAACAAATCAAGGAAAATATAAACAAGTGGAAGCATATACCGTGCTCATAGTTAGGAAGAATAAACATCATCGAAATGTCCATACTACCCAAAATAATTAATAAATTCAATGCAATACCAATTAAAATACCAATGACATACTTCAAAGATATAGAACACATATTCCAAAAATTTATATAAAACCATAAAAGAACCCGAATAGCCTCAGCAATCTTGAAAAAGAATAAAGTGAGAGGTATCACACTTCCTGATATCAAGTTATACTACAAGGCCATTGTACTCAAAACAACTTGGTACTGGCATAAGAACAGTCATATAGAACAAAACAGAGAACCCAGAAATAAACCCATACCTTTATGGACAATTGATATTTGACAAAGGAAGTAAGAACATAAAATGGAATAAAGACAGTCTCTTTAACAAATGGTGTTGGGAAAATTGGACAGCTACCTGCAAAAAAATGAAACTAGACCACCAACTTACACCAGTCACAAAAATAAACTCAAAATGGATAAAAAGCTTAAATGTAAGTCATGAAACCATAAGCATCTTAGAAGAAAATAGAGGCAGTAAGCTCTCCAACATCTCTCGCAGCAATATATTTGCTGATTTATCTCCACAGGCAATTGAAATTAAAGACAAGATAAATAAATGGGACTATATCAAACTAAAAAGCTTTTGTACAGCTAAAGACAATATGAACAGAATAAAAATACAAACCACACAATGGTAGAACATATTCGACAATACGTCTGATAAGGGGTTAATAACCAAAATTTATAAAGAACTTGTAAAACTCAACACCAGGAAGACAAACAATCCAATCAAAAAATGGGCAAAAGAAATGAATAGTCACTTCTCCAAAGAGGACATACAGATGGCCAATAGACAGATGAAAAAATGTACAACATCACTAATCATTTGAGAAATGCAAATTAAGACCACAATGAGATAGCACCTCACACCAGTCAGAATGGCGCTCATTGACAAAACAACACAGGATAGGTGCTGGTGAGGACGTGGAGAAAGGGAAACCCTCCTGCACTGCTGGTGGGAAAGCAGACTGGTGCAGCCACTGTGGAAAACAGTATGGAGATTCCTCCAAAAATTAAAAATGGAACTGCCTTTTGACCCAGCCATCCCACTTTTAGGAATATATCCCAAGAACACCATACACTGATTCAAAAAAGAAATGCATCCCCATGTTTATGGCAGCATTGTTCACAATAGCGAAGATTTGAAAACAGCCCAAGTGTCTGTCAGTGGATGAATGGATTAAAAAGCGGTGGTACATATATACAATGGAATGCTATGGGGCCATGAAGAAGAAGAAAATATTACCTTTGCAACAACATGGATGGACCTGGAAACTATTATGTTAAGTGAAATAAGCCAGGCAGAGAAAGAAAAATATCATATGACCTCACTCATTTGAGGAATCCAAGGAACAATGTGAATGGAGGAATGGAATTAAATCTGAAGGGAAGGGGGGAGGGAGATGTTAGGCGGAGGCAAGAGATATGTTGAGGGGAATACGTGGGATGGGGGATGTAATTGGGGTGACACTAGAATCTATATAAACACAATAAATTAAATAAAAAAAAGAAAGTTCACAGCAAGCTACTCAAATACGAATAGTAAAAACAGAGAATGTGTACGTTTATTTATAGTTTTTTAATATTAATCTACTTTATCTTGATTTATATATTTTAAATATTCTCTTTCCCAATTGAATTTTTGAAAAATCTCTGCCACCAGTATCTTCTTTGCTTTAAATAAAATAAAATTTATTTGACTTTGGAATTTCTGCTTTTGTTTAAAAAAAGAAATCCTCTGAAACTATCACCATGCTCCAAAAAACTCATTCTTCAAATACAGAGAATAATAGATAATAGCTGGAAATGCTTGAGTTAAGGACTTGATTAAAAGAATGTCTTTGGTGTAGTGAAAAAAAACATAGACTTCAGAACCAACAGTCATGGAGTAAATCTCAGTCTTCTTAGTCAGTTGCTCTTTGGTCTTGGCAAAGTCATTTATTATTTCTGAGCCTCAGTTTCTCTATCCATATATGAAGATAATAATTCTAACTTTTGTGATTGATAAGCATGACACTTGGCAACAATGTACACTCAGTAGATGTTAGCATTAATGACAATAAAAATATTCTTTAATAGAACTTTATTGTTTACCTTTTCATTGGTCAACTAATCTGTCTTATTCAGAGTTCGATTTATTGTGTCTATAATAATGCCTGACACTTTCACATGCTTGACATTTGCAAATGAATGTTAATATTTGTGCTCTAAGAATAATAATTCAAATAAAAAAGATTTATTCATTCATTCTGATAAACACTTCATATATATTACCTCATTTTTACATCTTCCCAAAAGTAGATACTATTATTTTTTCCCATTTATAAATAAAAGAACTGAATGTTAGAGAGAAAAAAGTATGTTACTAAGTAAAAAAGTCTAAATGCCATACCATCAACTCCAAGCCCTTATGAGGAGGACAGATATCAGTAGCTTGGCACACCTTTTCCAGAAGGTTGCAAATCATAAGCTTAGTGTTTTAAATTTGAATGATTACTTATTTGAGGATTTTCATATGTCTTAAATATAATCTGACTTATATTGCATTTCTAAGGTCATTTGGTGCAATTATGCACCTCTATTCCAAACCTACATTTTATAATATGCAAGAATTTTAAATAATAACATAGCTGCTAAAAGACTACATCTATAAAGTAAATAAATTATTAACTTTACTTATAAGACATTGAAAATGTGTTGAAATGAGAAATCCTAGATACCTAATTTTGGCTCAGCTACATCTCTGATACATAACTAGCATCATTAAAGAATACGGGACTTGGAGTTAGATAGAACTCGATTTGTAGCCTGTCTCCTCCACATATTAAACAAATGATGTTGTCCAAGTTACTTAGGCTCTCTGGGCTCCAGTTTCTGGTCTGAAAAATAATTAATAATGTCAATGTCACCCAGATATTAAATAGATAATCTACATGAAATCAATTTGCTTAGGAGAAGATATGCAAATGCTCAATTTTCTTCCCTTTCATTATTTTCCCTGTTGTCTTAATGATGTAGTAAATATTCTGTATTTGGTGTTTTTCACCAGTATTTTTACTTAGTCTTTAGGATCAAGGTAGAACACATTAATTCAGCAGTTTTGGAGAAAGTTCTACTGCTACTGCTTTTACTGTGTCTTTTTATCAATAAACTACAAAACAGCCTTCAGATTTACACATCAGTTATTTGAGAAAAAAGGCATTTACCATACTATAAACATGAAATAATTAGACTTTTTGATATTTGTCTTTCAACATGTTATCTATAGATACAGTGTCCTTGGATCTGCTATAATCTTTCTAGAATGTAGAGGGTTTTGGTTGGTTATTCCCGCCCCACCCTGCCCCAAGGCCAGAGGTGGAGGATTACATGATCTAAAATCAGTAGGAAATGATTCAGATCAAGGCATTATCTAGCATTTCAGGTTCAGGACGTTTTATCAGAAGGTATTCTCTTTGATAATTTATTTGTTCAAGTATCTGTTAAGCATCAATTATGTATGGTCCTCAGTGCAGGACACTGAGGTGAGCAGTCCATGCCCTCAGGCAATCTCTAACCTGGAAGGATAATGAAGCTCTATGGATTTAAATAGCCACAATACAAGCTAAAATTTGGTAAGTACCACAGGGATATTGAGGCAGAATATTATGAGATTTCAAAGGAAGAAGAAAAGTGTTTCCCTTTGAGGGGATATGAATAGATTTGTATTTTGGTGACGGGTAAAGAAAGAGATCAGAAGATGCTGCCATTGGGCCAGGCTCTGGAAATTCCCTAGTGATTTAGAATCTCCATCATGAGAAAAGAGAGCTTCGGCAGGGTTCCCCAAACTTTTTACAAAGGGGGCCAGTTCACTGTCCCTCAGACCGTTGGAAGGCCGGACTATAAAAAAAAACTATGAACAAATCCCTATGCACACTGTACATATCCTATTTTAAAGTAAAAAAAAAAAAAAAAAAGAACAAATACAATATTTAAAATAAAGAACAAGTAAATTTAAATCAACAAACTGACCTGTATTTCAATGGGAACTATGGACCTGCTTTTGGCTAATGAGATGGTCAATGTCCGGCTCTATATTTGTCACTGCTAGCCGTTAACAAGTGATATGACACGCTTCCAGAGCTGTGATGCATGAGTCCCGTGTCACCGGAAGTAGTACTATATGTGAATCTCTCCTAGTTTAACAAAATAATTGCCTTTTTAAAAAAGACTGACTTCCTTGTTGGCAACTGGCATTTTTAGATCATAAAACATAAGTTCCCATTCTGTTACATAAGACAAATAAGGGTACGTGAGAAGTAATCTCCTTTTTTGCCACTCTTCTACAAGATTAAATTTCTCAGTTTGGCAAAGGTTTAACAACACACATCTTGAAAGTAACAAATAATTATACAAGAAAAATGTGAATCATAAGACCATTAAAACAAATTCATAAAAGTCCATTTTACTTACTAGAAAAAGCAATGTTGTTCCAAGAAACTTGACTATTTCAGAGAGTTAAGTGGTCAGAACCTGCCCTATGCAAGAAGAATGAATCTGAAATTCCTCCAGGAATAACTGACTTACTCTTATGTGAATTTTATTTTTTTGGAATATTTCATAAGTATCACAGGTAAACCATTTCTTCCAGCTTTATTAAATGGTACCAGGGTATGCTGTAACAAGCACTGCCTCTATACTTAGTTGACTAAATAAATACATTATTTTCTCTGATTTTTCTGGATTATTACAGGGCATATTTGCAGAGTTGATGTCACCCAGACCTCAGTGCCAGGTGGTTAATGTGATTATTCCTTATTATTAGGGGAATTTAGGATTGGAGCAGCAGAGCGCACAAGGTAGACCTAGTGGTCAAATTAGGTCATCAAGTTTACTCAAGAGGTTCTAATACATCTTTATCAATGCAGGAAGAGAGTTTTATTATTCTCTATATCACCAGTATGTTGCACAATACTAGATACACATTTGATTCTCAAGAATGCTTGTTGAATAAGGGAACAATGTGCAAAATTCAGCCATGGCTTAGTTTTCCATTCATATCTAGACTGACATGCTATTAGGGTTAATGCCAATGCAGGATGCCTGCACTCAGATGCTCACATGCTCTTTCTCAGGAACCATAGGGTCTTTCCTAGTCTGAGACTGGTGTGAGCAGCAGAGTAGACTGGCAGCATTAGCCCAGCATCTCCTGGGTGCTGGCTCTGGGCTCTGTACTTTATATTCACTGTGGTATTTAGCTCAACAGAAGCAGTACAAAAAGAGTTTTTATTATCCTTATTTTACAGATGAGAAGATAGGTCAGAACTCTTTGATCCCAAAGTTTTTTCTAAGGAGAACTGGGCTAAAATAAGAATTAAAACAAAAGTCATAACAAAAAACAAACAAACCACAAAACAAATAATTTGATGGTTGCTGAAATGATTATATGAATCTTATTAATTTATTCTGTTTAATGAAACACACACTGTAAAATACGTAGGAAAGTCTCGGAATTCAGTTTCTGCAAGCCCCAACTCATACCCTTAATTACATTTTGAAGTTTTTAGTTTTATTAGAGAAATAAGACTTCCTGACTTTTCCTGACTTATTTCTAATTACATTAAAAAGATTTATATAAGATTTATTTAGTGTGAAGAACATGAAAGCTTCTTTTTTTTTAATGGAGACAGAGAGAGGGACAGATAGGGACAGACAGAAAGGGAGAGAGATGAGAAGTATCAATTTTTTGTCACGGCACCTTAGTTGGAAAGCTTCTTTTTTATTATTTTAAAACTGGTGTCAAACTGAAAGAGAAATAAACCAGGTGAGGAAGCCTCTTTTTTACCACAGTAGCACTCAAATGCCATGTGTACAGATAGGAGCAGTAGCTTTTATTTATCTGTATTTTTATAATCACAAAATTAAAACTTTCAAATAGATTGGGATGAACACTTATAAGAGTCATGACAAACCAAAGATTAAAATCTTAACATATAAAAAGGTTGTCTAGATATAGAAGACAATCAATAAGACTACTGTGCATAGGGAAGAGTTTACTCAGTTTACATAAATGGAAACTATAAGTGGCTTGCTTAATAACCATTTAAAAATATTTAATATCATTAGTAATTAAATACAAAAACAAATAATAATGCCATTCTATTTTCCTCTATTAAACAATATGGTTAATTAATTTATATTTTAGAATGTACAATGCAGGTAGAAGTATAAATTTATCAACTGCTTTGTAAAGCAATTTGTAATTATGTATCAAAGAAGCTTTAAATATGCTTCTAGGTTTCTATTCTGAGGAAATATTCTGAAATACAATATTTAAATGTAAAGATACTCTTTAAAAAAAACAGAAACCTTAAATGACCTCAAACAAGAAATACATTTTAGACCGTATAATGAAAGTAAATTCTTATGACCTAAAAAAACAGATTGCAATATTACATAGCACTATGATCTCAGGTATAGAAAAATGGTTCTTAGAGAGAGATGTAAATAGCAATGATAACATTTGTAATCTGTTTATTTAAATTATTAAATGATTGCTGTTTTCTCTGTATTTTACAAGTTTACTGTTAAAATGAGAAAAAACATACAGAAGAAAGAAGAACAAAACAGAATGAAAACAAAACCCTCTAATTATACAAGCTGAATAAGATACAGGAAGAGAAGAGGTATTTAATCCTGGCCATCTGAATTTTACCTGAGATTTCTTTGCAGTTCATCTAAAGTTCACAGTCCAACCCAAATTAAGGCACTGTATTAGTTGACCACAGGGTCTATATGATACAGTACCATGACATAGTGACCATCCAAGCAAATGCACTATTGGGATGTATCAGTCCACTGTCCAGAACAAAGAAGGCAGTAGCCCAGCCTACTCTGTGCACACCAGACCCTGTCTCAAACATGTAGTTAGTACTGTACACCACATCTGAAGCAGAATGGTAAATAATTAGAGTCTGTCCAAAAAAGGGTAGCCACAATGGTAAAGTGTCTGGAAACCCCACAACTTCTCAACCTAAAATTCTCCCTGCTCTCGTATTATTCTCAAAATAAAATGCAAAACCTTATAAGACCCCACCTCATCTTTTAAGATTCTCCCCTTTGCTCACTAATTTCTAGTCACCAATTTCAATCCCTTTAATGTATCAAGTTTCTTCTCACTTCAGAACTATTGCAAGTACTGCTTCACCAACCTAGAATGCCTCAGCTTGCACCATCCCTCCTTCCCAGCCTGTCTCCTCCATAAACATGCTTTTTTGCCTGGATAATTCCTACCTTTTTTTAGGTCTTAGATCAAATATTTCTTTCAACAGGAATACTCTCTGACCACCCACCAAGAAAGAGTACCCCTATTATACACTCTAATTCTACTCTTAGTTGTCTTTGTGTTAATTACCCTTCCTCCATCTTTCTTGCTAGGTGGTAAATGTGAGGACAGTGCTATGTATCACATTATGTACCTTAGTTTGTTTGAGCTGCCATAAGAAAATACCATAACTGAGTGGCTTATAAACAATAGAAATTTTATTTCTTTCAGTTATGGAGGCTAGAAAGTCCAAGATCAAGTTGCTGACAGATTTGTTGTCTGGTGATAATGCTCTTCCTGACTTGTAGATAATCAGACTCCTTGCTGTATCCTCACAGGGCTGAAGAGATGCAGGAACTCTTTGAGGTCTCTTTTAAAAGGGCACTAATTTCAGTCTTGAGGGCTTGGTTTAACAATACACATCTTGAAAGTAAAAAATAAGGTCCCTTGTGACCTAACCACTTCCCCAAGGTCTCACCTCCTAATACCATCAACATTGAGGTAGGATTTCAACGTATGAATTTTGAGGTAACACAAACATTCCATATATAGAACAATGTATGCCAAAAATGCAGTACTGTATCTGGACCATACTTTGGATTATTTGTTGAATGAATGAATGATGTAAAGCCCATCTGGTTGCATGTTCTTATGACTACCCTCCACTTTCACATCTTAATTTCTCCTTAATGCTTAGAAAATGAGAATTTTTTTTTCTTTCTTTCTTTTTTAAGTGAGAAGAAGGAAGATAAAAGACAGGCTCTTGCATGTGCCCAACCACGATCCGCCTGACAACCCCCATCTGGGGCCAATACTTGAATCAATCGAGCTATCTTCAGCACCCAGGACCAATGGTCCAACCAATTGAGCCACTGGCTGCAAGAGGGGAAGATGGAGAGAAGGGGGAGAGAGAAGGGAAGAGAAGAGAAGCAGATGGTCACTTTTCATGTGTGTCCTGACCGGGGACCCAAACTGGGATTTCCAAACACCAGGCCAACGCTCTATCCACTGAGCCAACTGGCGAAGGCTAAAAATGCGATTTATTATCTGAAAAAGGAGAAGACAAGTAGCAAGTAGAAGAGGAGGGACTATGATAGCTTCCTATCACAGACATTTTGTGCAATGCCACAAGCTAGAACTAAGGCTAGTTACAGTTCTAAAAATCATAAAGAAGAACTTTCTAAAAATTAAATAAAAAATTAAATCATCACCGTATGTGATAATAAACTCTCTTTTATGAAGTGTGTGCCAGTCATAGTTGAATATTAGCATGATTTGAAGTAGTTGTAAAGGAGATTTATTTATTGGGTAGTAAGATTTGATGACTTTTAGATCATTTAAAAGTATGTGATTCTATGACTTAGCAATTTCTTTGTCTATAAAGGCACGACACATAAGGAAGAGAAGATTTTAGACAAAACAGGGCATGGAACTAAACAAAGAACAGCGTGGGGAAGAAAAGGAAATGTAACACTGTCTCAGACCATTTGATCTCAATTATTTCAAACCTTCTGTGAGGTTGGGGTTGGCAGGCCTCCCAGAGAAACCAAATCAAAGCAACCTAACAGGGCATCACAGAACTAAGCTGGGAGATAGAAGATGAAAGCCTTGCATTTAGATTCACTGAGGATGGGTGGGGGTGTGAAAGCCTGGCATTCTCTCAGAGTCCTTTTCAGTGGACTTAAAGGCACATCTCTGAAATAAACATCCTCCATAGAGAGAGGGCAGTTCCCTGAATCCCGAAGTCTGGGCATTAGTAAAAATGGCTAAAGTAATTAGTTAAAATGTCAATGAAACTGTTTTCTGTATTTTCACTATCTTAACCCAAATGGTATCATTCCAGAATGTGCAAAGCCTGCTCAACAAACCCAGCTTTTATCACCTTTTGATATTTGCTTATTCACAGCTCAGAAACTATCCAATGGCCTTCTTACTCTCTAATCAAAGGGATAAATAATGTTGTGGAAAGGAAAAAAACAACTTGCACTTGGTTTGAGGATAAAGACCCACAGGAAGTCTCTATTTGAAGTGAGGAAGATGAAAACTGAGTTATACTGTAGAGTTCCACGTTACTAAGTGGTGATTTTTTAAGTATAGTGTGACGATGCCTCATGAGGTAGAGCACAACTTTTTAAAATGTTGACTACTGCTAAAGGTATTTATTTATTGGTTATTAGGTTCTGACTATGTTTCAGGTAATGTACTGAGTGATTTGTACACATTATTTCCTGAATTCTAACTACAGTGCAAAAGTAGATGCAATTATAGTCTTTATATCTGGAAGCTATGTGCACTCTAGTCCTGTAAGAGTTGGGAAAGTGTGATAGTATCTGAATTATGAAACATAAAATTACATTTATTTTAACTTTATTGTAAAAAATTTAATATACTACAAAGAAGAGAATACTATAATTAAGTCCTACATATCAATAACCTACCCTTAACAATGACAATTTTACCATATATTTCCTTTATCTAGTTTTTCTTTGTTCAATTATTTTAAAGCCCCTAATATCATGACCTTTAGACTTTAAACGTTTCAATATGCATCTCTAAAAAATTTAAGTATGTTCTTACATATTATTACTACTCCTAAAAAATATTTTTTTAAAGATTTTTTTAAAATTTTTTATTTATTCATTTTAGAAAGGAGAGAGAGAGGGAGAGAAGAGACAGACAGAGAGAGAAAAGGGGGAGGAGCAGGAAGCATCAACTCCCATATGTGCCTTGACCAGGCAAGCCCAGAGTTTTGAACCGGCGACCTCAGCATTTCCAGGTCGACGCTTTATCCACTGGGCCACCACAGGTCAGGCCTAAAAAATATTAACTATAGTTTTTCCATCATCTCATACCAGTCTATATTCAGATTTCCCATATTATCCTCAATTTTATTATTAGTTTTTCATAATTGTTAAATGAAGCTCATCCTGATAATGATGAAGGAGTATAAGAAAATGCTTTTAAGCCCTGGCTGGTTGGCTCAGTGGCAGAGCATTTGCCCAGAGTGCAGATGTCCCAGGTTTGATTTCTGGTCAGGGCACCCAGAAAAAGTACCCATCTACTTCTCCACCCAATCCCTCTCATTTCTTTCTTTCTCTTTCTCTCTCTCTCTTTCTTCCCGTGGCCATGGCTCAATTAGAACGAGTTGGCCTTGGGTACTGACGATGGCTCCATGGCCTCCACTTCAGGTGCTAAAAGGAGCTCAGTCGCTGAGCAATGGAGCAACACCCCAGCTGGGCAGAGCATTGCCCTTAGTGGGCTTGCCAGATGGATTCTGGTAAAGGCACATGCAGGAGTCTGTTTCTGCCTCCCATCCTCTCATTGAATAAAACAATAAAAAGAAAGTGAGAAAAAAAAGGAAAGAAAATGCTTTTACAGACAAAGCAAATGTGGGAGGAATTTGGAAGCACAGTGAACCCGTGGTGCCTTCTTGCCCTGGGATTACCCCATGCATTCTGGGAACTCAGCTTAAGTCATCAGAGTACACTTAGATTCTACCTGGATTTGAGTTTAAATGAAAAAATCAGAACATAAGGTAAGGGTTAAAAGCATGGACTCTGGAATTAGACTGTTCAAATTCATTAGTTACTAGGTGAACAACATTGAACAAGTTCATCTTTTTGTGCTTTAGTTTCATTATATGTAGAAGTATTAACAGTTTCTTTCTCATAGAGTTGTTGGAAGAATTAAAGGAAATAATAATATAAGATTTAAATGACACTGAGTGGTATTGGGCATATAATAAGTGCTCTATAAAAGTTAGCCATTGGTATTCTGTTGGGAACTAGGTCCAGTTTAAAACTGATCCTGCTATTGATCAGGATCAGAATGATAGGAATTGAGAATTAGAAAAATGGTTAGATATCAGTAACTTTACACAATTCTTTTTCTAAATTCCCTTTTCATGGTGTCCCATGGTATTTTCCATAAAAAGTTATTTTAAATCTACCTACCTACGGCTGGAAAAAATAAACAACCAAACAAACAACCTATTGTCCAGAGCTAATTGTATGGACCGCCTCTCACCCAGCCTCCATCACTGGCATCTGCAGAAAAGCAATCATTTGGCCCTTTCTAAGCCCAAGTCCTTATGTACTCCATAAATCCCACCTTGTTCCTTCAGCTCTCCTAACTTGTCTAGATCACAAACCTCAATTCTCATTTCCTACCACTTTTAGCATTGCTTTTTCACTTGTCCATCACTTCTGGTTCTCTTGCTTTGAATTTTGTCCACCTTCCTTTTTCTGTCTTATTTCCTTACTGTATTTCAGCAGAAGAAAGTCATTCAACAGCCACACAGAACAACCTACTTTGAGATAAGCACTACGGTATTTAAAATACAGAAATGAACAACACAATATCTCTACTCTAAGGAGCTCAAGATCCAATAGATCCCAGAGGAGCCCTTCATGATCTACTAGCTTCCCATAATATACTGCCTGTCTGCTATTATCTAGATAGTCACTTGCCTAATCTGTTCTTGCTTTATGGGTATATCATCAACAAGGAGACATGAAAGTCTGTATGTACTATTAATAATCATTAGAGGAGTACAATTCATCATACTGAATTGTATATTCCATTCAGCTATTTAAAAAATACTTCCATCTAGTCCACTAATATTTATGATTTTCATAAAAATAATTTTTGAAGGTTTATGTTATAAGGAAAACCAAACTCAGTGTTGTAGACTATTAGATTGAACTGAAAGAGTAATAAATAATTATAAATTAGAACTGTCTTATAACTAGCAGTCACAAAGTAAGGGAAACTTTCCAATTAGAGATGTGACCTCTAATTCTGCAGAATTTCTATAAGAATCGATTGATTTATCTTTCTTCCAAACACTTATTTCTGAACCTTTATGAGTTGTTCTGTTGCAAAAGCACTTTGCAAAATTGGACTACTGTCCACATTTAAAGCAAATGCAAATTTGAAAGCAATTCAAGAAACTCCATAAAGAGAAAACAGAGAACTAAAACTGTTGTGTAAGCCTCAGAGAAGACACCTGGGAATAAGAAACACAGTTCTTTGGATACAACTGATCCCCACTATTCTCAGATGCCTTCCCTGCACATTTAATCCAGCTTCCCTTTTCTCTAGCTCGGGAAGTTGGTTCCATTTACTTCTACAATGCACTTTTTAAATATTTAAGAGTAAAATATGAAACTCATTGATTGATAGTGTACATAAGAAGCCTTAGTCAAGTCCTGATTTTTTGAAGCACAAGACTCAAAGGTAGAAAGAATGATTCACAGTCATTAAGCAGGGATCCAACAGAGGTACCAAGAACAAGTATAGTACAAAACTGGAATAGTCCTATAGTGCGGTAGGGGGTGCAGGAAACAGGAGGGTGGCCAAGTATTTGGCAATAACCCACATGGTGTCAATCAAAGGTTTTAGATCCCCTGAATAGTCTGGAATTCTGTCCCTAGACCTTACATGCCATTTTTTTCTTTTCTTAATTTAATTTTAAAACTTAGTCAAGGCAAAACACGTTTACTTAGGGCACTGGCCTTGAAACAAACTGCCAAGTTTGTGTCCCCTTCTAGCCAGTGGCTTTGAATAAGCTATTTAAATATCCATGCCTCAATTTCCCCATCTGAAACTATGCATAATGGTTGCATGAACTGCACAGAGTTGTTGTGATGCTAGGTTACTTGTTGTGAGCAAGTACAGATAAAGCTCTTAAATGTGGCAAGTGTTCATTAATTAGCTAGTAAAAATCTATGACCTACAGCCATATTTTCCATCACAAGGAGAAAGTCATTGTTTAGTAGGTAAGAATAAAGTCAACACAGGCAGAGACAGAGAGAGAAAGAGAAAGTCTCTGTTTGAGCATTTGAATCCTTGTCCTCAGTTATCCCTGGGGTCCCCCTGTACCCCTTCCCACACTATTTGCTTACATAAAACAAACATTCTTTATTTTTCTTAAGATACCTTTAGTTGGGTTTCTGTAAATTGCAGACAAAGAATTCTGACTTATAAAACCTACTTTGTGACAGACACAGGGCTAAGCTTTGAGTAAGTACTACATCTTATAGTTCTCAAACAAGTCCAATATAGGCAGGAAACTGCAACTGAATTTTTTTTTTTAAGTGAGAGGCAGGGAGGCAGAGAGACAGACTCCCGCATGCACCACAACCAGGATCCACTGGCAACACCTGTCTGGGGCTGATGCTCTGCGCAGTAAGGGCCACTGCTCCATTGTTCAGCAACCGAGCTACTTTAGCACCAGAGGCGAGGCCATGGAGCCATCCTCAGCACCTGGGTCCAACTTCCTTGAACTATTCAAGCCATGGCTGCAGGAGCAGGAGAGAGAGAGAGACAGAGAGAGAGGACAGGGAGGGGTGGAGAAGCAGATGGCTGCTACTACTGTGTGCCCTGACCGGAATCGAACCAGGACTTCCATATGCCAGGCTGACACTCTACTGCTGAGCCAACAGGCCAGGGCCCAACTGAGAGATCTTACTGCTCAGTTATCACCCTATTAGAAAGGAAGCATAAAGCAGTGGTTAGAAGACACTCTGAAGACATCTGGGTTAAAACTCTGGCTCTGTTACTTACCAGCTGGACAATGTTGCGCCAGTTACCTAACTTTGTGGGTTTTCCGTTCCTCTTCTGTAAAAAGGAGACATTAATAGGGCCAACTTCATAGCATAATGTGAGTATTTAATGACCATTATATGTAAAGCACTCAGCACATACTGAGACTGTTGTAATTATTAGCTATTATTATCAGAGAGACCTTTTCTAATACACAATAAAACCGTCATTTTCTGACCCCTAATCTAGTTTTATTTTTCTTCTTAGGTTTATCACACTTGACACTGTAAATGTCAACTGTTTGTTAATTGTTATCCTCCCTTAACTAGACTATGTTTTGTTTGCTTCTTATACCCAGCACCTAAAAAAATAGCTGAGATATATATTAAGTACCCAATAGCCATCTGATGACAATAAATGAATTTGTCAAGGTCCTATAGCTAATTATTACTTAGCCAAACAGAATTCCATGTCAGGGCTGTTTGGCTCCAAGTCAAGCACTTTCTACTATCACATAACCTGAAATTTATAAATATGTAGGTTATTAATATGTAAAGCATATAATTTTAAGTGTGAAAATACACAACTAAAGACAATATGGTATAAAGATAAGAACACTGAGCCTGGAGACATGGGATTCTAACGAGTTTTAGTTATATGACCATAGGTTACTCATTACATCTCATTGGACTTGATTTCCTCATCTGTAAAATAAAAATGTTAAAATTATTTCTATGATTTCTCTCAGTTTAGCTTTTCTCTGACTCTATTCCAAAGAATTAAGTGAACCAAGCATTAGCAAATAGTTTTGTACCCTGGTATTCAAAGCATTTTCTGGCTGTATTTTTTTCTTCTACAGTGGATAAGAGAAAAGTTATAAAATAAATTACAAAGAGAATTTTATAACAACTAGGAATCTAACTATCCTGTAAGCTACATTGATTTTTCTCTCTAAAATCACCCTCTAAAATTTAAGCTATTCCAAAGAAATCTCTTTCTGTGTATTTGGCTATGATGACAAAGGCCCGAATTGCAAATGAGTACTATCACTAGTGACAGAGATCAGTGTCTGGGGACAAAGCCAAGTGGAAATCTAACCTGGTCCCAAAGGTCACTAGTCTTCTTTGATTGCTCACTTCACTAAAGTCCTCTAACTTATAAGATCTTTAACATGAAAGAAAACACTGCCAACCATTGTTTATATCTAGGTTACATGTGTTCATCATCTAGAAATGAATTTATTGAGGTGCCTAGCTTATATTTCTATATTTTTAACCAGTGTCTAGGACAGGACAGCATTCATATTCAATGTCCAGTAAGTAATTAATTACTAATGGATTGTTCTCATCTCTAGGGTTCCTTTGGGTCTACCTTTTTCCCAGTCTCTGCCATTCCACTTTCCATCATGTTTCATCTGTTTCCTTCTCCTTTGACTTTTACCTTGTGTATGGCACTATGCAAAGCTCACTCCTCTAGTGAACACCCTCTCTTATATTCCTGGGGAATAACTCCACCTCTGTTGATGGTCGCACTGTGCTAGTTTCTGCCTTTTTAATTTTGGTTTTCTGAAGGAAAACATGTTATGTTCCAGATTTTGTGAGGAGAGATGGCCTAAGCATTGTTGGTGGTAAAGAGATAAATATTGAGTAAAATAATGTGAAACACAATACTATATAAGTTTATTACTTGGGTTTCCTTCCATTCTCTTACTTCGTTATTGAAAAGCTAGGCAACCCTCACATTCCCTCATTTCATATCAGCAATAAGTTTATTTCTCCAAAAATGACAGCAGGAGAAGAATGCATGCATGTGGTATAGGAAGTGATATATTGTATGTGATTCTGAACAGCAGAAAAAAAATGGAAAAGATCCCAGTTATGAAAGCTATTAGAATTCAAGATAATTTCTAAAACATTTAAAAGAATGTTAGAATTCAAGATAATTTCTAAAACATTTAAATGAATGAGGAAGCAGAGGCAGATAACATTCTCTATACAGAGAAGTTACATTTGGCCAGAGTTTGGTGTTAGATAGCCTGCTTGGGCCAATTCCCTCTCCAATTCTTCATTATTACAAAATTACAGCTCTTTAACATTGACCTTGTACTGTAAATGTGTCTTAAAAGATTTTATTTAAAATAAGCTAACAAGGCAAAGTATGAAAAAAGCATATTTCTGATAAGGCACTTAGCTTAGAAAACCAGAAGTTTTCTGTATACCAATAGAGAAAAAGAATGATGTCATACCAGTTTACCAAGATAAACTTTTTCTAAATGCCAAAGACAAAAAACCTTAACAAGTATAGAATGTATTAAGAGTTGCTTAACTAAGTCAGTGATTTAACCCATTTATGCCTCATGTTCCATTATTGGAACAGTAGTGACATGGGAATTATTTATATCATACTACTCAAGATCATCACCGAGGTCTGATTTTTAACACATATCTACCTCTGAGGGTACATGTTATCACGTGGTGCAGAGTTAGTCACTGCTTCAGATACTGGTGTGCTAAGAGCTTGTCAAAAAGTGATGTAGGCCTGACCTGTGGTGGCGCAGTGGGATAAAGCGTCGACCTGGAACACTGAGGTTGCTGGTTCGAAACCTTGGGCTTGCCTGGTCAAGGCACATATGGGAGTTGATGCTTCCTGCTCCTCCCCTTTCTCTCTCTCTCTCTCTCTCTCTCTCTCTCTCTCTCTCTCTCTCTCCCCCTCTCTCTAAGAAACAATAAAATATTTTTTAAAAGTGATGTACATTTTCAGAAAATTTTTTAATTGAATTTCAAAAATTTCAACCTCCAGCACAAATGGGTTAATCTAGTTTGAGCAACGCTTTAAGATATTAATTCTAAGATTTTTTTCAGTGTGCTAAGCTTCATAATGGGTACTTTGTTTTTTACTTAAATATTTGTAATTGTTATTTAAACAATTTTACTTAAATATATTTAAGTAAAAATAGTATTATTTTTATCATTAAAAAGGTACATATGCTTATTGTGAAATAATTTTAATAGTATAAATAGCAAAATTAAGGTTGTGTTTCTGCCACTCAGAGGCAAACACTGATGACTCATTTCTTTTTAAATTTTGTTTGTAGAAAATTAAATTACTAGGGTGACATTAATCAATAAGGGTACATAGGTTTCAAGTAAACATTGAACTGTTGATTATGTTGTATACCCATCACCCAAAGTCTAATCATTTTCTGTCACCTTATATTTGTTCCCCTTTATTCTTCTCCTCTCAACCTCCTCCCCCTGGTAACCACTGCACTTTTATCTATATCCATGAGTCTCAGTTTTATATCCCACCTATGTGTGAAATCATATAGTTCTTTGCTTTTTCTTATTTACTTACTTCATTTTGTGTAATATTCTCAAGGTTCATCCATGTTCTCGTAAATGGCAATATGTAATTTCTTATGGCTGAGCAATATTCCATTGCATATATGTACCACATCTTCTTTATCCCATCCTCTAACAAGGAGCATTTGGTTGTTTCCATGTCTTGACCACTGTAAATAATGCAGAGATGAACATGGGGGTGTATGTGTCTTTGCATACCAGTATTTCCAGTTTTTTGGGTAGCTACTCAGTAGAGGGATTGCTGGCCTATATGGTAGTTCTAGTCCTAATTTTTTAAGAAACCATCATACTTTCTTCCATAATGGCTCTACCAGTTTATATTCTCACCAGCAGTGAATGAGGGTTCCTTTTATTCCACAGCCTGTCCAACATTTGTTATTACCTGTCTTGTTGATAGTAGCCGATCTAACAGGCATGATGTGGTATCTTATTGTTGCCTTGATTTGCATTTCTCTAATAGTTAGAAAAGATGAATATTTTTTCATATATCTGTTTGCCATTTGTATGTCTTGGGAGAAATGTCTGTTTGGACCCTTTTCCCATTTTCCAATTGAATTTCTGGCTTGTTTGTTGCTGACTTTTGTGAGTTCTTTATATTTTTTTAATTTTAACCCCTTATTGGAGCTGTTGTTTATAAATATCATCTCCTATTTGGTTGTTTGACTTTCTGTTTTTTTGTTGTTGTTGTTGGTTTCTTTTGCTGTGCAGAAGCTTTCTAGTTTGATATAGTCCCATATGTTTATTTTTGCCTTTACTTCCCAATATACAAAAGTCTATTGCTTTACTGTATGCCAACAATGAAACTACAGAAATAAACTAAAAAAAAAATTCCTTTTGTAATTGCAACCAAAAAAATAAAGTTCCTAGGAATAAACTTAACAAAGGATATAAAGGAATTATATACTGAAAACTACAAAGCATTATTGAAAGAAATTAAAAAATATACAATGAAATTAAAAATATTACATATTCATGGATTGGAAGAATCAACATAGTTAAAATGGCCATCTTTCACAAAGCAATATACAAACTTAATGCAATTCCTATCAAAATCCCAATGTCATTTTTTAAAGAAATAGAACAAAAAATAACCAGGTTTGGATGAAACCAAAGAGATCCCAAATAACCAAAGCAATCCTGAGAAAGAAGAATAAAGCCAGAGCTATCACACTACCTGACCTCAAATTATACTAAAGAGACACAATAATCAAAACAGCATGGTTTTGGCAGAAAAACAGACAAACAGACCAATGGAACAGAATCAAGCACCCAGAAATAAAACCACATATATATAAGCAAATCATCTTTGACAAAGGAGCCAAAAACACACAATGGAGAAAAGAAAGCCTATTCAATAAATGGTGCTAGGAAAATTGGAAAGCCACATGCAAAAGAATAAAACTCAACTATACCTTGTCCTTATGTGCAAAAATTAATTCAAAATGGATCAAAGACCTAAATATAAAATCTGAAACAATAAATTACATAGAAGAAAGCATAGGTACTAAATTTATGAAACTTGGCCGTAGAGAACATTTTATGAATTTGACCCCAAAGGCGAAAGAAGTAAAGACAAAAATAAATGAATGGAAATATACCAAACTAAAAAGAAAAGAAACTGACAACAAAACAAAAAGACAGCTAACTAAATGAGAGATGATATTTACATACAACAGCTCTGATAAGGGGTTAATTTCCAAAATATATAAAGAACTCACAAAGCTCAGCAACAAACATGCCAACAATCTAATTAAAATTGGGGAGAGGACCTGAACAGACACTTCTCCCAAGGGAACATACAAATGGTCAACAGACAGATGAAAAGATGCTTATCTTCACTAGCTATTCGAGAAATGCAAATCAAAACTACAATGAGATGATATTACCTCACACCTTTTAGATTGGCTATTACCAACAAGAGAGGTAATAACAAGTGTTGACAAGGCTTTGGAGAAAAAGGAACCCTCATTTACTGCTGGTGGGAATGCAAATTA
Source organism: Saccopteryx bilineata (assembly GCF_036850765.1). Lineage (NCBI taxonomy): Eukaryota > Metazoa > Chordata > Mammalia > Chiroptera > Emballonuridae > Saccopteryx > Saccopteryx bilineata. The sequence goes on along the minus strand of NC_089491.1, from coordinate 83,006,226 downwards.
GTACAACCATTACAGAAGAAAGTATGGAGAAAGTATTTATGGTCATTCATTGTACCAAAATCTTCAATTGTCAAAACGACTCCTCTTGGCATTTAACATTTGAAAACAGATATAAATTAGGGTCAACATAAATAAATCATTTTATTTCTTTAAAAACTGGTGAGTTCACATATGACAATTATTGTCTCACTTGTATATTTACTAGCTTTTGTTGGTGTTTATTTGTCCTTTCTCAAGTTTCATGAATTCTGGGATTCAGAAAATAAGTTCATACCAGTTTTTATTTTATAAATAACAATCATCTTGCTGCTGCTATTATTCCCTTCCCTTATCATCTTAGATCTATCTTTTTAGATCCAAGTTAAAACTATGCCTGTTATACAAACTGAATGCATGTATACATACATACAAACATGCACAAACATGTATTTTATCTTTATATTTTCCCATTCCCATAAAAGCTTTCATTTCCTATTTTTTATCTATATCCTGCTTTTATTTTCTATTTTGTTGCATGTCAACTTTCCCACTCTGTTTAAGGAAATAGTCTAAAGTGATCTGTAGTGGGAAAGAATGAAAAACCAATTCACAGAAGAGCACAAAGGAAAGGACTGCTCCAAGGACAGTCCACTTTTAACCCAAGAGTGAATACGTATATGCATATCTATACATTTAGTACTAGTTCTTAGGAGAAAGTAAAAGCAGACGAACAGGTGAAGTCTTGTGTTGGGGTTATACATACATTCATTTTGAAGTTTACTGTTTTGGATGAAAAGGCCTAAAATACTTTTAATTCATATTAAACAATAAAAGTTTATTATAATCTTAGAAATACAACATATAATGAATTATACTAGCCTTTTAAAGCCTTGACATTTTTTAAAAAAAATATTAGGACCCAGCCCTGGCTGGTTGGCTCAGCGGTAGAGCGTTGGCCTGGCATGCGGGGGACCGGGGTTCGATTCCCGGCCAAGGCACATAGGAGAAGCACCCATTTGCTTCTCCACACCCCCCCCCTCTGTCTCTCTCTTCCCCTCCCGCAGCCAAGGCTCCATTGGAGCAAAGATGGCCCGGGTGCTGGGGATGGCTCCTTGGCCTCTGCCCCAGGCGCTAGAGTGGCTCTGGTCGCAGCAGAGCAACGCCCCGGAGGGGCAGAGCATCGCCCCCTGGTGGGCGTGCTGGGTGGACCCCGGTCGGGCGCATGCGGGAGTCTGTCTGACTGTCTCTCCCCGTTTCCAGCTTCAGAAAAATACAATATATATATATTAGGACCCATTTTAACTTCAAAATCAACTCAGAAGAACAGTATCTCATAATGTATTATTTATATAGTGAATTATGTGTAGATTGCATCTATTTTCTTATGGTGATTTGTTCAACTGGTGATGATGCAAGATGATACTGAGTATTAATTTCAGAGACTTTAAGAAGACGTGACTCATGTGTTAGCAAAGATGCACTAGTAGTTTTTGTTTTTTTTTTTAACATGGAGCAAGTTTTATACTCTCAAATGCTGCCATGTTTATTGCAGCATTGTTCACAGTGGCCAGGACATGGAAACAACCAAAAAGCCCATCAATAGATGACTGGATAAAGAAGATGTGGCACATATACACTATGGAATACTACTCAGCCATAAGAAATGATGACATCGGATCATTTACAGCAAAATGGTGGGATCTTGATAACATGATATGAAGCGAAATAAGTAAATCAGAAAAAAACAGGAACTGTATTATTCCATACGTAGGTGGGACATAACAGTGAAACTAAGAGACATTGATAAGAGTGTGGTGGTTACGGGGGGGAGGGGAGAATGGGAGAGGGAAAGGGGGAGGGGGAAGGGCACAGAGAGAACAAGATAGAGGGTGACAGAGGACAATCTAACTTTGGGTGGTGGGTATGCAATATAATTGAACGACAAGATAACCTGGACTTGTTATCTTTGAATATATGTATCCTGATTTATTGATGTCACCCCATTAAAAAAATAAAATTATAAAAAAAAAATGCTGACTTAACCAGTTCCCCTATGTCATCTTAATCCAGTTTCATAACCTAGTTAAGTTGCGATTTCTCCATTAAAACAAGAATTGTGATACTCCTTATAGCATTGTTGCAAGAGTCACATGTGAATGGATATTGAACACTGTCTAGAAAAGAGAGATAAAGTTTCAACATACATTTTAATGATAAAAACAGATTTTTAAAGGATTACATTTTATATAAGCAATAACCATGCTTTCATAACTTTGGAGCAAACAGGATACAAATTTATTTTTATATGCTAATTAGGAAAGAAAGACCCTTTTTAGTATTGTTATCTTCTTCTTATATTAAAAATGTGTAAGAAAAATTTTTTCACAATTTTCATGGTCACATAAATGGAATATTCAATAAAAAAAACCCTTAAGAAAAAGTTTTTAGCAAAGAAGTTTTCAAAAGTGAGGAGGAACCTTCAAAAAACAAAGAAATGTCAAAGTATTTCATGATGTTACAACCTATCTGTTCATCATTTCAGGGGCTGCTCTTTTATCCCTATGCCCAAATTTAACCTCTTTTTTCCTGATTTTCTCTTTTTTTCTCATTGCCTAAAACCTAATTATAGAAAGACTGAGATTGGTGTTTAATTGGACAAATAGAAATAATTATTATTTCATTTTAATTCGCCTCCTAATCACATTGTATTCAATAAAAGCTAGGGGATTTGATATTAGAATAACAATCCTGCTCCTGGCCCTATCTTTAGGATGTAGTGAAATGCCTGGCATATGGTAGGCACTTAGAAAAAAGTTGCTGAATATAGGGCTGACATGCATCTAGCATGCACTGCTATGACCAGGTTTGTAAAATATAAGTATAGCTCTGTATTATTGGTAAGCAGCTACTATCTTCCCTGCTTTACCCCAAGGCCCGTCCTAAAGCTCTGGCCCTTTACCTGCGGACAGCTTCCAGTAGTTTAATCTAGCAATTAATGGGTTAATTCTTGTAAGATGGGGAGATTTCTAGACCTCTGCTAGCCCTCAGCTCTGGCTGACTGGTGTCCATGCCATACTAATTGCTTTTTTAAATATTATCTTCAATTGCAATAACATTTTATGCATTGACTTGGCAATATCTACCAGCCCTGATACAAGAAAAGGTGAAAGAAGTAGTAGTGTTCTGAAAAGCACAAGGAAGAGTAAGAGGAGAGGCGACAACGGGAGGAAGGCAGGAGAGGCAGGGAGGGTGGCAAAGAAGCAGGAGGAAAACTTACTATATAGGATCCCCGCCTGCAGGGATTTGTTTCATGTAATCACCTTTCTCATGCGCATTCCATCAATTCATACTGTCTGCCCAGGGTGGTGAAAGGTCTTTGTAAAGTATATGAGATTCTGGACAGAACCAAAGCTGTAATTACTCTGCTGGCTATGCTGACACCATAGTCTGACAAAATATTGTGCCAAACGTTTTTCTTCTTTTGCCCTTTGTGCTGGCTTACCCTGGGTAGAATACCATTAGTCAGATTCATATCCAGCTCAGGTGAAATCCTGCTACAATGCACTCTAAGGGGAAGGGAGAGTGTCTAAATCATTTCATTGTGCTGGAATTCTATTGTATTAAATATTGTTGAGAATCTGGTACTTGTAAATCTTTTGGTGTTTGGCTGAAAATGTATTACACACTGTAATTTACAAAGAATTAAAGAACCAATGCTGAATGTGTGGATTGCTTTTGTTAAGATTAAAGCTGAAGAAAGCCTAAACAGACCTATCAGTAGAGAAGAAATAGAAAAAACCATTAAAAACCTCCCCAAAAATAAAAGTCCAGGCCCTGACGGCTATACCAGCGAATTTTATCAAACATTCAAAGAAGACTTGGTTCCTATTCTACTCAAAGTCTTCCAAAAAATTGAAGAAGAAGCAATACTTCCAAACACATTTTATGAGGCCAACATAACCCTCATACCAAAACCAGGCAAGGATGGCACAAAAAAAGAAAACTACAGACCAATATCTCTAATGATTACAGATGCTAAAATACTAAACAAAATACTAGCAAATCGAATACAACAACATATTAAAAAAATAATACATCATGATCAAGTGGGATTCATCCCAGAATCTCAAGGATGGTTCAACATACGTAAAACGGTTAATGTAATACACCATATCAACAAAACAAAGAACAAAAACCACATGATCTTATCAATAGACGCAGAAAAGGCTTTCGATAAAATACAACACAATTTTATGTTTAAGACTCTCAACAAAATGGGTATAGAAGGAAAATATCTCAACATGATAAAGGCCATATATGATAAACCATCAGCTAACATCATATTAAATGGCACAAAACTGAAGGCTTTCCCCCTTAAATCAGGAACAAGACAGGGTTGTCTACTCTCTCCACTCTTATTTAATGTGGTACTAGAGGTTCTAGCCAGAGCAATCAGACAAGACAAAGAAATAAAAGGCATCCATATCGGAAAAGAAGAAGTAAAGGTATCACTTTTTGCAGATGATATGATCCTATACATCGAAAACCCCAAAGAATCCACAAAAAGACTACTAGAAACAATAAGCCAATACAGTAAGGTCGCAGGATACAAAATTAACATACAGAAGTCAATAGCCTTTCTATATGCCAACAATAAAACAACTGAGAAGGAACTCAAAAGAATAATCCCCTTCACGATTGCAACAACAAAAATAAAATACTTAGGAATAAACATAACAAAGAATGTAAAGGACTTATATAATGAAAACTATAAACCATTGTTAAGGGAAATCGAAAAAGATATAATGAGATGGAAGAATATACCTTGTTCTTGGCTAGGAAGAATAAATATAATCAAGATGGCTATATTACCCAAAGCAATATACAAATTTAATGCAATTCCCATCAAACTTCCAATGACATTTTTTAAAGAAATAGAGCAAAAAATCATCAGATTTATATGGAACTATAAAAAACCCCGAATAGCCAAAGCAATCCTAAAGAAAAAGAATGAAGCTGGGGGCATAACAATACCTGACTTCAAACTCTATTATAGGGCCACAACAATCAAAACAGCATGGTATTGGCAGAAAAATAGACACTCAGACCAATGGAACAGAATAGAAAGTCCAGAAATAAAACCACATATATATAGTCAAATAATTTTTGATAAAGGGGCCAAGAACACACAATGGAGAAAAGAAAGCCTCTTCAATAAATGGTGCTGGGAAAACTGGAAAGCCACATGCAAAAGAATGAAACTGGACTACAGTCTCTCCCCCTGTACAAAAATTAACTCAAAATGGATCAAAGATCTAAACATAAGACCTGAAACAATTAAGTACATAGAAGAAGACATAGGTACTCAACTCATTGACCTGGGTTTTAAAGAGCATTTTATGAATTTGACTCCAATGGCAAGAGAAGTGAAGGCAAAAATTAATGAATGGGACTACATCAGACTAAGAAGTTTTTGCTCAGCAAGAGAAACTGATAACAAAATAAACAGAAAGCCAACTAAATGGGAAATGATATTTTCAAACAACAGCTCAGATAAGGGCCTAATATCCAAAATATACAAAGAACTCATAAAACTCAACAACAAACAAACAAACAATCCAATAAAAAAATGGGAAGAGGATATGAATAGACACTTCTCCCAGGAAGAAATACAAATGGCCAACAGATATATGAAAAGATGCTCATCTTCTTTAGCTATTAGAGAAATGCAAATCAAAACGGCAATGAGATACCACCTCACACCTGTTCGATTAGCTGTTATTAGCAAGTCAGGTAATAGCAAATGTTGGAGAGGCTGTGGAGAAAAAGGAACCCTCATACACTGTTGGTGGGAATGTAAAGTAGTACAACCATTATGGAAGAAAGTATGGTGGTTCCTCAAAAAACTGAAAATAGAACTACCTTATGACCCAGCAATCCCTCTACTGGGTATATATCCCCAAAACTCAGAAACATTGATACGTAAAGACACATGCAGCCCCATGTTTATTGCAGCATTGTTCACAGTGGCCAGGACATGGAAACAACCAAAAAGCCCATCAATAGATGACTGGATAAAGAAGATGTGGCACATATACACTATGGAATACTACTCAGCCATAAGAAATGATGACATCGGAACATTTACAGCAAAATGGTGGGGTCTTGATAACATGATACGAAGCGAAATACGTAAATCAGAAAAAACCAGGAACTGTATTATTCCATACGTAGGTGGGACATAATAGTGAAACTAAGAGACATTGATAAGAGTGTGGTGGTTACGGGGGGGAGGGGGGAATGGGAGAGGAATAGGGGGTGGGGAGGGGCACAAAGAAAACAAGATAGAAGGTGACAGAGGACAATCTGACTTTGGGTGATGGGTATGCAACATAATTGAACGACAAGATAACCTGGACTTGTTATCTTTGAATATATGTATCCTGATTTATTGATGTCACCCCATTAAAAAAATAAAATTATAAAAAAAAAAAAGATTAAAGCTGAGTTTTGCAAACTGTACCCTGCTAAACTCCAAAACTGTGAAAGTGGGTTCAACAGTCAAAAATGTTTGGGAAATACAATGCATATTAGAGTATTAAAGGCTCTGAGAAGTCATGTATTTAAAATAAATTTGTTTAACTTTTTGAACCCCAGGTTTCTCAAATTTGCTTGCTCTCCTTCTCTCTGTCTTAGTCTGTCTCTCTGCATCAGTCTTTTTGACGGAACACCTAAAAAAGGATACCAGGTTTGACAAATGCAGACATTGAAACAGGGTATTCATTCTTGCATTTATAGAGGACCTGCCATGTGTTTGGAAATGAGTCAGGCTGACAAATAAAGCACAGTGCTTGTTCCTAAAAGGCTAGCAGAGGAGATGCAATGCAAGTATTGCAGAGTTGTTTTTTAATTGTGGGAAAACAGGCAACAAAGCAAGAGCAAGAGAAGAAGAGAGGGTAGGACCATGGTGATAGAGTCTCATTGTAAGAATACACTCATGCACACATCAGGGACTAGAGATTTATAAAACAGTCAGCAGTGGAAAAAAGACCCTCTCACACATCCTGTTCTTTTCTAAAATCATTGTAAATTTATCCTAAAACATAAAAGTGCCTTACCTCACTCAGGACATTGGGTTTGTCAACATGTTTCCCTTAAGACAGCCAGTTCTCATTTCAGATAGTTTCATGGAGGGTAAGTGGGGGGGCCATAAAGATAGTCTGCATTTTTTTCTTTAATACATGTATACTTTCACAATTTGGGCCTCACTTAGACATTTGCTTAGATCCTGGCTCTCTTCTCATGGCTGGACAGAGATTCAAGGAATGTGCCAGCTTTGCTTGGCTGTGAACTTGTTTTTTCTTGTATCCAACATGTATGCTGGCATGGCCTTTATTAACTAGTCATTCATTGGATGCAGAGTGGGAATGAATTGAAATCCTTGATGTGGTTCCAAACACTACTGAATTTTTCAGCCTTAAAACCAACAGCCAAAGACATCTGAAGGTCTTTGATGTGTTCCACATAGTACCTAACACATTAAGTGTGCAGCAGAACCATTATAGAGGACGGAAAGGAAATGAAGTGGTGGTGTTTCTCTCTCACAGAGAGAGATGGTGTGTCCTCCACTTTGTCAATCAATTCATATACATGATTGTTTAATCTTTTTAAATGACCATATGAGGTAGGTATTACAGTATTTTTGCCATTTTTACTGATGTGCAAATTGAGGAATAAAGATGTTGTGGTATAACCCAAGGAAAGAGGCAGAGTGAGAAATGAAACAGGACATTTGTTTTATTCCAAAGTCTAAGTACTTTTTACACTTCATTCATTATAAAGCCAGAATAGGAGGATGACTAAGATATATTCTGTACCACTCGAAAATAATTCTAATTTACTCTGCTAACCTGATGACAAGAGTTCTTTAGACAGGATGTACTAGCACTTTCTTCTTTCTAATGGAAGTAGCTTACCATTACATTATTCAAAATGATTCAAAATAGAGTCAATCATTTCTTTACTTTTCTCTCTTTCTATAGTAAATGTATTTCTTGAAAGAATCAGTCCAATTCCTTTTGAATAAGGGAAGGATGGCTAGAATTCAGGGTTGTTGTCAGAACTATTCAATGGCTATTCTGTTACTGTTGGGAGAGACAAAAAGCAACAGGTTTTCCAGAATTTTTAGTTAGTTCAAGTTAATCTTTAAATATTTCTAGCACTTTAGAAATAGTTTCTTCCTTTCTTTCTTTCTTTTTTAAGTGAGAGGAGACAATGAGATAGACTCTCACAATTCACCCCAACTGGGATCTACCTGGCAACCCCCATCTGGGGCCAATATTCAAATCAACCTAGCTATCTTCAGCACCCAGGGCTGATGCTCAGACCAACTGAGCTATCCTCAGTGCCCAGAGCTTATGCTTGAACCAACTGAGCCACTGGTTGAGAGAGGGGAAGAGGGAAAAAAGTGGAGAGGGGGAGAAGCAGATGGTTGCTTCTCTTGTGTGCCCTCTCTAGGTATTGAACCTGGGACATCCACACACCTGGCTGATGCTCTATCCACTGAGTCAATCAACCAGGGCCAGAAATAGTTTCATAATTGAAAATATTTTATTCAGAATGCTTACAATATGCTATAGACAACTAAACAAAAAGAATGATAGTTAAATTAAAATAGGCAAAGTATATACAAAAAAATTTGACATCTGAAGAATAACAGAATGAAATAGGATTTAGATGGAAGAAAGATGCATCAGTGGTTCTTAACCAGTTAGGAGCAGACCCTTTGAAAATGTTATGAACAATAAGAACAGCAATATACAATCACATTTTACATTTAGTGGGTTTGTCACCCCTGAAAATCACCCATGGAGTAGGAGGCTTTGATATGGTCCTGAAGGACTTGAAAAAATTAGAAAACTGTCCAGAATGAATAAAGGGCAAAGGAGTCATGATTTCTCAAGGTAACTTGGTATATCTATAAATTCTTGTCTCTATGATTCCAATGGCCCCATTTTTAAATGTTGCTTTAAAAATCCTTGCCCAGAGAACCTTGTATCCTATTTGAAGACTACCTAAAAATTTCAGGAGTGTTAGTGCCTTGAAGATTCTCACCTTTCTCCAGCAAGAAAAGCCAGACAATCAAAACCACAGAATAGGAAAGGTTTATATCAACTCTGGCATTTCAGAATTTGCCAAATGTTAATAAGCACACATATCACCTGGGATCGTCTTAAAATGCAGATTCTGGTTCAGGAGATCTGAGGGTGGGATCCAGGACTCTCCGTCTATAACAAATTCCAGCTGATCCTGAAGCTATTAGTCTGTAAATCATATTTGCTAAGTAGTAAGACTCTAGCAAGGGATCCAATTCAATGTACCTCTATTGCAAAATGCTTTAGAGCAGCTCCTCCCACCCATCTCTCATATGTATCCTTGAGCTTCTCCATCCCACTACTCAACTAGAGCCTAAACTTACCCAAAGAGGGCGATACCACCAGAGTTTTTGGTAAGAGAAAATAAATTGATCTTTTCCTTTAGAATAAGACAATGATATGAGTTTTGTATTAGTTATCTACTTTTGTGATACTTAACATATTGGTGTTTCTGTAAGTTCTTAGGGGATTATAAGTAATGTGTATGAATTATTTATCTCTCTAAATTCAAGCAAATTTAAGATTATCCCTTTAAAAATATTGCTTTCATTTGCTCTCAAGGGAGAAGCAAGAAAAAGAATCAGAGATAGTAAGATCTGAGAATTACACTATCACAACCTAATAATTGATACCAAGATCAACAAAGGAGGTAATTTCCATGTGACCCACCATTCCCTCATATAGGTACTGCTGCTATCTCTTGATTCTTCAAAATATGGATGAGTCAAAGATGGACAAGACCACTGATCAGAAAGGTAAATTTATTTCTGAGCCAGAGATGAACTTTCTATATGTTAGCAACTCATGAATTTTTTAAAGCAGCTGGTGTTATTGATTACATTTTTAATTTAAAAAGGTTTCATGACAGTTCCTAAATTGGGGGTTGAATGAGCAAAGTTGGGAAATTATGGAAACTGATTTTAGCAATTAATAAATGTATTGTATGCATACCTAACAGCAATAGTACAATCCACGAATGTATCGTTTTATGTTTAAGTGAATGACAGCCATGTCTTTCTACAAATGTTCTTATAAAAAAACATGTAAGGAACAAAATTGCATATAGCTCCTTTTTTCCATATTCAGTTTATTTCAGAAACATGTTTATTTCACTATTTCTACTTTATGGGTTAGAGGACATAATTTTTTTAATTATTGTTTAAAAACATAACACTATCGTGCAAAATAACATTATAAACACAGAACAGATAAAGGTATAATGCCATATAAGTTTCAGCTTGTTCCTGTTTTAACCACAATATTTACTTAGATAATCATGGTATTCTTTTAGAAATAATCACTTTCCATTTCTGCCTGCACCAAGAATGATTCCTTCCCACCTCTTTCTACAGTTAGAACTCTTATTCAGAAAATTTCATGCATGAGATCGCAGCCATGAAAAAGTCTGCAAATCAAAGATTACCAGAGTCAAAGGTTGTATAGGAACAAATGGGGCATCACAAATAATTTTTACTTACTTCAGTGTTTTACTTACCATTGTTATATTTTATTATTTATTTCCATTTTTATTAAATTATGAAACATTTCAAAATAATGTTGGATATTCACATTGCCAACATCGTTTTAACAGATCTTAACATTTTGTATATTATCTGTTGCTTTTAGTGATATTTTTTCCACTAAAAAAAGACATAAAATATATTTGACAATGTCATCAAAAGGTGAATCAATTAAACTGAAATGATCTCATAACTTTCATATTAAAGCTTATCAGAAATTTAAAGGATGACAGAAAGACCTCTAAGAAATTTTCCCCCATAACTCTAGGACCACTTTAATGTTTAAAAATAATACTAATAAGTAATTATTACCAAGACTCATATGGAAGAAATGATCTAAGAAATTCATTTAAAATAAAATAAAAATACATTTTGTAGACTTTCTGCTAATAATTTATTTCATAATTATTATAAATACTTATTTTTGAAGAAAGTATTTTAGTTCTTCTACTCCCATTTGTCCTGTACTTCATTTGTGTGGGAAAGTGGAATGTGAGCATGTCAAATGTATGTACAATATGTGCATTTAAACTTTAAATGAAATAAAAATTATTTCCTGCTGTCCTTTGAAAGTCCTTGCCAGAGAACATGTAAGGATGTAAGTCACATAGAACAGTTAGTTTTAAGATATAGAAATTATTAATAATAACTGAAACAATAAAATAATCTTTGTAAGTCATATATTTAGAGACTATTTAGATGCTGGGAGAAAATTTGATTTATTTATTTTTAGGTACAGAGAGAAAGTAAATAGTTCACCTTTTCCTTCAATGCAAAGCTTGATGATGAAAATTCTCAAATTTCAGACAATACTGTCATTATTATGGGGCAAAATGTGAATAAAGTTGTATGTGAAATACCCTGTGTCATCTTTTCGATAGTTGAAGTTGAAGATGCCTATTTGATTTGCGGTGTTGGCTATTTATGGCTATTCTATTAACTCTGGGTTTATTGAGATATCTGTATTTGTTTCAGGGCAAACAGCTTGTTTGCTTCAAATCAAAATCTAAAAGATAATTCTTCTTCTATGGGTCTAAAATACTTTGTGTGTGGTTGATACTTACTATGTGAGGTGAATTATCCCTTCTTTGTCTCTTTTCTATTCATCATCATATTACAATATATAATTTTGGTTTAGCAATGATATAATATTGTGTATAACATTATTCTGGGCTTTTGTGTAAAAGTTTAAAATTTTTTAAGTAAAATGATTATGTTTGCTTATTTGATACCTTTTCCTATTGGACTTTGGATAAAGTCTTAACTTATACAACTCACTTATAATAAAATCTGTTTTTCTCTTTTTATATGTTATGTTTAAAAACAGCTATTTAAAATTGATGATACTATGTTTCCATGATAAAGTTAGAGTAGTATTTTTTCACTTCAAAGAATGTTTTTAATTTCGAGTTTTCTATAAACAGGTTTACTAACCATATACCTATTTAAAAGCATTTATCTCCCACCAACAGTGGATGAAGTTTCCTTTTTCTCCACAGCCTCACTAAGACTTATTATTACCTGTCTTATTGATAGGGGGGAAGAGAGAGAGGGAGGACGTGGGGGGAGGGAAGGGGCACAAAGAAAACCAGATAGAAGGTGACAGAAGACAATTTGACTTTGGGTGATGGGTATCCAACATAATCAAATGTCAAAATAACCTGGAGATATTTTCTCTAAACCTATGTACCCTGATTGAGCAATGTCACCCCATTAATATTAATAAAAAAATAAAAGCAGTTAATGCTAAGGTCCATAGTCTTTTATATCTTAAGACATTTTTCATAATTTGCAAAGTATTTACTTTTTTCCTTTACATTGTGACTATGGAATTTGAAAACTCAGTTTTCAGAAGTATCAGGAATATTATATTAGCAATAACCTTGTTAATATTTATTCATTTCTTGCTCAAAAGAGTCAAGATAAGGGGATCTAAGGTGTTGGTGGACTTGGTAGATATTACACTCAACTCCTCCCAGGACCAAACTGGAATTAGAACTAAAATATAGAACAACAACCTGAATAATCAACTGAAGACTAGCTGAATAGAAGTCTTATAACCAAGGATTTACAGAAGAAGCCACATCGAGGCTGACAGCAAGGGCAGAGATGTGAAAACGGGTGGCCCTGCTCCCACCGTGCGCCTGAGATTCTGGAGAGATATCTCAGCTGCATAGGTTTCCCCTTAGGAAAGTGGCATCTCAACCCCAAGCTAGCTCCTCAGCACAGCACCAGAGCTGGGAAGAGGCACCTTCATAACATCTGGCTGTGAAAACAATTGTGGATTCTTTCTGCCAGGGAGAGACAGAACTCTGGTAGAGACACAGGCACTCTCCTAAAGAGCTAACACACAAAATCTCATTCATAGCCTCTCACCCTGAGCTCCAGCAGACGGAAAAATATATTGTGAATAAAGATTAGGAATGTCGTGAATAAAGACTAGGATTTGTGGCTCTGGAGAGAGAATAGAGGGGACAGTCACCCAAACCCCTGTGCTGAGTCACTCTCCTGCACCCTACACAGCAGACACTGTCTTTCTTGGATGAAGAACTCCCCACCCTCTGGATTCCCTGTTGTTTTACCCTGTGTACATCATGCCCTGTTGAGGAATCAGCTGCCTGAGCTGGAGTAGAGGGTTCTGGACAGTCTCAGGGGGTGTCAGTAACTGAGTGGTATGGCTTTGGGGTGGAGATATTCCTCCCACTTTCTGTGAACCTGGGTGGCACCTCCCCCTCACTGGAGATCCCTTAGTCCTACCCTCTTGACTCCTGGTGGCCCCACCTGCCAAAGTCTGGGTAGAATCTGGGGCAGACTGAATTTCATGAATGGACACCATTCCTTCCTCTTCCCCAAGCCTGGCCAGCACCTACCTCTCAGAGAAGATACACTAGCTCCACTCTCTCAACTCCCAGTTTCCCCCTGCACTGTTGAGGTAGGGATCCTGGCAGAATCTTGGATAGCCTGAGTTGTAAAGATACTTCATGAAAATGGAAATAAAAAAAAAAAAGTGGGACCTAATCTGAGGTGACATAGTGGATAAAGCATTAATCTGGAACACTGAGGTTGGCAGTTCAAAACCCATGGCATGACCAGTCAAAGCACATACAGAAAGCAACTACAAGTTGATGGTTTCTGCTTCTCACACCATCCCCTTTCTCTCTCTCTCCTCTCTCTCTAAAATCAATAAATAAAATCTTAGAAAAACAAATGTGGGGTAGCAATATTTACATCTGACAAAATATACTTGAAAACGAAGGCTATGGTAAAACATAACAAAGAACACTATGTAATGATAAAGGATGCAATCCAACAAGAGACTATAACTCATAAACATTTATGTACCCAACATAGGAAACCAAAAAATATAAAGCAAATCTTGATGGACATAAAGGAAGAGATAAGCAGTATTACAGTCATAGTAGGGGATATTAACACACTATTGGCATCAATAGATAGATCTTCCAGACAGAAAATCAACAAGGGAACAGTCCTTAAATGACCTATTAGATCAGATAGATTTAACTGATAATCTTCAGAGCATTTCACCCCAAAGCAGCAGAATATATTCTTTTCAAGAGCATATGGGACATTTTCTAGTATAGACCACATGTTAGGAAACAAAACAAGTCTAAATAAACCTGAGAAGATTAAAATCATATCAAGCATCTTCTCTGACTATAATGGTATGAAACTAGAAATTTATCACAAGGAAGGAAACACTAAAAAACACACAAATACATAAAAATAAATAACACGTCACTAACCAATGAATGGGTTAAAAATGAAATCAAGGAGCAAATCAAAAGAAACCTTGAATCAAATGAAAATGAGAACAGAATAATCCAAAATCTATGGGACACAGTGAAAGCAGTCTAAGAGGGAAATTCATAGTGTTTCAGGCCTACCTCAACAAACAACTCAAATAAATCTAACTTACACTTAAAGAAACTAGAGAAAATAACAACAAACAAAACTCAAAGTTAGCAGAAGAAAGTAAATTATAAATATCAGAGCAGAAATAAATGAAATAGTTTAAAAAATACAAAAAATCAATAAAACCAAGATCCAATTCCTTGAAAAGATAAACAAGATTGACAAACCTTTAACGATTCATCAAGAAATAAAGAGAGATGAACCAAATAAATAAAATCAGAAATGAAAGAGGAAAAGTAACAACAGACTCCACACACACAAAAAAAAAAGTGTAAGAAAATGTTATTAAAACTATATGACAACAAATTGGAAAATGAGGACAACATAGAGATATTCCTAGAAGCATATAAACTTCCAAAACTGAATCAGGAAGAATCAGAAAATCTGAATATACAGATTACAACTACTGAAATTGAAACAGCAATAATAAAAAAAAACTTTCAGTAAATAAAAGTCATGGACCAGATGGCTTCACAGGTGAATATTAACCATTCAAAGAAATACATGTATCCTTCTGATACTAGTCCAAAAAAATTCAAGAGGTGGGAAGACTCTCAAGTTCATTTTGTGAGGTCAACATTATCCTAATTCCAAAAGCCAAAAAAGGATACCACAAGGAAATAAAATTATAGGCCGATATCCATGATAAACATAGATGCTAAAATACTCAACAAAATATTAGCAAACTGGATTCAGCAATACATTAAAAAATCATACACCATGATTAAGAGGTATTTATTCCAGGGATGCAAGGTTGGTACAATATTTACAATTCAATAAATGCAATATACCACATAAACAAAATGAAGAATAGGCCTGACCTATGGTGGAGCAGTGGATAAAGCATTGACCTGGAACACTGAGGTTGCTGCTTCAAATCCCCTGGGCTTGCCTGGTCAAGGCACGTAAAGTACTACTGTACTGCAAGTAGATGCTTCCCGATTCTCCCTCTTTCTCTCTCTCTCTCTCTCTCTCTCTCTCTCTCTCTCTCCCCCCCTCTCCCCCTCCCCAAAAATCAGTAAATAAAATCTAAACATAAAAGGAAGAATAAAAATCATATGATCACATCAATATATTTAGAAAAAGCACTTGATAAAAGCTTGCACCCATTTATGACAAAAACTTTCAGTAAAGTGAAAATAGAGCATACCTCAATGTGATAAATGCTATATATGACAAAACCACAGCCAACATCATACTCAATGGGCAAAAACTACAACCAGTTCCCTTAAGATTGGGAACAAGATGGGGATATCCACTTTCACCACTCTTATTTATCATAGTGCTGAAAGTCCTAGTCATACCATTCGGATTAGAAGAAAAAAATAATAAAAGGTGTCCAAATTGGGAAGGAAAAAGTAAAACAGTCCTTACTTGCAAATGACATGATGCTGTATATAAAGAATACTAAAGATTCCTCCAAAAAATTACTAGAACTGATAAATGACTTCAGTAAAGTAGCAGGATACAAAACTAATATTGAGAAATCAGCTGCATTTCTATATGAACCAATAATGAACTATCAGAAAGGGAAACTAGGAAAGCAATCCCATTTAAAATTGCATAAAATAAATAAATAATATATCTTGAAAAAATTTAACCAAGGATGTAAAAGACTTTGAAAATTATAAAACACTGAAGAATGAAATGGAAGAAGACACAAATAAGCAGAAACATATACCATGCTCATGGGCAGGAAGAATTAACATCATTAAAATGTCCATACTACCAAAAGCAATCTATACAACACAATTCCTATCAAAATACCAATAGCATATTTCACAGAACTAAAAAAAATATTCAAAAAATGTATATGGAACTACAAAAGACCCTGAATAGTCATAACCATCTTGAGAAAGAACAAGAGTTGGAGGAGTGATGCTACCTGTTATTAAACTATACTACAAGGCCATAGTAATCAAAACAGCATGGTACTGCCATAAAAACAAATATATAAATCAATAAAACAGAATAGAGAGCCTGAAAATAAACCTACACCTTTGTAGTCAATTAATATTCAACAAAGGAGTCAAGAACATATAATGGGGTAAAGATAGTCTATTCAATTAATGGTGTTGAGAAAATTGGACCAATATGTACAAATATGAAACTAGACAACCTTCTTATACCATACATGAGACTAAACTCAAAATGTATTAAAACAATAAATGGCAGACTTGAAATAATAAAAATCCTAGAAGAAAACATAGGCAGTGAAATCTCAGACATTTCACCCAGCAATATTTTTCTAATATGTCTCCTTGGGCAAAGAAACAGAAGAAAAAATAAACAAATGGTACTACAACAAATTAAAAAGTTTTTGCACAGCAGAGGAAACCATTAACAAAATGAAAAGACAACCCATTGAATGGGAGAACATATTTACCAATGATACATCTGATAAGAGGTTAATATCCAAAATTTATAAAGAACTTGTAAAACTCAACACCAGGAAGATAAACAATCCAATTAAATAAAGGACAAAGGACCCAAATAGACACTTCTCCAAAGAAGACATAGAGATGGCCAACAGACATATGAAGAGATGCTCAATATCACTAATCATCAGAGAAATGCAAGTTAAAACCACAATAAGGTATCACCTCACACCTGTCAGAATGGCTATCATCAATAAATAAACAAATAAGTATTGGTAAGGATGTGGAGAAAAGGGAACCCTTGTGCCTCTGTGGTGTAGCCTCTGTGGAAAACAATATGGAGATTCCTCAAAAAATTTAAAATGGAACTGCCTATCATCCAATGATTCCACTTCTGGAAATATATCCTAAGAAAACAGAAATATGGATTACAAAGAATATATGCATCCTGGATGGTTAGTTCAGTCGGTTGTAAGTGTCATCCCAAATGACAAGGTTGCAGGGCCAATTCCCCATCAGTGCACACATGGGAAGCAAACCAATGAATGCATGAATGAGTGGAACAACAAATGGATGCTCCCCTTCCCTCTCCTCTCTCCCTCTCTCTGTCACTATCAATGAATAAATTAAAAAAAAAAAATTAAGCCCTGGCCAGATAGCTCAGTTTGTTGGACCCCTGTCTTAGAGCATGAAGGTTGCTGGTTTGATTCCAAGGTCAGAGCACATACAGGAGCAGCTCGATATTCCTGTCTCTCTTTGCCAAGAGAGGAAAGAAGGAAGGAAGGAAGGAAGGAAGGAAGGAAGGAAGGAAGGAAGGAAGGAAGGAAGGAAGGAAGGAAGGAAGGAAGGAAGGAAGGAAGGAAAGAGGGAGGGAGGGAGGGAGGGAGAAGGAAGGGAAGGGAAGGGAAGGGAAGGGAAGGGAAGGGAAGGGAAGGGAAGGGAAGGAAAAGAGGAAGGAAGGTGTCATCCCGGCGTGTGGAAGTCCCAGGCTTGATTCCTGGCCAGGGCACACAGAAGAAGTGCCCATTTGCTTCTCCACTCCTCCCCCTCTCCTTTCTCTTTATCTCTCTCTTCTCCCACAGACAAGGCTCCATTGGAGCAAAGTTGGCCCGGGCGCTGAGGATGGCTCCATGGCTTCTGTCTCAGGTGCTAGAATGGTTCTGGTTGCAATGGAGCAATGCCCCAAAAGGGGAGAACATCGCCCCCTAGTGGGCTTGCCAAATGGATCTCAGTCAGGTGCATGCAGGAGTCTGTCTCTCTGACTCCCCGCTTCTCACTTCAGAAAAATACAAAAAAAAAGAAAATATACATTCCTGTGTTCATTTCAGTGTTATTTACCATAGCCAAAATTTAGAAGCAGACCAAGTGTCCATCAGTAGATGAGTGGAAAAAAGCTGTGGTAGTTACACAATGTAATACTACTCAATGATTTAAAAAAAAAAAAAAAAAAGGAAGGAAAATCTTACCTTTTGCCACAGCATGGATTGACCTGAAGAATTTTATGCTAAGTGAAATAAGCCAGTCAGAGGAAGACAAATACCACATGATTTAAATTATATGTGGAATCTAATAAACAAAATAGAAACAGACTCATAGACACAGAAAACAGATGAACAGCTGTCAGAGGGGAGGAAGTTTGGAGGGCTCGGTGAAAATGTGACAGAATTAAGCCAAAAAAGAAAAACCTCATAGACACAGACAACAGTATGGAGATTACCGGAGGGAATGGGTTGTTGGGGGAGGTAGAAATTAAAGGGGGGATAAATAGCGACAGAAAAAGACTTGACTTTGGGTGGTGAACACCCAATACAACATAGACATGACTTATTATAGAATTGAATACCTGTAACCTGTAAAATTTTATTAACCAGTCATCCCAATAAATTCTTTTTTAAAAGCAGGTAAATGTATTTTGATATTTTATAGACCAATAAGTTTAATAATTTTTTTAAAAGATAGGATAGCTTGAGATTTCTCAATTCTTTAAGACAAAGTTCATGAATTCAACCTACTTTAAGCTGAAGTGAGATGAGTTTGATTCCTAGCTGTTTACTTAATACCATTAACGATTAAACACTACTGATATTTTAACGTAACACATACATTTTAAGTGTAAGAAATGACAAATGGCTTATTTTATTCAATGTACTTTATACAAAGATTTTTAAACTTGAATCTTTCATACAGTCCTTGAGCTCAAGTGCTCATGCAAGTTAATTTACACAACACATCAACTACATTTGACTTACTTTCTATAGTTGGCTAAGGAAAGGAGCCTTTAGGATGTACCGACTGATTAGGGAACATCTGATGAAGATTTTTCATTTTAAATGAATAAGTGAGTTTTCACATGGATATATTCCACCATCAATAAAATACCATTGTGAACCTTGCCTTGCCACCCCACATCTAGGAATTTTATGTATGGGAATTAAATTGGCCTTTGTCAAAAATTAATTACATTCACACAAAGAAACAATGCTTCCCCATTCCAGGTGCAAAGTGCCATGCTGGGCTTTCAAGAGGATATAGGTAAGTAGGATAGCCAGAATTTCCGACTATTTTATCTAGTGTGATCGTCCTGTCATGTACCATTCAGTTTTTACTTGGAAACTTCCAGGGATAAGCTAATATTTATAGTCTCTGACTTCAAGAAATTTAAACCCAAGTGGAAAGGATTAGAAAAGCACAAATCTCTCTCCTTGTATACTGTAGTACTGAATATGAAACCACACTGTACAATAAAAATAACTTGCTGTGAGATAGCCCATTGTCTTTGATCAAGTGCTCTCATGCATCCAAAGGGCCGATGGAGAGTTCAGAGTGCCCTGGCTGTCCAAAAGAGGGCGAAATCAAATCTGGGCACTGGTGGTCACCTAGAAAAATTTCATGGCGGAAATAGCATCTATAATAGGCCTCGAAGCACGGTGAAACAGGAGAGGCCACTCCAGATGGAAGGACACCCCCTAACCCATCCCTCGCTTGCTCGACTGCCAGTTTCACCTCAGAGCCCGTACCCTCAGCCACGTTTTTAGAAGACCCCTACAAACGCCGGAGTCCGACCAAGGAGGCACTTCCGCCGTGCAGTTTGCTAAGTTTGTATTTAGGGAGTGCACGGGAGAAGCCCGCTTCACGCACGTGGGTCACCCTGTCCCTTTCTTAGAGCTGACTCTCGGCGAGACGCTCCCACCCGCAAAAGGCTGCCGTGGCCATGCGAACTATCGTGGCTGCGGCTTCCCCCACCAAATTCCGGCGCTCCGGATCAGCGATTGCTGCAGTGGAGAGACCAGGGTCCCGCCCCGGCCGGAGGGAGGAGGTACAGCACCGCGGCTTGCGCTCGCGGACCGGGCACCTCTTCCCTCCCCTTCCTGCCCGCGGCGGCGGCGGCGGCGGCGGGAGCCGGGGGCGGGGGAGGGGCGGAGCCGGGGCGGAGCAGCTGCGGCCGAGGCTCCGGCTGCTGCAGGTGTGGATGAGGTGGAGGTGCGGGGCGGTCCACTCTAGCCCTTGCCTGCCGGGTCCGGGGTTCGGAGGCCGGAACGGCTTTCTCCTAGATCTTTACGAACGGCTTCGACTTGAGAACAACTTGGGGCGCGGCAGGTTGCACGCCCGGCGCCCAGAAGGGAAAGACTCGGGTCCCTGGCCGCGGCGCCCGCGCTGACCCGACCCGGGAGGCGGCAGCCGGAGAGCGGCGGGCGTTAAGGGGCGGGAGGGATGAGGCGCTGCCTGGGCGCCGGGACGAGGCCGGGCGGCGCCGCGGCCCTCCGTCCTGACCCGCAGGTAAGTGGGAAGGCGCGAGAAGTGGGGCGGGGGCGCGTCCCTCTCGGAGTTGAGAAGTGGCTTCAGGGCCTGGGCAGACGGCCGTGGGCGCGCGGGGCGGGGGGCCGCCGGCACTGGAGAGGGGATGCTGCGGCCGGGTCCGGCGCATCCCGGACGCCGCGGCCGTGGCTTTGCGCAGAACCGCCTCCTCCTCTAGCCCAAATTGCGGGTTGTTTCCTTCGCTCGATCTCCGAAATCACAGGTCTGCTCTCTACCCTTAAACCAAGGAGAAGGAACTGTGTGAGCCCGGGAGCGGGTAGGGGCGAGCGCTTTCGCTCACCGACGTTTCAAGAGAGCGCATTTAGAGTATAACGTTACTGTCACTCTACTCTGCTTTCCCCTTTTAGAGTGAAAAGTTAGGACGTGTGTTTTAAATCCGTATGTAGGAGGATTAGAGTTTGTTTTCTCCTTACGCAGGTGAGCAGACGATGCTCTGTAAAATCCTGTTTTTTTCCCAGCAGTGCTTTACTTAAAGTTAGAGCCTCTGATCCTGCAGCAAGACAATGGCAGTAGTGAGAAACACAACCTAACTGGTCACTAAGCGCCGCTTTCGCAGGGAAGTAGTTAAGGAAAACTTACGCGTAAGTGACCTCTTCATGGTCTTCCTGCGGAACCGTCTTTGTCCATGCACTAGTGGTATTAGGACTAAGAATGGCAGACGGCTCCGGACCTACACCTGGGTTGGAGCTGAGGCTACGGCCAGACACCCCTCACTGATCGGGGACGTCTGGCTTCGGAATCCAGCCTTTCACCTTCCTTCCCTGAATTCGTGGTAGTTTTGAAGTGAAATTAGGAAAATGATCTAATTTTGTTTCCCTGGAGTTTATTACCCTTGCGTTAAAATATCTTTCTAAGACAGAAATTTAAATAATATTCTACTTTATACTTTGTTTTTAATGAATTTTGCTTGAACTGGTAAAAACAATTATTTAAATATGACAAATTGAGGTTTATTTGTTATGGAGTTTTGCGATTGGTTGGGAAAGGGACTGACTTTTAAATTACTTTTCAAATTTAATCCTGGTTATTTCTCATTGTCTCCAGACGTTAATCCTTAAGTGAAGACCCTTGTCTTGATTTTAAGAGACAAATATAAAAATAACAGTGGTTTAAGCCACCCATAAGAACTGTAGCCACTTTTTATTCCTCAACTTATGAAAGCTTTATGAAAATTGGGCAACTTTCTTAGTATGTAAAAAACATCTTAAGTTGAATGTTAAGCTCCCAAATGAAAAATTTTTATTTAAATTTATCTTCATAGAATGGATTAGACGTTATGGAATTATCAGCTTGTGATATTTGTTTTTTATTTGTGTTGCGTTTGGATCTTACTTTGTATGTGGGTATTGCTTCAGTGATAGGTAAATGTGGGGAGAAGTCAAGAAGCTCTTTTTAAAAATACAGAGTGAAATTTCTCTGGGTGAAATTTTATCATTCTGAAAAAGTGTATCTCAGAGATAAAGCTCTTGACTGATAACATGGATTGTGGGCTCTTTCTGAAATTTTAAACAGATGAATAGGGAAGGTATAAAACGATTTATACTTGAGCATTGTTTATTTTTAAACCAGTGAAATGAAAAGCTAAAGATACCGTGTTTGTACTATATAATAACTACATAGGTATTGTAGAAGTTATAAAAATGCTTGCAGAAGTAAAATAAAAAGGTAGCATAAAATTATGTATTATACAGTGTGGGGCAAAAGTAGATTTACAGCTATGAGTACACGAAAGTTTATTATTGTATTATTTTCCATTAGAACAACTGTAAACCTACCGTACTTTTGCCTTACCCTCTACTTTAAGAATTTTAAGGAGAATGCACACTTGTAAATCTCACATCCTCAAGTGAACAGTAAACAGTGTTAAATTAGATGAAAGAAGGTTTTTTTGCATATGATTTTTTCTCAAATTAAAAATATATATTTATCTTGGTTTGTCTTAAAATTGAAATTATAATTACAATTTTTTGACAGCTGTATAGGACAATTCAAAATACTTTAAATCATTTACTTTAACAATTCTTTAATAGGTTGTTAAGAAGTCTTTTGCTTGAAACATTGACATTTAATGACAGTAGATTTAATTAAATGTTTTATATAATTACCACAGTTTTTCTTCATTTAGTGTATCTAGATAGTTTGAACATATAAACACTGAGTCCCCTTAACAAATTTAAACTGTAAAAGAGCAATAGATTGAATCCCTGATTATTAGCATTTCAGGGATGAATCCTCCCTTTAAGTTAAAATGTCTTTTGAAGAAATTTTAGCATATATATAATGGTATAATTATAAAGAGTAATGTTTTTGATAGTTCTTTTCCAATTTTTTGAAATCATAAATTGTCAAAATAATTAATAATTATGTTTAATAGTTTCTTGATGTATTTAAAAAACTGTTTCCTTACAAGTAATCTAAGTATTTCAAAATTTTTTATAGGAGTGCGAAAGTTTATTTTCTGTTAAAATGTATATCTATACGCTAGAAAAAACCTTGTTGAATCTAGAATAGGTCAATCTTAAATAAGAAACAATGACATTTGATCTTTGTATTGTAAAATGTATTTCCACTGAGACTTTTTGACTATGTCCTCTTTTTAAAAACATAAGTGTATAGCAAGTAAATTAGTTATTTCATTGGTACAATGTAAATGCCCTAATATGCTTGTTTCATTGGTGGATATTAAGACTTCCATCCCCCGTATTTTATGTGAGGAAAGGAGTCTAGGAAATTATAAAAATAATTTTGAAGAGGATTGAGATAAAGAGGGAGAAACATCCAAGCATGATTATGGTGTATATGTGTTTTGGTTTGCATCAGGGAAAGGATGAAAAATAAGCTTTTGAGATCAGACTTTATCCACATTGATCAGATTTCCTAGCACTTTATACTTTATTGTGTAACTGACTTTTTAGTCAGTCTATAGTTATTGAGTGTATTATAATACAGTAGACATCAGAAAAAAACTCATTTGAAAATTCTTAATCATGGCTTTATTAAATATACAACCTATTCTATATTGTCTAAATACTATCTTCCAAGCTATTCAACATATAAGACCAATTTATAAATTAAATGTATTATAAAAGTTAATTAAATAAGTAATTTCAATTTCAAGAGAAATGACTCTTTTGAGAGACTATTTTTTAACATCACTAATTGCACCAATCCTTTGAGTTAAATAAAATGGTTGTATTAATTACAAATTACACTTTTAGCAAAGGGAAAATGCATATTTTATCGGCCTTGGGGACATTTATGTTAAGTAGTTTGGGGCCCAGTTTCCATTTCTGTATCTGTGATGCTTGACAAAGGATCGGGTACCGAGAAATGAAAGACTGTGAGGAGAAAATTAATAAAGCAATCTACGTGGGTTGGTCCCAGTTCTTCCTAATAAGCCTGCGTCCACATGAATTCAGAACCAGAAGAGAAATTCTGAGAGTTATTTTCCACAGCCTTTTCACACTGGTTCCAGTGAGTTAGCTCGTGCAGAGAAGGGAGTAGTAGTGCCTCTGCCATTTGTAAAGCTGACTTCATGATCCACAGCAAATCAAACCCATGAAATCTTTTAGTCTTGTCCAATTCAGCTCCACTTCCTTGCCAGGGGCATAACAGCTGAAGTTAAAAGACTTATACTCAAATAGGAAAATTAGTGCCATTTGTGTATAGGCAGTAGCCTTATTCAAACTGCTTTCAACCTAATTGGAAAAAAAAAGATAGAATAAGATTTGATTATAAGTCCTCCAGGGTGGGTAGCATTTAAGAGACTGTGACTCAAGGTTTTTCACTTACTTTAAATTATTATAGTTTGCATTGTAGTTCTCTGGTTCATGGGTATGAGTTTACTTTAGCCTCTACAATCTGGAAGAGGCAAAAAGTACAATAAAATCGTACATTTTAAAGTGATCAAGATGGGGTAGCATTAGTTATGTAAAATTTCTTCTACTATTACTGCTGAGGTAGCAATAATTGGATTTTCTGTTAGATTTTCTTTCTGTATTGTAAGTCTAAGTTCTTTGCTTAGAAGTAATCTTGATTCTGAGAAAAGTAGCAGAAAAGGAAAAGAACTATACCTAAAAACCCTGCCATCTGACAACTGACGTTTTATGTATCTCTGTCGAATCAGGTGGACTTTGGCCCCTTTCGTAAATCATATACGTATGTATAAAATAAGATAAAGAAATTAACTCAGAAGGGCCCACTCCAGAATCTTGTGGTATGTATGCTTTTCTTATTGATCTAAATATGATATGTAATGACCAGTCAAGACCAATATTATTACACATTTGAGGAAAAATTATTTTGGAGTCCAAAGGTTGATGCAAGCAAAGGATTAGTTCCCCCAAAGTCAAACTAATGAGATCTTACTAAAATCACTTGAAATATTTTAGTTACAGTATATGCTCAAGTGGAAATTCAAGTAATTAAGTAATTATTGAATAACGCTGTAGGGTTCTGGTCATTGTTTTTCCTTTTTTAAACCTGATCTTTTACCTATGATCTCAAGTTTATTAATTGAATTTTTAAAAAGTCCCACATAAGCAACAATAGACTAAAGCAATAGAAGTATGAGCTCTCTGTGGTAAAACCTACATATAATGAATGAGGTCTTTTAAATTAGGATTTAACTCGTTTTTAACTAGATTGGATTTTCAAGTAGATTAACTGGTAATATTGTCACTTGACATTTTCTTTTCATAATCTGTGACATGACTCAAAACTTATTTTTTATGAGTAATAGTGAAACTGTATGAAATTAAAAAAAACAAACCAATTTATAGCATATAACCCATCTTTAACAATTTTATAATGCTGCCACAGTGTTACTGGCACCCTAATAATGATAAAATTCTAGTTTGCTTTATTATTTATCTTTGGTCTGCAATTCAGATTGGGATTTTTTTAATGAAAAGAGTAACCTTAATTTTATTTTAAAATGAATGTCTATATACATATTAACTATTAGTCATGACAAACAGTTGTTTGAATTGTAATTTGAAGTAAAAATATTACAAATTAGTACCTGGCCAAGGTGTGGCATTTTGATTACTTCTAATAGTCAAACAATTGAAATTTTATCATAGCTTTTAAGTATCTGAAAACAACTTTCTAGTTTTATATAAAAGGGAAAATATAATAAAACACCTTAATCTTATTAAGTGTTAAATCTGATTTGATTCTAATAGATTTTTGTGTGTGTGTGATGTGCTTCTCAACCAGAAGTACGAAAAATATTTTTATAGGCAAAAGAAGACTATATGGAAAGGTAATAAAAGAAAATATAAAAGACTAACCAACTGATTTTTTTTTCTTTTTTTTTTTTTTCTGAAGCTGGAAACAGGGAGAGACAGTCAGACAGATTCCCGCATGCGCCCGACCGGGATCCACCCGGCACGCCCACCAGGGGCGAAGCTCTGCCCACCAGGGGGCGATGCTCTGCCCATCCCTGGCGTCGCCATGTTGCGACCAGAGCCACTCTAGTGCCCGAGGCAGAGGCCACAGAGCCATCCCCAGCGCCCGGGCCATCTCTGCTCCAATGGAGCCTTGGCTGTGGGAGGGGAAGAGAGAGACAGAGAGGAAAGCGCGGCGGAGGGGTGGAGAAGCAAATGGGCGCTTCTCCTGTGTGCCCTGGCCGGGAATCGAACCCGGGTCCTCCGCACGCTAGGCCGATGCTCTACCGCTGAGCCAACCGGCCAGGGCCAACCAACTGAATTTTTTAAAAGAACTAATTCTTTAATGTAATTTTTGTCATTAACACCTATAGTTTTTTAAATTCTAGAGAAATGGCAGTAAATCGTATGGAATGACAAAGATGATCAAATGATTTGCCAAAATTTAGTTTTCTTTTAAAATAACTGTATTTACCAATTGCTAAAAGAGAATGTTCTATATTTTCTTTCCAAATTAACACATTGTCACAAAGAGACCAATGAAAACAAAATACTAATTGTAAATCACTTCAGAATAATTTTAAAAACAGATTCTTTTGTAAAGTTAATTTTCCTTCTGAACGTGGAGTTCATTATACTAGTCTAAGTGTTAGTAGAAATTTTTGCAAAATTTATTAAAGTAGAAATATAAGACAATTACATATTTCAGAATAATAGACAAGTTACTGTTAGCTCTGTTAGCTAACCTAAAAACATAACTTATACTGGAAATATTAAAATATTTATATAAATGGAACAGCATTATTGTCCACTTGTATTTCAAAATACATGCTCAAATTACTATCAAGAACTAACACAACACTGTTTTCCAAGACTGGTAGGGTGTCACCTTCATCTAGATCTTTTTTCAAAAGCAAATATTAAAATAAAATGTGTTCAACTCTTCTAATTGCCAGAACAATAATAACAGTGACAGTTGTAGCTCTCATTATTGATCATTTTTTGTGTGTCATGCTTTGTTCCATATACTTTATCTGTATTACCTCCAATAATCTTCACAGCAACCTTATAATCTAGGTGACATAATTGTCCTTGTTTTACAAACAAGAAAACTATGGCCTGGCGAGATTAAAGGGTTCTAACCACTGGTATAGTGTATGGCTCTGAAATTCAAACCTGCGTTTCCTATTCCCATGTCTCTACTCTTAACTACTTTGCTATTCTTTACAGTAATTAAGCAGAATGTTTGTGGAACTCCTGCAAAAACAAAAGTCTGTGGGAGTCATATATAGCATTTTCAATGTCCTCAGAGCACATTTTTTTCTTTCATTTTTAGAACTAGTTTAAGTTTTTCATGTCCAAGTCCGGCAAAAAAACACAGATAATATAGGTAGCAATACTTGTGACTAAAACAAGGAGGTAGTGTCTTTAAAGTATTGATATTTCAGGTGGATTGTAAATTATCTCTGTAGATCATTTCAAAAGAGTCACATGGACTATTTTGTGTGTGTGTGTGTTTTCCAGCCATAGAGCTGGAATTGGAACACAATTAAAGCCTTTGGAATACCTAACCCATGATGGGTGGTCAAGGGATATTTTTTCAAACAATGAATGAGGGAATAAAAGAAATAACTTTTTTTTTTTTGCCTATGAATGTTCTGACACGTGTTTGTGTGTCTGAAGTATCGTAGCAAGTGTGGGTAGTGTACCATTAACTGAAACCTTGGACAAGTTACTGTGCCATCTTGAAACTTGGTTTTCTCTTTTGTGAAATGGAAATAATTTTATCTTCCTCAGTTATAAAGGCTAAATAAATGATCCTTTTCTTTATTATCACACCTGACCTTTTGTGTGGGGATGTTGTTGTAATTTTAAAGATTGAAGGAGAACTGTCAGAGTCAGTCATAATGAAGGCATGAATTGAAACAGCAGTTCCCATAACTGAACCCACCAGAGAAAGAGTCAAGGCCAAGGTGAAAATGGTGCTTTACTGGTTCTGGAATAAGGGTGTGAGCCCAGGCAGAGAGAGGTAGAATAAGGGACCTGTATTCCACTGCTTAATCTCTAGTGTTGCTCTTTTTGTGGCTTTAGACAGGTTGTTTGGGATGTTGATGTGTAAAATGAGGGCATACTTCAGGGCTGCCTAAGAGTCTTTAAAGTGTGGTCCATCTTATAGCTCTGCCTAAAAAGTTTCAAGTGCCTGCTGTCACTGTACCTCTTCCAGGGGACTTAAGAGAACTTCCCATGGGAGGGCACTGCCGTCCCATATAAGCACTCTCTATGCCTGTTTTTATCTCCTCCCTCCCTCCCTCCCTCCCACTTCCCTTTCCAGGTTAGTACTTCTTGGACCTAATCTTTCCCTGTGGTACTACTCTCCCTTCCCCCAACCTCGTTCACTGTTCTATCTGATGGCAAAGGAGATAGAGAATAGTTTCTATTGTTTAGAGGTTAAAGACCCTGCACTCCTGTGCAAGATAATTGCAAAGGTCCCTTTCAGGACTAACATTTTGCAGTGTCTGAAATTCAGTAAAATAGCAAAGAGGCCTAATTAAAGAGTAGATCAAATCAGTTTGCAGGCAGGACAAAATAAGGATTAAAATGCAGAAAAAAAAAAGGAACTTAAATAACAACAACAGAAAAATATATATATCAAAATGAATTAAAAGCTTAAAGCAAAAATGTTAATGACAAAATTAGACAAATTAAATTTACATTAGAAGAAAGTAAAACTAAAAAATACAAATTTTATGATAAAAATGGCTTTTAAATAGTAAAAGCAATTAAAGCTTTATATTTTTTCCATCAGAATTCCTTTTTTGAGATTCATTGGAGCAGAGTGGTTATGTTCCCAGAAAGCAAAGCTTTTATGTGTATGGACAAAGAGAGGTTAAAATCAATATACCAAGACACCACCAAAAGGGAAGTAAATTCAAGCATTTTGAAAGAGATTTTTGACAAAAGACTATTCTAAAGTAGTTTGAAAATAGGAAGCCGGTCTCTTTTGTGTCTGAAATGGAAGACAGGGACTACACAGATTGAAAGTCATCTGAAATTGAAAGCATTTAAAGAAAATCTGAAACAGACAAGTTTGTCAGAAATATGTCAGAAAAAATCATTGGAATCAAAAAAAGCTAATAAAATAGAAATAATATGGCAAATAGAAAAGAAACTTCCAGAAATAATAGCAAATGCTAGAGTCTGTTTGGGTTAGAGGGGCCAGTTAGAGTTGCTGGAACCTTTGACATTCTACAAAATGACACTAGTTTATGGACAATGGTATGTGAGTGAACAAGGAAAAATGAGCAAGTGTTGCTTGTCAATTACTAGAACCTGCTCAATCTGAGTAATTTAGGTGAGTAGGTTTCTGCGGATAGAAGAGTCTTAACATTCACTTTTGTTGTCTCCGTCGCCCACCTCAACATGATAGATCCCACACAGGAGTTAGGGATCAGGTAAGGACTTCATACCTGTGTTTTGAGTCTCAGCTCAGCACTTCTGGCTGTATAACTTGCACAGGTCTTCTAAAAGCCCTCTGCCCCACTTTCCACATTTGTTAAATGGGGTTAATGCTAATCTAATACCTTCCTCACAGGAATGATGTGAGAATCAGATGAGCTCATGTATTCAAGAGTATTTTGTAAGTTTACTTGACTGTTTACCATAAAAATATCTTTATTTCCAAAGAGAAGACAGAATTAAACAACATGATGAGTTAATTTTTTGTTCATTTAAATTAAAGTTTTTGAGGCTTTAGGATAGCACCTAAATGTCAGGCTTCCTAACCTGGAGTCCATGGGTCCAAGAGGGTCCATGGATAGAATTCAGGGCATCGTGAGCTTAAATGGGAAGAAATGTGTTTTTTGGCTTGCATTTTAGTTAAACTAACCTCTAACTGAATTTTAGCATGTATTTCCATTATAAATGGGGGCAACAAGTTGCAGTAGTATTTTATCAGGACCTGTGACTTTGTCACCAATAGAAACCACACATACTTCCTTAACACATTATAGTTACTGTCAATCTAGATTTCAATCTAGAAATGTTTATATTATATATGACACAGTTTTTACATAATGGTTTTAGTTTTAGTTTTAGTTGTAGACAGTGTTAGATCTTTTTACTTAATATGTTAAAGAATCATATATATTAAATACTTGTTAATGTTTAGATATTCAGTATAATTGGTTTCCTCTGTAATATGATATGCTTTACTTTATTTAATGCATTTCATCTGAGATGGGGTCCATAGATGCAAAAATAGTGTTGTTACTATTGCTGTTGCTATTGTTTTGAGGTTATTAGTCTGACAGAGGGCCTATGGGTTTCACCAAAGACTATTTACCATTAGAAGAGGGATTACCTGTACACTGCCTTTTCAGATAGACATGGCTGATAGTGCACCCAGTGTGAGAAATTTCAGTTATGAATACTAAATAGCTTACATTTATAATATAATGAAACAGTGGTCTGGATGATGCAAACACAAATCGCTTTATGTAGTGCCACCTCTGTTAAGCATGGTAGGTTCAGACCAGACTGAGCAAATGCACTCAGAGCGGTGAAGATCATGGTGAGTGACGGGCCACATAAATACCCTCCTCTATAGGTATCTTCCAGACACCTGTAGATGATATCTGAATAGTAGGCAACAAAAATGTCCATTTGGAAACCCAAACAAGAAGATAAATTCTGCATTTAACTTTTAAATTTTATTTTGTGCTTTTGCAATTGTGCGTTTGACTCATAAATTTGGCTATAACTAAGATTACTGTGTACTCATGGGTCTTTGTTTAAATCTCTGTCAAAGCACTCATCTGATGCCTTATACATGTGCACCTCTCTTTTTAAATAGAGTTTTAGTTCCAAGATAGAAGGTGACAGAAGACAATCTGACTTTGGGTGATGGGTATGCAACATAATTGAACGACAAGATAACCTGGACTTGTTATCTTTGAATATATGTATCCTGATTTATTGATGTCACCCCATTAAAAAAATAAAATTAAATAAAAAAAAATCAATGAACCAAAAAATAAATAAATAAATAAATAAATAAATAAATAAAATAGAGTTTTAGTTCCTTGGGATAGCAGTCCTGTCTTGTCATGTTCTCTGAAGATTTTATTTAGTACCTAACAAGAGATAATTGAGTGGATTTTATAGATGTGCAATTTGAATTGATACCTATTTTTTATTGTCTCCATATTCTTCTCTGCAAGCCTCACTTTCTGCTTAGAAGTGAGGCTGCATTTGCAGTAAAAATAGCAACAGATAAGCTAGCATTTAGTGCAGGGGTCCCCAAACTTTTTACACAGGGGGCCAGTTCACTGTCTCTCAGACTGTTGGAGGGCCGGACTATAAAGAAAACTATGAACAAATCCCTATGCACACGGCACATATCTTATTTTAAAGTAAAAAAACAAAATGGGAACAAATACAATATTTAAAGTAAAGAATAAGTAAATTTAAATCAACAAACTGACCAGTATTTCAATGGGAACTATGGGCCTGCTTTTGGCTAATGTGATGGTCAATGTGCTCCTCTCACTGACCACCAATGAAAGAGGTGCTCCTTCCAGAAGTGTGGCAGGGGCCGGATAAGTGGCCTTAGGGGCTGCATGTGGCCTGCGGGCCATAGTTTGGGGACCCCTGATTTAAGTGTGTGCATCATACTCATCTTGATTTCCCAATGTTGGATATTTGAGCTTCTTCAATAACAGGAATTTGGTGGACATGATTGGTCCAGATTTTGTCACAGCTCTTTATGTGACCTGACCATGGCATCCTTGTTATCAGATAATTCATGACTTCAAGGTTTGTTAGTGATATTAAACATGCAGGAGTATCAGAGAATCAGAGCCTGTCATAACTGGAAGGGCCCAAATTCTGTTTTGCTTTGGTGATCATGGAGGCCAAGAAAGGTCAGGGGACTTAACTAGGCTTCAGAGTAGGTAAGTAGTAGATTTAAGAGTTGAATCCTATTTGTAGATTCTCAATCCACCATCCTTTCACCACACGAGCTTCTCCCTAAAGAGTGTTCCATCCTACAAGATGCTGAACAGGATTATTTAGTCAGGTCAGTTGTGAAAATTCTACAGGCTTATTAAAGATTCTGAGAAGTTCTATAATATAGAAATTTGTCTGATTTTAGTCCACCATTTTTCAAATTTATTTGACCACAGAGTCCTTCCCCCCTACCCCAGAAGCCACCTAAGAAGGAGACATACTCTGGGAAATACTGCCCTGAACAGTGGTGAGCTTTGATGATTATGATGATAATGATGGTGGTGGTGGTAATAGGAATAACAAGAACAAGAACAGTAACAGTTACTGAGCACTGACTATATCATATGTGCTGTTCTGAATGCTCTATTATGATAAGATTCATGTAATCTTCATAACAACTAGTGAGGCAGGTGCTGTTATCATCTCCGTTTTATAGATGAGGAAACTAAGGCAGAAAGGCAGCTGGAGTATAGTAGTTGTGTTACTCAGGTAATAACATCACCCTGTAAATCAGTTTCTCAACCTTGGCGCTATTGACATTTTGGTTCTATAATTTCTTGTTGTGGAAGGCTGTCCTGTGTATTGTAGAATATTTAGCAGCAAGCATCCTTGGCCTTTACCCAGTTGTGTTAAAGGAAAATGTCTGCAGACATTGACAAATGTCCCCTAAATTGTTCCTGGTTGAAAGCTATTGTTATAAACTTATTGTAGAAATGTACTTTCTTGAACAATCTTCATAGTAATTTTTACAGTGACTCATGATCATGATTGGGCAGATTACACATTGTCGGTTCTATGACTATATCAAGCTATGACACTCACATGGGGGTGGATGTGAGTTAAACTTGAACCCATGACGCTCTCTTCTACTCCATTTCCTTACACTGCTTCTGTGAGAGCAGAGGCCAAAATTCTTTTAACTGCCCTACACACACCCCCAATTCATATATTTTTTCCATTTTATATTTCCCCTTGGACTTGACCCACATAAACACACACACACGAGAATGCTTGTTTTTTTCTATGTAGTAGAAGACTTAACACATTTGAATTTCCATAAAAATTTAGACCTGAGCCAAGATTAACAGCTGCCAAGGAAAACATACCCAGCAATGAATAACTCACAAAGATTTGGCAAAGGAAAAATAAAGTTATATGGTGAAATATATTACTAAGGTATTGAGTTTTATTTTTCTAGGGTGATAACCTGTTAAAATCACATTCTTCAGATGGATTCAAGGCTTCTGGTCATTGTTGTTTTGTAACTTTATATATCATTTTCAGGAGCAGCCGAGGAATAATAAAAAGAGCATTGAAATACCTAGGTTTTGATCCTGGCTCTGCCAGACATTTACAGTGACCTCACCGTCTTTTTCTAAAGGTTTGCTTCCTCAGCAGTAAGATGGGGTAATGATGTGAAACCAGTCTTGTTGGAAGTGAAGTGAGGAAGATAGGTGCACCAGTATCCAGCCCAGGTCCTGGCATGTCAGTTTTCCTCCTTCCTTCCAAGGCCAGTTTATCAAGGAACTCGGCCATGGTTTTAGACCTCATAACCCTTTTCAGTATTTTTTGTTTGTTTGTTTGTTTGACAGAGAGAGGGACAGATAGGGACAGGCAGACAGGAAGGGAAAGAAATGAGAAACATCAATTCTTCATTGTGACTCCTTAGTTGTTCATTGAGTACTTTATCATATGTGATTTGACCAAGAAGCTACAGCAGAGCAAATGACCCCTTGCTCAAGTCAGTGACCTCTGGGCTTAGGCCAGCGACTTTGGCTTCAAGCCAGCAACCTTTGGGCTCAAGGCAGCGACCATGCAATGAGGTCATGTCTATGATCCCATGCTCAAGCGAGCAACCCCACACTCAAGCGGAATGAGCCCACGCTCAAGCCAGCAACCTCAGGGTTTCCAACCTAGGTCCTCCGCATCCTAGTCCGATGCTCTGTCCACTGCGCCACCACCTGGTCAGGCTAGTAATTATTTAAGTAGCCTTTGAAAGTAGCAGAGATGCTTTCACCAAGTAGCCTAGTGCAGAATACTCATTGCAAGGTGGAGTTTGGATAGAAGGGGGATATATGCCATACTCAAAACCACTGAATCTTGAAAGCTTTACATTTAAAGATAGCAGAGGAGCCAAGAGGAGAGAAAGGATTCACAGAGGAACTTTAGGAACCAGCACTTGCTCTCTAATCTTGGTGGACATTTAGTGATTCAGCTTTTCAATGGATATTTGAGTGCTTCAGTGTGCCGGACACTAAGCAAGCAATAGGGATACAAAGACAGCAAATAACAAAAATAGCTGTCCTACCTCTGCACCCTGTCCTTTTGGAACTTAGTGACTGCGTCTTGGCTTTGTCCCAATTCCAATTGATGTTTGCTGCCTAGAATGCTTTTTTTCTGTTTTTAAAAGATTTAATTCATTTTATAGAGAAGAGAGAGGGACAGAGAGAGAAGGGGGAAGGAGCGGGAAGCATCAGCTCCCATATGTGCCTTGACCAGGCAAGCCCAGCGTCTTGAACTGGCGACCTCATAGTTCCAGGTCGACACGTTATCCACTGCGCCACCACAGGTCAGGCCTAGAATGTTTTCTTTGAAGGGTCCTGAGGCTTGACTGGACTCATCGGAAAGAATGCCATGATCCATTAATATTGTTTACCTCGGACAACAGGATCAGTGATAGCACAGGACTTGACAGTCGTCTGGTACAGAGGTTCTCAAAGTGTGGGTCTGACCCATTAGTGTTTCATGAAATCAGTTTTGTTGATCCTCATAAGCATTATTTAAGAAAGGAACTAGAAAAGTAACAGTACATTTCTCATAGTGATAAATATTGCTTTGAAAGACTTTTTTAAATTATATATGTATTATATGACAGGTCATAGTGTAAAATGTATAAAAAATAGGATTCTGATGGTTACTTGAACTCCTACCCCTTTTCTCTATATTCATACTGGTTTTGTTTTTCTGAAATTATATAATATATTTGATAGTTTATACCTGATTAATCAAAAATATAGAACAACTCATACATCCTAAGAATCATTCTTTAATATGTGATATATATATATATATATAGCTTTTGAGCCTTCTTTTATTAGAGTCTTTATATTTTGTCTGAGGTGGTTAATAATTTTATGTATAGTCAGTTCTGGTGGGAGGCAAAACAGCCAAGGAGTTAGAAGCCTAGGCACTAGTGTGAAGCTTACTTTATGATATAGCCCATGTTACTTTACAACTGTGTGACCTGGAGAAGCTACTTAATACTTGGATTTTGTGATCATCACACATCATAGTTATTTTTACACACACTTGCAGAAAGTCTTATTTCAGAATTTTTTTGTCTTTACTTAAGACCACATAGATATATGCTCTCCTACTGCATGGCCAAACTATCATATCGCATGGCAAGAATTTATAGAAAACAACCTTAGAGTTAAACATGGGAAGTAAGTATGCTGTTATATATCCTGTGTTGGGAGCACAGCTACCACTATGAATGATTAGGAACTTCTAATACTATTTTAAAGTAGTATCACTTGACCCAGCATCTCTTGGTTCCATTCAGTTCCAAAAGTGTAGTGGGGGAAGGGAAGCTCTGTAATAAGGGTAAGAGAAGTATCCATGGGAGGAAGAGAATATTTGGAAACCATGAGGAAAAAGAATTGAGAATAGGAGGGTAAGAATCAGGATAATAAGAAAGATAACATTTTGCCTATATTCCAATACTGATTTCAGGCACAAAATGATCACTTTTAAGTCTCACAATGATGCTTTATAATTAGGGAAAACCTTGCTGCGTGACTTCCATGACTGTTCCTTGGATAAGTATTAGATAGTTTAAACATGCTTTTAAGACTTGATAAAATGAAAGCACGTTGAATTTGGGGAAAGCCTGGGTTGGAGTCCCAGTTCTGCATTTCACAGCTCTGTGGCCCTCAGCAGATCACTTACTTCTCCTGGACCCTTGATTCTCTGTCATGTGAAATGGATGTAATATAGTTCACATGATGAAAATAAAGATGAACTGAGAGCTTGTATCTAAACTCCCTAGCAGGTGATGAGTGCCCCCCAAATTCTCCCTAACCTCCGACACTATTGTAGAAAGTCAGGTTTGGAGTTTATTTTTAAAACATAAGCAATTCCCATGTGGTTACTTATTTTGCCTTGGTGCTGGGAACAACAGGAAAAGAACAACCGAGGCTTTTCCACAGCCTGGCTTACTCTTCATCACATCTCATACAGCAAACCAGATAAGTAAACGGAGTATCATGCACATTTAATGTGAGTTGGGGTTGTTGGTAAGAGGTCTCACAGACTACTTGTTTTTACTCCTCTGAATTGGTTGCATAAGGCAATTAGACTATCCAGTCTAGTCCAATAATGATTCCATCTCAGCTTTCACATACTAATATTCTGTGATTCTTTCCTTCAGTTGAGTTGTGATCTTCAATATCTCTGTTGACTTTTCTTGTAGTTTATAATCTTAAATATATTTGAGCTTCTGTATGGCTTGGTTAGTAACTGTATATACTAATGATTAAAACATTAGCAAAAATAGTTCTTTGTCCCTGACTCTTCCAGTCCCCACCTTCTAAAAGCCCTTGTCTGTGTGTATCAGTTCCCCCTTATCAATGGAGGAAGTGTTCCAAGACCCCCAGTGGATGTCTGAAATTGTGAATAGTACCAAACACAACATATACTACATTTTTTTCTATACACTCACATACGTATGATAGTTTAATTTATAAATTAGGCACAGTAAGAGATCAACAACAATAACTAATAATAAAATAGAACAGCTTCTCATTGGCATATCTGAATTACCAGCATTACTATCCTTGTGTTTGGGGGCCATTATTAAGTAAAACAAGGGTGACTTGAACACAAGCACTGTGATACCACAACAGTGGGTCTGATAACTAAGGTGGCAACTAAATGACTAGTGGGCAGGTAATATATGCAATGTGGATACACTTGACGAAGGGATGATTCACATCCCAGGTGGGACAGGGCAGGAATGCATGCTCCTCAGAACAGTGTGCAATTTTAAATTTATGAATTGTTTACTTCTGGAATTTTCCATGTAATATTGTCAGACTGCTGAAACCATGGAAAGTGAAACTGCAGATAAGGGTGACTACTAGAAATAATCCAGAAAATGCCAAGTAACAAGCATACTTGTATGTGAGCTCAGAGTGGTGGTGTATTTGTCAAAACAGCTACCTGTTATACATGCACTTTATAAAAACTCTTGGAAAAATGCACCTAGATGCACAGGCACTTTAAAGAGTGAGCATTCCCTTGGCTTACTGGGAAGGACCAACCCAGAGTTGACCTTACTTGTCCAACAAAATATGCTCCACCATGATTTCTCTCACCAGTCCCTGATTTTCCTGCCCTCTATCCATGAATGACTTTGGTGTGTATTTTCTTTTCTACTGGCTCCTCTGTAGATTGACACTAACGTGTCCAACTATTCAAAGCTTTACTAGACATTTTATAGGAAAATGTTCCAATTCTCTAGTTAGGAGTTTAAAAGACATGGGAACAGTGACTTTATGGGAAGGTTTTAAAATTGCCACCTGGCATATTGTAGAACACTTCATCACCACAGTTAAAATTCTAATAGCAATTAAGAAAGAAAGCAAATGTTATTTCAGTAACACAGAAGATAGCTGTTTTATCATCTTCCTGGTTTTGGGCATATTTTTATTAATTAAATTCAAATCTGCAGTGTTATAAATTATTGAAATACAGTGGTACCTTGAGATACGAATTTAATTCGTTCTGTAACTGAGTCTGTAAGTCAGTCAACTCATATATCAAACTGCTGATACTGGACCCGTGCACCAACACGCCAACTAGCGGCAGCTTCCCGAATCACAACTCATATCTCAGAATTTCGCTCGAATCTTGAACAAAAATACAGACCAAGTCACTACTCGTATCTTTAAAAAAAAAAAAAAATTCGTATGTTGGTCTGTTCGTATCTCAAGGTACCACGGTATATTAATTAATTTAATTTTATCTTTAAAGATTTACTGTTTTGCCTGACCTGTGGTGGCGCAGTGGATAAAGCGTTGACCTGGAAATGCTGAGGTCGCCGGTTCGAAACCCTGGGCTTGCCTGGTCAAGGCACATATGGGAGTTGATGCTTCCAGCTCCTCCCCCCTATCTCTCTCTCCTCTCTGTCTCTCTCTGTCTCTCTCTCTCTCCTCTCTAAAATGAATAAATAAATAAAGAATTAAAAAAATGAATAAATAAATAAAAAATAAAAAAATAAAAAAGATAAAGATTTACTGTTTTAAAAGCATGATCTTTATGAGTCCTAAAGGAGTAAATGCTTTTGAAAATTGTATTCACTTCACCATCTCTGTACTGCCTTTGTACTCTTAGTATTATTTGTCTCAGATCATTACATGCAGTGTCTTTTTTTACTGAAGTTTTGAACACTTGGTTATAGATTTAGGAAATGCCTGATAGTTACAGACAAAAGTTAAATAAATGGTAATATGCAAAAATGAACATTGATATTTAAACATACCTAAGAAGATAAAATGGTTTCATTTTCTTTAAAGCATTTAATCATCTTTTAAAATCTTTAAAAAAAAAATTGGCACTTATTATCAACGTGAGAGAAAATTTAAACAATTCAGTTTTTGCTTTTGCTAGTAGGCATTTTATGCTAATCAAGTTAGTAAGTTGGACCCCTTTGGAGGGTTTGACAAGCTGAGAGCAGTGAGCCATTTTCTCCAGAAGTCAAGCCTCCTCAGTAATTTTCTAGAGACAAGAATTTTATGATGTGCACGGTCTCAACACTGCTTCCCACTTCCTCTGCAAGTGCCCTGAGCTCCATAAACAACCACCATGTACTCAATGTAATAAATGTAGTATATGTACTCAATGCAAGGCCACACAGTGCAAAGACTTAATATGCATAGGAGATAGGTGGGAGGGCATCTAAACTCAGCCTCACCACGATTTCTCATTTCCTCCAAGGAGATCACTGGGTTCTTCTAGATTCTTAGACTTAGACTAACTATTGAATCTACTAGGAGTTTGTATTTTGAGAGATCATCTTTTTACAAGTATTTTTTAAAGTGTTAATAAATTAATTATATAGTTGGTTCAATTTTCGTAGCCAACCTGAATCATAGTGTTTGACAATTTGCTACATAGCTAAATAGGCTGATTTCCGAGGTTACTTGGGTTTACTTGGTTACCCCAAGTAACCAAGCCAGTAACCAGATACAGTGTCAAGGCTGAGTTGAGGGTGTCTGCTTGGACACCCTCCCCTGGTTTGGTCATTGTGGGAATTGTGACCACAATCACAGGGCTTTGAGAATCAGAGTTGTGACTTAAAACAGGTCAGTTTCCTACTAGCTGATTTTTGCTGCAGGGCTTCGTTTATGCTCAGAATAGTTCCTTTTAATAAGTGTGTTTGATACCTAAAAGTTGTGGAGAGCAAAATGTGGTGTGAAAAGTGCCCTTTTATTTTTGCCCAACTTTGCAGTGACTTGAAAGAAAATACAAACTACATGCTTCTGTCTGCATGCTTCCTGACTTATTGAAGCATGAATTTAAAAAAATTAAAAATGCCCAAAAAATTATACAATGGTAGCTCCTGTGATGTTATTTTTAAAAAATAATTATTACCCTTGACACATGTGCTGTCTTCAAAGTGCTTGCAAATATTAATTAATTTTTTAGAGCTTTAAATGAACTCAAATCAGTCTATTTTTTCAGAGAGAATATGTCATTGAAGTCAGGTGGTATAAGATAGAGCTATAATTGAGCCATAATAGAATTATTAAAAGATTCTTGGTAAGGGTAGCTTGGCTTCAAAGAACAGAGATCTAAGTAGCATAATGCAATGCACATTTAAGAGAGTAATTTGGTTGATGGTAAAGAAAAACTGAACTTATTGTCTTGGCCAAATTAATTAATGACCAAGTAAAATCCCTCAGCGGTGAGAAATGGACTGGGTTTAATTTGAGTTTGGCTGTATTTAGGAGGCTGGAGAGTGGCACTTGATATTATAGCTACATTAAACATTTGTAGAGTTTGGCCCACATAGACGTAATAAAGAATTACCTTTTCATACAAAAGAAGTAGCAAAAAAGAAAAAAAGCCCATATTTACCCATTCTAAAAATAATAAGTATCCTAAAGTGGGTAGTGTTAAAATATTTTCAAAAGTCAATACAACTATTTATCAATAGTTATGATAAATTCTACCAGCGATCAGAAAATCCTGTTATTTTAAAATAACTTAATTCCTATATTGAACTTCTTAAAGATTTGCTTTTGTTGAAAGTTTCACCTTGAACATGATTATTCAAAGATGGCACACATCAGTTCTGATTACTTGCTCCCAAATTGCTTACATTTATGACTTGTTTCATTCCTACCAGCCCTCCCCCCCCCCCACACACACATGTGTGCGCATGCTCCACAGGCAGGTATGAGCAGAGAGTTAATATTTAACTGTTGAGATGAGGAAGTGCTCTGGTGGGTAAATCTAAAACCCTGGACACCAGTAATTCATCTTAATCCTTTCCACATAATGAGGGCAACTGATAAAACATGA
Organism: Saccopteryx bilineata; assembly: GCF_036850765.1. Taxonomy (NCBI): domain Eukaryota; kingdom Metazoa; phylum Chordata; class Mammalia; order Chiroptera; family Emballonuridae; genus Saccopteryx; species Saccopteryx bilineata. The sequence continues at coordinate 82,965,460 of NC_089491.1, read as the reverse complement.
TTCATATAAATGTAAGAATGATATAGACAAAGTAATTACTCATAAGAGGGCAATGCCGGGATATCTGAAGTAACCCTTGCTTACCTGAGCCTCAGTTTTCTTATTGGTAATATAAGCTCAGTTTAAAAAAATAAAACAAAAACTAGCTCAATTCTTGTCACATAGTATGTTTTTCATAAATGCTTACTCCCTGCCCCCAAAGTCAAGATCCTTGCCATTTTTTATTTTAGGAGAAAGAGAGCAGAGCTAATTCTGTCTAGTTCCTGGCTGTTTGATGCCTGAGATCATCTACAATTCTACACGGATTGTTTCACTCCTAGAAAAGTTTCATCCTGCCTTATCTGGTTTTTGGATTTCTGTTTAGTCTTCAAAATCCTGCTCAGTCATTAGTTTCTGGTAAAGCTGTCCATGACCTCCTTCCAGACAAAATCCATCTATGCTTTCCTTGTATTTTTGAATCTTTAGATATTTCTGTCCTTGCCTGTATCAAAGGTATCAAACATGAGATAGTATCAAACATGATAGAACCAAAGTTGAAATTCCCTAGATAAAACATTCTCCATTCATTTTTAAGTGTTTTTTCTTGCTAAACATCCAACACAAGTTATATCTGTAAGAAAAGTAATTTTAAATTAATGAAGAAAAGATTTCTCATATATTTCTGTCTTAGAAGTTTACTGTGTTTATTTGCCTTAGAATGCCATGGACTAGTTAAATCCAGTCATGGCTATCATGAGGAAGTAAAATTATTTTGATTTGGGGCTTCTTCTATTTTAAAGTGAACATTCTCAGGTTGACTTCAGTATTCAAGACAGGGCTTTTTGCCTGATCTGTAGTGGCAAAGCGTCAACCTGGAATGCTGAGGTCATGGGTTTGAAACCCTAGCTTTGCTCAGTCAAGGCACATATGAGAAGCAACTACTATGGATTGATGCCTCCCACTCCTACCCCCTTTCGCGCGCGCTCTCTCTCTCTCTCTCTCTCTCCCTCTCTCTCCCTCCCTTCTCTAAAATCAATAAATAAAATCTAAAAAAAAAAAAGACATAGGACTTCTTGGTAAAAGATAACTCCTGTCAGTACAAGCAGAATCATCATTAGGTATATGTAAATGAAGATTATAATAGAAAATAAATATATTTGTGGTAATATTCCCTAGTTCTATGTATAGGAAACAAAAATACGAAGTACAGGGGCTTCCTTACCATCTGGGGGAAATGAGCATTTTTCCCTTGTGGTTATCTCAGATTACCAAATGCTGATAGAAAGAGTAGTATAAAAGGCTAGAGATGAGTTTTGAGTATGGTGTTGCTACTGTGGCCCAGAGAGCAGCTCCTTCCCTACACCACCGGGTTCCTTGCTGTCTGCACTTGCCTTCACCTCACAGAAGTTGGGCTTCAGTCTTTGGTTCTCCAGGCTTTCTTTCTGCTCTTCTGTTTCTTAAGTTTATTTGAGATGCTTGTGGGCATTTACTGGGAAAATGATTTATATACTTTAAGTTTCCAGAGTATTTTGAGTTGTTTATAAGAAACATCTAAAAATATATACATCCACTCTCATTCTTGTTTAACATTTATTAATACTTATCTTTCCTTGGGGAGTATTAAAATTAAAGACTTTCAGCCCTAGATGAGCCTTCAGAGATACATTGAGTGAAAGGGTATCCCAATTGGAAAAGGTGCAAAGGAAAAACATGGCATTATTTGCTTTAAAAGAAAGCTGAATTCCTACTTGCTAATCAGGTTTGGGTTATAAAGTATCAATTCTGCATGTTGTCTCTAGAAAGAATTAAATTGGAACAAAGATCCTTTGGAACAAAGCCCTTGCAGGGCTTTTGGGAAGATTGGAAATAATCCAATAACATATACAAAAGCCTACATGGAGTAGAAACAGGTGACAGCCATTGTTACTGCTGTTGTCATCATTGTTCTTCTCTCCTGCAGACCAGCTAGCTACCTCTTTGCCTCCAACCCCAGGTTACTTGTAGCCTGTGCACTGTGACCTTCACTCCAGTCTCTTTGACATGGTCAGGCCATATTCCTTTCTGAAGTGCCCTCTGAAATCTAGTTTTTCCTGGAGCCTTAGAATCTCTGTACCTGCAGGCTACACTGTCATTGTTAATGACTCAGAGCAATAGATTTTAATTAGGACCAAAACCTCAGCAAAAAGCATACAGTGATTGGGCCCAGTTAGCAGATGTGCCTTCATCGGCAACACCAAAATTACCTGCAAGGAAAACTTAGAGATCACAACCTCCAGCAAATATAACTTAACACACCTTAGCCTGTCCCCTTGTTAGACTAGGGAATTTGTTATTATTCTTGTTATCATTATCATTATTGTCATCTGGGCACCACCTGAGCAGAGTCTTGAAGCTGAATTCTGGTTTGCCAGGTAGATCAAGGGGCATGTGAGAGAGGGCGTTACAGACAGGAAACACCACTTGCAAAGGGTAGAAACTTAGCATTCTTAGGAAATGCCATTTAAAGGTGAGTGGAAATATTTGGGAACCCTTGGTTCTTGGATTATTTTGAAGATTTTCCTGCAGTGTATACTGTATGTCTGACTCTGGTGGTAGTTGGCTCACAGGGAAGCATCTAACCTGATAATAAAAATGTTTTATGTTTTCATTATACATTTAGACAGCATTTCAAAGATTACTAACAAATAGGAAAACTGAGTCATTTATAGTTTTGCCATGAATCAACATGGTGGGTCATTCCTTTGAGTTCAGAATGCTTCCTCTTAGATGGATCCTTTTAGAATCATAAAGCAGAATGATCATTTAGAGAAGTACATAATTCAGGGGTAGGAGAAATGGTAGGAACAAACTGGAACTGGGAATGTATCTGGCATGCTAGGGAGATCGTGAGGAGACAAAGGTAGCCTCAAAGGGAGAACCACGTTGGTGAATAGAAAATAAAGCTGGGGGGGGGTTACAAGTTAGTATGGGGCACAAATAGAGTACAGACTCAGAGGGCAGACACGCTGAACTCTGACTAACATTTACTAGCAGTGTGACTATAAAATAATCACTTGACCTTTCTGAGGTTTAGTTTCCCATGAATAAAATGGAGATAATTTTACTCACTGACGCTTCAGTTTGGAAATCGGATTTAATAAGAGAATAGATGCCAAGTGCCTGACACTAAATAGATTCTAAATTCATTCTCCCTTTGGTTAGGCTTTGGAAAATGTACAATATGAATTCAGTGGGAAACTCAGCCATTATAAAGATTTTTTTTTTTTTAAGATGTGCACTGGGCCAGATCTTTAAGGGTGGTGACTGTCCAGTGATGAAAGAGGTCTCCCTGTGTTTGCTGGGCTTTTGGCAGGCACCATATATTAATGGTAAGTCACTCAGCTCCTCCTGTGACTCACGATAGCCCCACATTCTCTACATTTTCACGCATGAAAATATGGCTCACCCACCATCAGAATGCTTTGGTCTCCTTCCAGATGCATTTATGGATTTGCATAGATCTATCCCCAGTCTCTCCCAACTCTGGTCTCTCTGAAGCCAAGAGTCCACATTTTTTAGGTGACTGGCTAGGATTAGGGGTAGGGGATGGGGCATTCCATGGCCATGAAGTCTGGAGAAAACAGAATGACTCATACTCAAATAAAATAGTGATCTGATTGTAAAATAAACATTTTAATTTAATACAGGACATATTTTTTTAGGGCTTGATTAAGGTCTAAAATCTTTAGGAAAAAATGCCAGCTATCAATCCAAGCCTATGCTTTCCACTGGCACAGACTACAGTATGAAAGCTAGAGCAGTCCGTCTTCAGAAGGATAATTGAATTGTGGCCTTAAACAATTAGATTTTTAAAAAATAATTTTATTAGATGAAATTCTAGGAATATGGAGTTTAAGATGATTGTGAGGGAGCAAAGTAAGTGCTGATACTTTGTATGGAATGTTCTAAAGTCGAGTTCAATTTTTAGGTCTATGGAAATTGTGTTAAGCAGGAAAGGATTCATCCTTAGTCCCTAGAATTGATTTTAAATGTGGCAATACTCTCTTTTCCTTCTTAAGCTTAATTTCTTCAGTGGTTTAATGGAGTCCAAAGAAGTTTTCACAGCGGGACTGTATTTTGCTCTCTAACAAAAATCCAGCCCGGCCTTCTTCAGAACACTTGACCACAGAAGGCAAATGAGCTTTACCAGTGCAACAATGTACAATTTAGTATTCAAGGAACATCAATCTTCCAATCGATGCCACAGATTTTTTAAATTGAAGTTCCAGATGATGGCTTTAGACTAGGATTAACTCAAGATCTCTCTAATCAGAAGTCTACATTTTTAAAATATTTGTCCTCTTCCAGAATTCCCTACCTCAGTGGAAGTTACCTCTGTCTATCCAGGAGCACAAAACTGAAAACTGGGTTTTTAATTGATGCCTTCATTTTCTTAGGCCCTCAAGTCCTCAAACAAGTTTTCTCTGTCTGCTTCCTAAATTTACTTTGAATCTTTGTACTTTTCTTTTTTAATCCAAGCTGTCACAGTCTCTGCCTGGACAGCCTTGGTGGCTCCCTGCTGGTCCCTGTGCATTCATTCTGGCCCCTCCTTTCCTTTCAGCAATAAAGAAGAGCCACAATAATCTTGTCAAACTCAAGTCTTACATCGTTGCTTCCTTATGGTCCTTTGGCGCTTCCCATTGATCTTGGTAAAAATAACCCAATCCTTACTGTTTTCTCATTCCACAAATACTCGTGGACCTTCCTGCTATAAACCTTTTATCACATTTTGCCTTGGGAGGCAGAAATGAATGAGACTTGCCTCCTACCCTCAAGGAGCCCCCCTAGTCTAGCCAAAAACTGCTTGATCAAAGTTTACGTATTCATTCATGATATTCACTGAAATCCTATAATTTACCAGCAGCACACTTGCCAAAAAGAACTCAGGTGTCATTTGACTTTGTTGTGCCTTTAATGAAATGGGTAGCTTGAACAAACATAGCCTACTTGCTGCTGTAATGATCTTGTCAGCCTAAATCCAGAGCACATAGTGTTAATTATTATGCTGTTTCAGTTATCTTTCTATATAATTCTGCATAGCAAACAGAAAAATGTTTAGACGCAAAGGAGTCCAGCAGTAAGTGTTTATTTGCTTACATACCGAGGTGGTCAGCTAAGCAGCTCTATTCATCTTGGTTGGACTTGCTCTCGTGTTGGGGTTGGCCGAGTGTTGACTGATTTAGGCTGCCTTGGCTGGGGTGACCAAGGAGACTTTCCTCTGCTATATGTATCTTATTTTCCAGTAGAGTAGCTTGAGTATGTTCTCATAGTGATGGCTAAGGCTCAAAAGAGAGCAGGTAAGCCTAGTCTCACAAGTTTTTAAAGTCGGCTTGCGCCCTGGCCGGTTGGCTCAGCGGTAGAGCATCGGCCTAGCGTGCGGAGGACCCAGGTTCGATTCCCGGCCAAGGCACACAGGAGAAGCACCCATTTGCTTCTCCACCCCTCCGCCGCGCCTTCCTCTCTGTCTCTCTCTTCCTCTCCCGCAGCCAAGGCTCCATTGGAGCAAAGATGGCCCGGGCGCTGGGAATGGCTCTGTGGCCTCTGCCTCAAGGTGCTAGAGTGGCTCTGGTCGCAACATGGCGATGCCCAGGATGGGCAGAGCATCGCCCCCTGGTGGGCAGAGCGTCGCCCCATGGTGGGCGTGCCGGGTGGATCCCGGTCGGGCGCATGCGGGAGTCTGTCTGACTGTCTCTCCCTGTTTCCAGCTTCAGAAAAATGCAAAAAAATAAATTAATTAATTAAAGTCGGCTTGCATCATACCTTGCTAAGGTCATAAATTGACTAAAGAAAATTACTCATCTAACTCCAGAGTCAGAATGGATACTGCAGTTACATGGCCAGATCATGGATACAGGGAGAATTGAGGCCCATAATTTTAACCCATCACAATGCTATGTGTGTTTTTTTTATTATTATTTTAGTTTGTATATAACTTGATCCAGAGGACTTACCAAATTAAGTAGAAATATATAATATAGTAAGGGTTTACCTCTCCTCCAGTGCCCAGTTGGGGAAATCCAATATGGACAGAGATCCTGTTTTTAGCACAATGCTTGGCATATAAAGATGACCAACAAATGTCACATTAACAAAATTGTTAGTAGTTGATTGGTAACTTTGGGCTGTTTACTTGAGGCAATTAAACTTTTTCAGCCTCAACTTAATCACTTATAAATAGGGGATAATGATACCTATGACTTTTCTGAAGGTTAAACGGGTTTGGGAGGGAGGTAGAAGTACATATTGTTGCTTCTCTCCTCTTCCCCCACCTTCTTTTCTCACTGGGTTTATATGAATTTTAGAAAATAGTAAATGGGCCTGACCAGGTGGTGGCACAGTAGATTGAGCATTGGACTGGGACACAGAGGACCCAGGTTCAAAGCCCCAAGGTCACCGGCTTGAACACAGGCTCATCTGGCTTGAGCACAGGTTTACCAGCTTGAGTGCAGGTTCACTGGCTTGATCGTGGGATCAAAGACATGACCCCATGGTCACTGGCTTGAGCCTAAACATCGCTGGCTTGAAGCCCAAGGTTGCTGGTTTGAAGCGCAAGGTTGCTGGCTTGAGCAAGGGGTCACTGGCTTGGCTGTACCCCCTGGTCAAGGCACATAGGAGAAGGCAATCAATGAACAACTAAGATGCCGCAACAAAGAATTGATGCTTCTCATCTCTCTCCCTTCCTGTCTGTCTCTGTCTGCCTCTCTCTCTCTCTCTCTCTTTCTCTCTCTCTCTCTGTCTCTGTCACACAAAAAAGAAGGAAAATAGTAAATGGTTTGTTCTTGGTCTATTTTAGGCAAAAAGTTGTAGGGTAGAGATATCTCCATTAAATCTTCTACTAACTAAAAACTAATTTTTTATAATATTCATCTACTAAAAATTTTAGGTCCCTTTAAAGGCTTAATTCTATAAATCATTTGTAGTTTATCTTAAATTCCTATTACAAAGGACTAGATTTCTTCTTTCTCATTTTTTTTAAGAGAGAGAGATAGGAAGAAGGGGAAGAGAGAGAGATGAGAAGCATCAGCTTGTGGTTGCTTCACTTTAATTTTTTTTTTTAATTGATTGTCTTTCATACATGACTTGATGGGGGAACAGAGGGGTTAAGCCAAACCATTGACTTTTGCTCAAACCAGTGATCTTGGGCTCAAATCAGCAACCATGGGATCATGTCTGTGATCCTGCGCTGAAGCGAACAAGCTCGTGCTCAAGCCCAAGAGCCTGAGCTGTAGCCGGAGACTTCAGGATTTTAAACTGGGGCCCTCAGCATCCTGGGCCAATGCTCAATCCACTGGGCCACCACTGGTCATGCTCTTCTTCCTCGTTTCTATAGAGAACATAGGTAAAGAGAAAAAGAGCATTTAGAACTCAGTGGAGGAATATTGGGGAAATGGGGCTTTTTGAGGGAGAACAAGCCTGGTTGGTACCAGTGTGTGGGTGGAGGTAGCTTTGGACAGGTAGGGAGTGTGAGGTCTTCCAGCAGGAAGTACAGAGTCTAGTGGGGGAAGGCAAGGAATAAAAATATAACCCTTTTCTTCAGTTCTTCTTTGCTTTAGTGATTGTAGCCTGGGACTGTTTCTATTGCCTGGTCTGTTCATTTGTGCTTTATTAATATTGCTAAATTAAAATATATACATTTTATTTAGTTATATTATATATATATGTTTACATGTATATTTTTATATTTGGTTTATATATAGTTATATGTAATTATAGATATAAATTTACTCCTTTCTTTTTTGCATCCCCCCAGATGTAGGGCAGACACACATCTGGCTTCTATCAGTTAGGGAGTAGCTTTAAGCACATCCTGTCAAATTGTTCCCAAAAGCAGTACCAACACATTCAGTGAATGTTATTTTTTCCCCACAGTTATGTTCTTGATGGGACCACAGATTTTTCCATAATACTGTATTTGAAAAATAGGACATTCTAGTTCTTTATACATAAGCAGCCCCCTATCTCCAGCCATTTTTAGAAAAAAAAATGTTTTAATGAAGCATTAAGTAGATTGTATTACAGCTCTGGAAAAACACATTGAGTATTGGTACACCATTTTTGACTTGCTGTGATTGAGTTCTCATTTTTTTATGTCTGTGTACTAATATACTAATAGGGGCTGATATAGCTAACTACCTCTTCTCCCCCACATGTCTGGCACATCCTAAATTAGCTGCCAGAATAATTGCAAATCAATTATTCACAAAGTGAAATCATATTATTCAGTTAGAATGGATTTGAGGTTAATTAAATAATTTGAAAAATTCTAGCCTTTGAATTTTTACTAATTACAGTACTAAAGATTTGAGATATAAACTTTTTTATTCTTCTTTAGAAAAAAATATATAAATAGGACCTGCATTTTCTTCAGGGCATTTTTTTTTTACATTTTTAAAAATTTAACATTTATTGCTAAAGGGTATAATATTTTTTCTATTTTTCAGTTGTAACATAGTTCATGGTTGGACCGTGTTTGCAAGAAATTTGTTTGAGGTGTATATGGTGAGGAGGTGCATTTGACCTGACAGAAGCTAATAATTTATTAGCTATGTCAAAAAGTTAAAGAGCCTGACCAGGCGGTGGCACAGTGGATAGAGTGTTGGACTGGGATGCGGAAGGACCCAGGTTCGAGACCCCGAGGTTGCCAGCTTGAACGCGGGCTCATCTGGTTTGAACAAAAACTCACCAGCTTGGACCCAAGGTCGCTGGCTCGAGCAAGGGGTTACTCAGTCTGTTGAAGGCCCATGGTCAAGGCACATATGAGAAAGCAATCAATGAACAACTAAGGTGTCGCAATGAAAAACTGATGATTGATGCTTCTCATCTCTCTCTGTTCCTGTTTGTTTCTATCTATCCCTCTCTCTGGCTCTCTCTGTCTTTGTAAAAAAAAAAAGAAAAAAAGAAAAGATCTGGTTTTCAACAGGTTCTTTAATAGGGTTAGGGTATTATCTTCTTCTAGACTTTTAAATTATAAATTGAGAAATTAATAACTTACTAAATAAGTTTTTTTTCTTTTTAAAAACATGCAAGCATATTGGAAAAGGAAAGTAGTGCATGAGTTAATTACATTACCATGTCTTTCCCCTTTAAGTGATTCTCTTACAAAATAGCCCATGTGACTTCTCAGATATCTGCTGCATCTGACTGGTAAGTGAGATCATTGTTAGCATTGTTTTCTTTTGCATGTGCAAGTGAATCTGAATGAAACTACAAGAAGTTTTTATTTTCAAATATATAGTATGTTCCTTCTAAAATGATGCAATGTATATGGGTGGGGCAAATGTAGGTTGACAGTTTTGGATGTGTGAAACAAAGTTTATTCTTGTATTACTTATGGCTATATTATTTTTCATATGAACGACTGTCAACCTACTTTTGCTCCACCCTGTATATATCTGCCACTCAATGATAAATATTAGGAATATTTAAAAATGAACTTTGGGCCTGACCAGGCGGTGGCGCAATGAATAGATCACCGGACTGGGATGCCGAGGACCCAGGTTCGAGACCCCGAGGTCGCTAGCTTGAGCGCGGGCTCATCTGGTTTGAGCAAAAGCTCACCAGTTTGGACCCAAGGTCACTGGCTCGAGCAAGGGGTTACTCAGTCTGCTGAAGACCTGCGGTCAAGGCACATATGAGAAAGCAATCAATGAACAACTAAGGTGTCGCAATGCGCAACAAAAAACTAATGATTTATGCTTCTCATCTCTCTGTTTCTGTCTGTCCCTATCTATCCTTCTCTCTGACTCTTTCTGTCTCTGTAAAAATAAATAAATATGAACTTTGGGAGAAAATTTGATTCAACTAAATCTTGATTCCATGATGTATTTTGTGACTTAATCTGTATTATATTTGCCGCTGATTTTGATCCAGTGTTCTGTACTTGGTATATCAAAACTTCCTAAATACTTTTACATTAATAGATCATGTTATCATGTTGAATTGTACCCTAACAAGTCAGTGCAGTACCTCTTCCACCAGTCATCTCCCCACAGCACAAGATTTTAAAGGGTCTTGTGCAGTAGAACCCTCCTAACCTCCTGCCCTCCCACAAGAACAAAAATTAGGGGATACTTTATCGCCTCATATTCGTTTTAAAACATCTCCTAATTTTTGTGAGCAGTATATGTAATTCATACTGTACATGTGTAAGTGAATGACAAGTTCCAGACTTAGGAAACACTGAACCTTTGTTCCTGGCGAATGTAATTGATATTAATCATATTTAAGTGTGTATGCCATTTTTTTATTTGTACTTTGGTAGCATTGGGTAACTAAATGTTTTATCTTTATTTTAGTTCATTTTATGTGAATTATATTTATTGGCATTATTATTAGAAACATATATAAAGAGGGAAACAATAGTAATTTGTAATCTTATCATCCATTTATTTTTAAATTTACACACCATTATTTAAAATAACAAATCAATCATGTATCCTTGAGGGAAAAATGTGTATATATATACCTCAGGATATGTGTGTGTAGTTACAAGCATTTTCACTTACCCAAAAGTTCTTGTACATAGTATGATCATTCTGTGCCATAATCTTTTGTAAAGACGACAAAATACTTTATTGTAAGACTTATCATTACCTGTAGTCATAATTTGGCCGATATCTTTCATGTTGCTAGACATTCAAGCTGTTTCTAGTTCTTTGGCTATTAAAAAAGTGTTGCAATAAATATCCTTGGACAGCTTGACCAGGCAGTGTCGCAGTGGATAGAGCATCAGACTGGGATGCAGAGGACCCAGGTTCGAGACCCCAAGGTCACCAGCTTGAGCACGGGTTCATCTGGTTTGAGCAAAGCTCACCAGCCTGGACCCAAGGTCTCTGGCTGAAGCAAGGGGTCACTGGCTCTGCTGTAGCCCTGGTCAAGGCACATCTGAGAAAGCAATCAATGAACAACTAAGAAAAAAGAAAGAAAGAGAGAGAGAGAGAGAGAGAGAGAAGGGAGGGAGGGAGGGAGGGAGGGAGGGAGGGAGGGAGGGAGGGAGGAGGGAAGGAAGGAAGAAAAATAAATATCCTTGGGCATATAACTTTGTGATGCCTTTCTAAATATACTCATGGAATAAGTTCCTAGCTGGTAATTGTTGGTTCAAAAGAGCACTATTTTTAAAAGCATGTAAAGCAATGAACTACACACTGCAGGGTAATAGTGTATTATTGTTTAAGTACATTGAAGTGGCAGAAATTGACCAATAGTGTTATTAGAGTAAAAATAAAGCTACTTAGAGCCACTGGGATGTGTGGTGGACTGTAAATACAGTGGTAATAGCCTATAATTAACTGTCATCAACTTTAGACTTTACTGACTGAAAATTTTTGTCAGAATTTTTCTCCTGTTGTTTCACAAGCAGTCGGTAAGCATTATCAGGGTTTATTTTAGATTAAAGGCCATGAAAAAAAAGGAACTAGCCATAACTTTCCTATGCTTAACTCCATCTTTAAAATTGGATGTTCTAAGAATGCTGTGTTCCAATGTTCAGATACAAGCTTGCATTTTCAATTAATGAGTGTGTTTTCCTTCCCCCAGGTGGAAGGGAAGATGTTGGAAAAGTAGAACACAGAAGAGGCATGGTATTGCTCCTGTAACTTGGAACTGGAGAGGAGGCAAGATGCTGGCATAGCTGTTGAACTGAGAACCTGCTATGCCAACATATTGCCATCTCTCTTGTCTGACAGCAGCTATGGCCACCTGCATGCAGCTTCTCCATGTATTACTATGGATGCATACCCTTCCTTGGATGTTGGTTTTCCCACCGTGGGCTGAGCCACTCCATTTTCACCACACTGGTCTTTCTAGCTACTCCTTGAACGTATTCACAATGTTTCTGCCTCTTAGCTTGCCTGCCTCTTTGCCCAGAAAGCCTTCCTTGACCACACTATCTAAAATAGCTATCAATACCCTGGTCACCCTTCACATCTGTGCCTTGCTTCGTTTTTTTCAAAACGTTGGTCACTACCTGAAATACATTTGTTGACTTCTTTAGTGTCTTTTTCTCCTACATTAGAATGTAAGCTCCTTTGTCTTGATCAACCAGTGTATCCCCAGAGCCTGACACATAATAGGCCCTCAATCCGTAGTTTTTGAAAGTCATCTTGACTTTTATCATGCGAGAGAGATGTCAAATAATTGTATTTTTACTATTACAAATGGCTTTGATGAAACTCTGACTCTCAAATAACTGTAAAGAAATAAACAGATGTTTGGTTATGGACCTGAATACCTAATTCCTTAAAGCAGTCACAAAATATATACCGTTGGGTTCACAGCTTCGTGAAAGTCAGCATATCATAGCGGTAAAGGCATGGGTTTCAAAATAAAGCTTATATGTGAATCTCACCACTGGTATTGTCTGTCTCTGTTCTTGTACAAGTCAATTAACCTTTGAGCTAAGGTTTTCTCAATTGTATAATGAGGATAATACTAACCCATAAGGATTCCTGAGACAAGAAAATAATAATTTTAACCGAATGATTCTTAGTTTATGTCTAAAATGTTAGTGTCTATAAAATTCCTGATGTGTGTGTAGTAGTAGACAGCCAACAAATTATAGTTATTTAACTATCATGAAGGAAAAAAAGTAAATTTTTCTTTAGTTAGAAACAGGTAATCTGACATGAGACGTGTGAAAGTGCTTCGCCAGAACTCCAGTGCATGTGAACTGGGTGTTCACACAGAGATCTTCAGAGGCCGAAGAGGTAATTGTCCATCATCTCAAATTCACTCATTTCCTGGTTAGGTCTCACTCCTCTACATTCCTTTTTTTTTTTTTTTTTTTTTTTTCTGGAGTTACGCATTGTCTATAGATCTCTTTTAAAAGCAACTTTTAGAGATTCACTTTACAAAGTAAGAATATTTTTAAAATATTATTTGATGTTCATTTCCTAAAGCACTGAGGCTTTAGGAAAAAGTTTTCCTTTAAGAAACTCAAGTTTTGGTTTTCCAAGAAACAAAATAACAGTCACTACTCTTTTTTTTTTTTTTTTGTACTTTTCTGAAGCTGCAAACGGGGAGAGACAGACAGACTCCCACATGTGCCCAACCGGGATCCACCCGGCACGCCCACCAGGGGCGAAGCTCTGCCCACCAGGGGGCGATGCTCTGCCCCTCTGGGGCGTCGCTCTGCCACGACCAGAGCCACTCTAGCGCCTGGGGCAGAGGCCAAGGAGCCATCCCCAGCGCCCGGGCCATCTTTGCTCCAATGGAGCCTTGGCTGCGGGAGGGGAAGAGAGAGAGAGGAAGGGGTGGGGGTGGAGAAGCAAATGGGCGCTTCTCCTATGTACCCTGGCCGGGAATCGAACCCGGGTCCCCCGCACACCGGGCCAACGCTCTACCGCTGAGCCAACCGGCCAGGGCCTAAGTCAGTGGTTTTTAAGCTTGTGTCGCATTATCAATCAGTTGGAGAGCTTGTTAAAAAAATGCAGATCCCAGACCATCCCTTAGACATTCTGATTTTATAGGTCTTGATTGAAACTTAAGATTCACCTTCGAATCTTCACTTTTCACAAGCACTTATTTTGTTGCAATTTGACAAGGGACTACACTTTGAGAACACTTGCCTTAGCTAAGTCATTGGGCAGATTTTTTAAGAATCTTATACAATTCCCAGTGTGGAACTTGGACATGGTCTTGAAAGCAGCCTGCTTTCCCACTGCATCTGTGCTTATATTGATAGAAAACTGGAGCAGTGTTTTGTAATTGTGCTTTATACGGTGAGGTTTCTTATGTAAACAGCCCCTATAACTACACACAGGAGCACCCCCGCCTGCCGATGTGCTTCTGCAGAGTTGTTTCTCACTTCAGTCATCTTCTCTCCTCTGGTTCACATTACAATTCCCAAGACGTTTTATTTTCTTTTCTGATTAACTTGATATTGACCTAAATCCTTTACTTCTAAATATACATTCTTCTCTAGGATTTCTGTCGAATTATATATGATATATGAGCTCCTTGAGGCTAGGGACTAGGTCTAATTATGCAGAAGGGGAATTTTCAACATTTATAGGACTCCTACTGCGGTAAATCATTCTGTAAACTAGCAGCACATTTTAATTGATCTATTTCTTCAGTTTAGAATTTTGTGGATTCTTTTTATAAATTGGGACATCTTTTCCTTTGTGAGAGACAGTATGGTGTAATAGAGCTTCAGAGTAAAATGCAAAAAAAAAAAAAAAAAGATCTGTCATTTTCTAGCTCTCGATATGACTTTGGGCAGATCATTTAATCCTTTTTCTTATTTGTAAGCTGGGAGTGATAGTAAGAGAGACTACATGATGTGTTAGAAAGAAAAGAGGGGAAAGCAAACTGCAGCTGTGGAACCTAAGCATGTAGGCAAACTGAAAGGCAGTCTCCAAAAAGAAAATAGTGGGAGATGCTAATAATAATTTTACTTAAAATTTTTGTCCAGAGCCTGACCTGTGGTGACGCAGTGGATAAAGCATCGACCTAGAAATGCTGAGGTCACCGGTTCGAAACCCTGGGCTTGCCTGGTCAAGGCACATATGGGAGTTGATGCTTCCAGCTCCTCCCCCCCTTCTCTCTCTCTCTGTCTTCCCTCTCTCTCTCTCTATCTCTCCCTCTCCTCTCTAAAAAAATGAATAAATAAATTAAAAAAAAAAATTTTTGTCCATGTTTTACAGCTTTGTGGTGTCACTGTATAATTTAAATATGAGAAAAAATAATGAGCTCTGGGTAAAGACAGAACTTTGTTCTCATCCAGCCTGAACCACTTGTTTGCTAATTAACTCTAGTCAAAGAAGAAATGTGATATTTTAGTTTTATCTTGACAAAAGGTCCTGCTTCTCTTTTGCTCATTAAAAGGTTAGAAATAGATTCTAGGCCTTCAAATAATGATGATAATGATTCCGTGACTCATATAGCTTCTTTCTAGCTCATTGGCTTATTATGAGATTCAAATTAGATAAGCTGCATAAAGCTGTTTTGAAAATGGGAAGAAGCTATGTGTAGTCCTGAGATATTGTTCATAAATTCCTTCCATTCCTTCATTTGTCCCTTCACACCTCAAGCTTGCTTTTGAAATGATTCAGTAAATTAAAATATTTTATTCTAATCCTGACTATAAATTTTAAATTTGTAGGGTTTTGGCCCTGGCCTGTTGGCTCAGTGGATAGAGTGTTGGCCCAGTGGATAGATGTCACCTGGATGTATGGATGTCCTGTGTTCAATTCCCCCTCAGGGCACACATAAGAAGCAGTCATCTGCTTCTCCCCCCCCCCCCCCCACTCTTCTTTCTCTTTCTTTCTTGCAGAAAGTGGCTCAATTGGTTGAGTGTTGGCCCTGGGCATTGAGGATAGCTCAGTTGGTCCAAGTGTCAGCCGCAGGTGCTAAAAATAGCTCGGTTAATTCATCGGTCCCAGACAGGGGTTGCCAAGTGGATCCCAGTCAGAGCACATGCAGAAGTCTGTCTCACTATCTCCCCTTCTCTCACATAAAAAAAAATGTGTAGGATTCTAATTATTTGGCTTTATATTTGTAGCAGCTAGATTGACATGACATTGTGTGCTGGGTCCGTCTTCTCAGCTGT